>NC_080383.1:83854852-84167768 GCF_014773155.1 Arachis stenosperma
GACTAACACTATCCCTTAATGCAAAATTCGAACTCAATCTTCTTTGATAAGTTCGAATTTTCTACTTCTGTCTTCCATTTTTCTTCCTCTGACACCTCAAGGAATCTCTATACTGTGACATAGAGGATTCCATATTTTCTTGTTTTCTTCTCTTTCATATGAGCAGGAGCAAAGACAAAGGCATTCTTGTTGAAGCTGACCCTGAACCTGAAAAGACCTTGAAGCGAAAGCTAAGAGAAGCTAAGGCACAACTCTCTGTTGAGGACCTGACCGAATTCTTCAAAGAAGAAGAACCCATGGCAGCCGAAAACAACAACAATGCCAACAATGCAAGGAAGGTGCTGGGTGACTTTACTGCACCTACTCCCAATTTCTATGGGAGAAGCATCTCTATCCCTGCCATTGGAGCAAACAACTTTGAGCTTAAGCCTCAATTAGTTTCTCTAATGCAACAGAATTGCAAGTTTCATGGACTTCCATTGGAAGATCCTCATCAGTTCTTAGTTGAATTCTTGCAAATCTGTGACACAGTCAAGACTAATGGGGTAGACCCTGAAGTCTATAGACTGATGCTATTCCCTTTTGTTGTAAGAGACAGAGCTAGGACACGGTTGGACTCACAACCTAAAGAAAGCCTGGACTCTTGGGAAAAGCTAGTCAATGCCTTCTTGGCAAAGTTCTTTCCACCTCAAAAATTGAGTAAGCTTAGAGTGGAAGTCCAAACCTTCAGACAGAAGGATGGTGAATCCCTCTATGAAGCTTGGGAAAGATACAAACAATTAATCAGAAAATGTCCCTCAAACATGCTTTCTGAATGGAGCATCATAGGTATTTTCTATGATGGTCTCTCTGAACTATCCAAGATGTCTTTGGATAGCTCTGCTGGAGGATCTCTTCACTTGAAGAAGACGCCTACAGAGGCTCAAGAACTAATTGAAATGGTTGCAAATAATCAATTCATGTACACTTCTGAAAGGAATCCTGTGAACAATGGGACAAGTCAGAAGAAAGGAGTTCTTGAGATTGATGCTCTGAATGCCATTTTGGCTCAGAACAAGATATTGACTCAACAAGTCAATTTGATTTCTCAAAGTCTGTCTGGAATGCAAAATACACCAAGCAGTACTAAGGATGCTTCATCTGAGGAAGAAGCCTATGATCCTGAGAACCCTTCAATTGAAGAGGTGAATTACCTAGGAGAACCCTATGGAAACACCTATAATTCTTCATGGAGAAATCACCCAAATCTCTCATGGAAGAATCAAGAGAAACCTCAACAAGGTTTCAATAACAATAATGGTGGAAGAAACAGGTTTAGCAATAGCAAGCCTTTTCCATCATCTTCTCAGCAACAGACAGAGAATCCTAAGCAGAACCCCTCTGACTTAGCAACCATGGTCTCTGATCTAATCAAAACCACTCAAAGTTTCATGAATGAAACAAGGTCCTCCATTAGAAATTTGGAGGCACAAGTGGGACAGATGAGTAAGAAAGTTACTGAACTCCCTCCAAGTACTCTTCCAAGCAATACAGAAGAAAATCCAAAAGGAGAGTGCAAAGCCATAACCATGGCCGAATTTGGAGAGGAAGGAGATGAAGTGGACGCCACTGAGGAAGACCTCAATGGGCGTACACTGACCTCCACTGAGTTTCCCAATGAGGAACCATGGGAATCTGAGGCTCAAAATGAGACCATAGAGATTCCATTGGACTTACTTCTGCCATTCATGAGCTCTGATGAGTATTCTTCCTCTGAAGAGGATGAGTATGTCACTGAAGAGCAAGTTGCTAAATACCTTGGAGCAATCATGAAGCTAAATGACAAGTTGTTTGGAAATGAGACTTGGGAGGATGAACCTCCTTTGCTCACCAAAGAACTGGATGACTTGTCTAGGCAGAAATTACCTCAAAAGAAACAAGATCCTGGGAAGTTTTCCATACCTTGCACCATAGGCACCATGACCTTCAAGAAGGCTCTGTGTGACTTAGGGTCAAGTGTAAACCTCATGCCTCTCTCTGTAATGGAGAAGCTAGGGATCTTTGAGGTACAAGCTGCAAGAATCTCACTAGAGATGGCAGACAACTCAAGAAAACAATCTTATGGATTTGTAGAGAATGTTTTGGTAAAAGTTGAAGACCATTACATCCCTACTGATTTCATAGTCCTAGAGACTGGGAAGTGCATGGATGAATCCATCATCCTTGGTAGACCCTTCCTAGCCACAGCAAAGGCTGTGATTGATGTTGATGGAGGTGAACTGATCATTCAAGTGAATAAAAAATCCTATGTGTTGAAAGCTCAAGGATATCCCTCTGTCACCATGGAGAGGAAGCATGAAGAGCTTCTCTCAAATCAGAGACAAACAGAGCCCCCACAGTTAAACTCTAAGTTTGGTGTTGGGAGGCCACAACCAAACTCTAAGTTTGGTGTTGAACCCCCACATTCAAACTCTAAGCTTGGTGTTGGGAGGTTCCAACATTGCTCTAAGTATCTGTGAGGCTCCATGAGAGCCCTCTGTCAAGCTACTGACATTAAAGAAGCGCTTGTTGGGAGGCAACCCAATGATTATATTTTATATATTTTCTTTTGTTATTTTATGATTTTTGTAGGTTGATGATCATAAGAAGTCACAAAATCAATTGAAAAAGCAAAAACAGAATGAAAAACAGGAAGAAAAACAGCACACCCTGGAGGAAGAACTCACTGGCGTTTAAACGCCAGTGAGGGTAGCAGTTGGGCGTTTAACGCCCAGTCTGGCACCATTCTGGGCGTTTAACGCCAGAAAGGGGCACCAGACTGGCGTTAAACGCCAGGAAAGGGCAAGAACCTGGCGTTAAACGCCAGGAATGGGCACCAGCCCGGCGTTTAACGCCAGAAATGCCTCAAAACGTGATTTTGAGTGGCATTTGGTGCAGGGATGACTTTTCCTTGACACCTCAGGATCTGTGGACTCCACAGGATCCCCACCAACCCCACCACCACTCTCTCTTCTTCTTCTTCACCCATTCACCAATCACCTCAACATCTCTTCCTCTTCACCACTCACATCCATCCTTCATAAAACACCACTTCTTCCCCTCTTTGGCCGAACACAAAGCCATTCCCTTCTTCCTCATCTCTTCTTTCTTCTTTTGCTCGAGGACGAGCAAACCTTTTAAGTTTGGTGTGGTAAAAGCATTGCTTTTTGTTTTTCCATAACCATTTATGGCATCCAAAGCCGGTTCAACTGAGAAGGCATGACCTCAAGCCCATCACTAAGAAAAGGATGGAGCAAACAAGAGACCCCTCTCATCAAGAGATCCCTGAGATACCTCAAGGGATGCACTTTCCTCCACAAGACTATTGGGAGCAACTAAACACCTCCCTAGGAGAATTGAGTTCCAACATGGGACAACTAAGGGTGGAGCACCAAGAACACTCCATTCTCCTCCATGAAATTAGAGAAGATCAAAGAATCATGAGAGAGGAGCAACAAAGACAAGGAAGAGACATTGAGGAGCTCAAGAACTCCATAAGACCTTCAAGAGGAAGAACAAGCCGCCATCACTAAGGTGGACCCGTTCTTTAATCTCCTTGTTCTTTATTTTTCTGTTTTTCGAATTTTTATGCTTATGTTTATCCATGTTTGTGTCTTATGATCATTAGTGTCTTAGTGTCTATGCCTTAAAGTTATGAATGTCCTATGAATCCATCACCTTTCTTAAAAGAAAACTGTTTTTATCACAAAAGAACAAGAAGTACAGGATTTCAATTTCATCTTTAAAACTAGCTTAATTAGATTGATGTGGTGACAATACTTTTTGTTTTCTGAATGTATGCTTAAACAGTGCATATGTCTTTTGAATTTGTGGTTCATGAATGTTAAAATTGTTGGCTCTTGAAAGAATGATGAAAAAGGAAACATGTTACTGAGGATCTGAAAAATCATAAAAATGATTCTTGAAGCAAGAAAAAGCAGTGAATACAAAAAATAAAAAAAAAAGAGAGAAGGAGAAAAACGAAAAAAAAGGGAGAAAAAGAAAAAGAAAGAAATAAAGTTGTGATCCAAGGCAAAAAGAGTGTGCTTAAGAACCCTGGACACCTCTAATTGGGGACTCTAGCAAAGCTGAGTCACAATCTGAAAAGGTTCACCCAATTATGTGTCTGTGGCATGAATGTATCCGGTGGTAATACTGGAAGACAGAGTGCTTTGGGCCACGGCCAAGACTCATAAAGTAGCTGTGTTCAAGAATCATCATACTTAACTAGGAGAATCAATAACACTATCTGGATTCTAAGTTCCTAAAGAAGCCAATCATTCTGAATTTCAAAGGATAAAGTGAGATGCCAAAACTGTTCGGAGGCAAAAAGCTACTAGTCCCGCTCATCTAATTTGGAGCTAAGTTTCACTGATAATTTGGAGTCTATAGTATATTCTCTTCTTTTTATCTTATTTGATTTTCAGTTGCTTGGAGACAAGCAACAATTTAAGTTTGGTGTTGTGATGATCGGATAATTTGTACGCTTTTTGGCATTGTTTTTAGTATGTTTTTAGTATGATCTAGTTAGTTTTTATTATATTTTTATTAGTTTTTAGTTAAAATTCACTTTTCTGGACTTTACTATGAGTTTGTGTGTTTTTCTGTGATTTCAGGTATTTTCTGGCTGAAATTGAGGGATCTGAGCAAAAATCTGATCCAGAAACTCAAAAGGACTGCAGATGCTGTTGGATTCTGACCTCCCTGCACTCGAAGTGGATTTTCTGGAGCTACAGAAGTCCAATTGGTGCGCTCTCAACGGCGTTGGAAAGTAGACATCCTGGGCTTTCCAGCAATATATGATAGTCCATACTTTGCCCAAGATTTGATGGCCCAAACCGGCGTTCAAAGTCACCCTCAGAAATTCCAGCGTTAAACGCCGGAACTGGCACCAAAATGGGAGTTAAACGCCCAAACTGGAATAAAAGCTGGCGTTTAACTCCAAGAAGAGTCTCTACACGAAAATGCTTCATTGCTCAGCCCAAGCACACACCAAGTGGGCCCGGAAGTGGATTTCTATGTCATTTACTCATCTTTGTACACCTTAGGCTACTAGTTTTCTATAAATAGGACCTTTTACTATTGTATTTTCATCTTCGGACATCTAGTTCTTAGATCATTTGAGGGCTGGCCTCACGGCCATGCCTAGACCTTGTTCTTATGTATTTTCAACGATGGAGTTTCTACACACCATAGATTAAGGTGTGGAGCTCTGCTGTACCTCGAGTATTAATGCAATTACTATTGTTCTTCTATTCAATTCCGTGAGATCAGAGTCTTCGTGGTATAGGCAAGAACTGATGGCGGCATTCAAGAGAATCCGGAAGGTCTAACCTTGTCTGTGGTATTCTGAGTAGGATTCAATGATTGAATGACTGTGACGTGCTTCAAACTCCGAACCTGCTGGGCGTTAGTGACAGACGCAAAAGAGGGATTCTATTCCAGTAGGGGAGGGAACCAACCGGTGATTGGCCGTACTGTGACAGAGTGCGTGAGCATTAGCTTTCACTGCGAGGATGGGAGGTAGCCATTGACAACGGTGAAACCCTACATGAGCTTGCCATGGAAAGGAGTAAGAAGGATTGGATGAAGGCAGTAGGAAAGCAGAGAGACGGAAGGGAAGGCATCTTCATACGCTTGTCTGAAGCTCTTACACCAATGATATACATAAGTATCTCTATCTTTATCTTTTATGTTATTTTCGTTCATCACCATATCCATTTGAGTCTGCCTGACTAAGATTTACAAGATGACCATAGCTTGCTTCATACCACCAATCTCCGTGGGATCGACCCTTACTCGCGTAAGGTTTATTACTTGGACGACCCAGTGCACTTGCTGGTTAGTTGTGCGAAGTTGTGTTTATGCCATGGTATTGAGCACCAAGTCTTTGGAGCCATTACTAGGGATTGTTTATGTTTTGAAAAGTATTGATCACAATTTCGTGCACCAGTTAGCTAGGCATGTGAGAAAACAATGTAAGCTAGGGCATATCATTAAGCTCGATGCAAGAGTAAAGGTAAAGCATGAAGAGTGTATTGAGCATCAAGTTCAAATGAGAAGAAGGGGGTCATGAAAGACAATATGAGGTCATATCAATGCACAAAGACACAAGAGTCATTCAAGATGAAGCATTGATCTAAAAGTTTCATCACCCAACAATATCAAACAAGTCAAGAAGCATCAAAATAATGCAAGAAAGTCTCAACACCATTATTAAAATGACTTTTTTTTTTAAAAAAAAAATGAAAACATGCTACAAAAACTAAATGAAAATGGGAAGAGTAGAAGTATGCGAATGTGATGAACAAAAGAAAATGGAAGATGAGAAAAAAAACTTTTTTTTTACCGACGCGTGTACGTCATGCACGTTTACGCGTCAATGGGCAAATTGGTTGAAGGACGCGTACGCGCCACGTGCGCGCACGCGTGCGTCGAGTTAGGCTGGAGGCATAGTGTCGGCCCAAGTCTGGCACAACTCTCGGTTAAAAGTACCGGGGGTGCAGATTGTGCAATCGACGCGTGCGCGCACAGTGTGCGTGCGCGTGCATTGCGAATTTAAGATCATGTGCGCGTACGCGCCAGGTGCGCGCACGCGTGCATAGACTTGTGCCCTAGGCCCAATGTTCGCACAGTGCAGGCCTGACTCTCGGGTTTTTGGCTGGGGTCGAATTTTTTGCATCCACGCATACGCGTACAGTGCGCGTCCGCCTGGATGGTTAAAAAATGCTCAGGTGCGCGTACGCATTAGGTGCGCGTACGCGTGGATGGTGTTCTATTTTTCAAAAAATATTTTTCTAAGTTCTTACACCAATCCAAGCCTTTCAATCCTCCAAACAGCTACCAAAACGCCCCAAAACCTTATTTATCATATTATATTACCAATCAAACTCAACTATCTAAACAAAACATGAAATTAAACTAATTCTATCAATATGTACAAAAAGGGAAAATGAAAAGAATTTACCATGGTGGGTTGTCTCCCACCTAGCACTTTTGTTTATTGTCCTTAAGTTGGACTTATGGGGAGCTCCTCATCAAGGTGGCTTGTGCTTGTATTCATCTTGGAACTCCCACCACTGCTTGGTTCTCCATTATGCCCCAAGATTTCCTATGGGTTGAGCCAAGTGTTGATGGAGTTCTTCACAAGCTTGGGGCTCCCAATGTTGATCCTCTTTTTCTAATCCGGGATCCCACACTTTATTTTCACACCCGTCTTGAAGTTGATCATAATTATTAGTCCATCCGGGTGGTAAGTAAGGTGAATTCTCTATATAGTGGCCAACAATCCTCTTAGAACCATCTATTTGAGCACTACTCCAACCTTTATATCCCATGTTTGATGCATCAACCATAATGAGCCTTGATTTGCAACGCCCACCACAAAACCTTTTCCGCTTACGCTTCATCCCACAAACTTCCCTAAGTTGGCCATCCGTTTCAAGCAAACCATATTCAAGCGGGATAATAAAACTAATAGAAATGAATTTCACCCACTCAAATGAAGGTGTAGATGGCAACCTAGGCAAAGATGCTTCCAAAGATCTTGACAAAGCATAACCAACCCTCGTTCTTCTATTTCTAGGGACTTCCACCTCTTCACAAGATCTCTTAATCTCAATCCTTTGTTCAACAATTTTATCAAAACCTTTTCCTTTACTCAAATCATAATAGGGAGGGTGAAAAAATTTTACCTCCTCAACACTTTCAAATCCAACCGGAGAAGGTTCTTCATGCTCAAAGGATTCTTCACCACTAAGACTTGATGCTTGATCTTCATCTCCAAGGGAACTCAATTCTTTCTCTATCCCATCCAAGTCTTCATATGGAATATGCCTTGGAAGGTGTGCACTTTCCTCCCTAGCATCAATTTCAATCATCTTGGAGGGGTTTTCTTCAACTCTATGTTTCCATGGAGGCTCCGCATCTCCTAAGTCTTCTACCACTTCTTCCTTGTCTTCAACAATTAAAGCTTCCTCCAATTGTTCCAATACAAAGCAATTTCCCTCATTTCCCACCGGAGTTTCCAATCTCTCCTTCATGCTATGTTCTTCATTTGATTCTCCACATGTAGCCATGGGAGTTCCTTGAGTGTTCAAGCATTGGGAGGCTAATTGATTTGTTACCGCATCCAAGGCGACCATGAAATTTTGCACGTCCCTTTTCATCTCTTCTTGCCCTTGAACAAGAACACCAAGGGTTTCATCCATTAGAGATTGGGGTTGGCGGAAGGATTCATCATTTTAGGGGAAGGGTTCATAGTAGAAAGGTGGTTCTTCTTGGTAGAGTTGTGGTGGTTCAATGTTTTCCACTCTTTCCACTTGTTGTACAACACACTCCATGGTTGCTTGAAATTGATCCAATGCTTCCTTGAGACGATCCCTTGACTCTTGTTCCTCTTGGATTATATGATTAGGATCATGTGGCTCTTGGATCGATGGACATGAGTATTCTTCCATGGGAGGTTGTGGTGGAAAGTAGTATTCATCTTGTGGTTGAAAATTTTCATTTATTGGAGGTGGTTCATCTTGGTAATAATCTGGAGGGGGTGGTTCTTGAAAATGTTGATATTGAGGTGGTTCCATATATGGCTCATATGGCTCAAAAGTTGGTTGGTGTGATGAATATGGATTGGGGTTATATGAAGGTGGTTGGTAAGAAGGGGCTTGTGAGTATGGTTGAGGGTTATATTGAGGGTATGAATCATTGGCATATGGTGGTGGTTCTTGAAAGTCACAAGGTGAGTCACCATAGCCATTGGATTGGTATGCATCATAGAATGGCTCTTCTTCATAGTGCATTGGTGGGGGTTGTTGCCATGAGGATTGATCATAAGCATATGGCTCTTCCCACCTTTGGTTATCCCATCCTTGATACACATCTTCATTATAGTTCTCATCACCTACAACATAATTGTAACTACACTCATAGCCAAAGTGAGAATTCATGATAGCAAGAGAGGGCAAAAACAAAAAATAGGACAAATAAAGAGAACAAACTAAAAACTAACAACGAAGCAAAAAGCAAACATATTCACAATATTCACATATATACAATAACCAATAACACAACACCATTGCAATTCCCCGGCAACGGCGCCATTTTGATGATTAGATTTTTGATGGTATAGAATTTTACAAATGAATTCTCGTTGCAAGTATAGTTTCTAAACCAACAATAATCCTTTCATACAAAAGATTGTTTGTCACAAGTAACAAACCCCTAATTTTATAAACCGAAGTATTCAAACCTCGGGTCGTTCTCCCTAGGAATTACAATAAAGTGTCTTGTTATTGGTTATGAGTTATTTTGGGGTTTTGGATAAGAAGCATGAAAAGTAAATGGCAATGAAAATAAACTAACAACTATAAAAGGCTCTTGGCAAGGTATGAAAACTAGAAGTCCTATCCTAGTTATCCTTCTCAATTGTGATGAGAATTGTTCATTGCTACCACTTAGTTAACCCTTACTAAATAAAGGAAAGTCAAGTGGATGAATTGACTTGAGCCACAAGTCCTAGCCAACTCCCAAGGAAAGACTAGCTTTAGTGTACTCCAAACCAATTAGCAATCTCTCCAATTATCAATCAACAAAGGAATTAGATAACTCAAGTGTCACTAATTACTCTACCTAGGCCAAGAGGAACAAAATCTACACTAAAACTAAAAGAGACATTTCAACAAACACATAAAGTGCAATAGAAGTAAACATTATTAAATGCAAGAATTAAAGGAATCTACAACTACAAAAATAAGAGATCAACAATAGAAAAGCAAAGAAGACACATTTAGTGTGAATTACCTCTTATTGAATTGGAAGAATGTAGAAGGAACAATACTAGATCTACAACAAAATATAAGAACAACATAAAGAAAATTACAACAAAAGAGTAGAAGAAGATGAATGTAGCAACAAAGAATTGAGAGGTAGAAGTAGAAGAAAGCAAAGATTAAAACCTAGATCTAAGAACTAAACCTAATCCTAATCCTAATTCTAGAGAGAAGTGAGAGCTTTTCTCTCTAGAAACTACTTCTAACTAATCCTAAACTAATGGTAACTAACACACGTTTCCCTCTTCACTCCTTGGGTTAAATAGCATCAGAAATGAGTTGGATTGGGCCCACAAGGCTTTAGAATTCGCTGGCCACGTTTTGCTTTAAGTAAACCAGGTGACAGCAACGGCGCGTGCGCATACTATGCGCGTGCGCGCCACCATACGTGTAGCAACTGTGACAAATCTTATATCGTTTTGAAGCCCGGGATGTTAGCTTTCTAACCCAACTAGAACCGCATCATTTGGACCTCTGTATCTCAAGTTATGCTCGTTTAAGTGCGAAGAGGTCGGCTTGACAGCTTTCCGATTCTTTCATTTCTTCATGAGTTCTCCAACTTTTCATGCTTTCTTTCTTCATTCCCTTGATCCAATCTTTGCCTCCTAAACCTTAAATCACTTAACAAACATATCAAGGCATCTAATGGAATCAAGGTGAATTAAATTTAACTATTTTAAGACCTAAAAAGCATGTTTTCACTCTTAAGCACAATTAAAGGAGAAGTTATAAAACCATGTTATTTCATTGAATAAATGTGGGTAAAGGTCATCAAAATACTCTAAATTCAATACAAGATAAACCGTCAAATTGGGGTTTATCAGATGTCCTGAGTGAGAATTGAGCACTTAGGGGGTGTGCTTTTACTGGCGTTCAACGCCAGCTCTGATAGCTCTTCGGGCATTGAACACCCTTGCTGTAAATCCTTACTAGCGTTAAACGCCAGCTCCTCTATCCTTTTGGGCATTGAACGCCCAGCAGGGGTATCCTTGTTGGCGTTCAACTCCAGCTTTCCTGGCGGGTCAGGCATTGAACGCCCAGTGAGGGGTTCCTCACTAGCGTCCAGCGCCAAAACGCCTACCTATTTGGGCGTTAAACCCCCAGTGAGGGGTTCCTCACTAGCATTTAGTGCCAGAGTTCCTGTATGTTTGGGCATTGAACGCCCAGCTAGTGCTCCCTGGCTGGCGTTCAATGCCAGCTCTGCTTCCAGGATGGGCGTTGAATGCCCAGTGAGAGGTTCCTCACTAGCGTTCAGTGCCAGGCTTGCTACCATTGTGGGCGTTGAACGCCAAGTGAAATATTCTTCACTGGCGTTCAATGCCTTACCAATTTCTCCATTTTCGGCCTCAGCCTCAGAGGTGTTGGCCTTGCACTCTTCTCTTGGGTTTACTTTAGTATTACTGGGAAGAGTGTCAGGAGGAGTCTCAGGGATCCTCTTGCTCAGTTGACTAACTGGTACCTCCAAGTTTCTAATGGAAAACCTTATGTCATTCATGAAACTATGACTGGTCTTAGAGAGGTTAGAGACCAGAGTGACTAAGTCAGAGAGGCTCTGCTTAGGGGTCTCCATATTCCCTTGAGAGGATGGGAATGGTGGTCTGTTATTGAACCTATTCTGGTTCCTTCCACCTTGATTGTTATTGAAGCCTCGCTGAGGCTTTTATTGATCTTTCCATGAGAGGTTAGGATGATTCCTTCATGAAGGGTTGTAGGTGTTTCCATAGGGTTCTCCCATATAATTCACCTCCTCCATGGTGGGTTGATCAGGATCATAAGCATCTACATTAGGAGATACTTCTTGGGTACTGCCAGCTGCAGTTGGTATTCCAGTCAGATGCTGAGAGAACATATTGACCTATTGGGTCAAGAACTTATTCTGAGCCAATATGGCATTCAGAGTGTCAACTTCAAGAACTCCTTTCTTCTGAGAGATCCCATAGTTTATAGGATTTCTCTCAGAGGTGTACATGAATTGGTTATTTGCAACTATTTCAATGAGTTCTCATGCTTCTGTAGGCATTTTCTTCAAGTGGAGTGATCCACCTGCAGAGCTGCCCAATGAGATTTTGGACATCTCAAACAGACCATCATAGAACACGCCTATGATAGACCATTCTGAGAGCATGTTAGGAGGACATCTCCTGATTAATTGCTTGTATCTTTTCCAAGCTTCATAGAGGGATTCACTTTCTCTTTGTCTGAATGTTTGAACTTCCACTCTAATTTTGGTCATCCTTTGAGAGGAAAAGAATTTAGCCAGAAAAGTATTAACCAGCTTTTTCCAAGAGTCTAAACTCTCTTTTGGTTGAGAATCTAACCATATCTTAGCTCTGTCTCTTATAGCAAAGGAAAAGAGCGTAAGCTTGCAGAATTCAGAATTTACTCCATTGGTCTTAACAGTATCACAGATCTATAAGAATTCAGCTAATAACTGATGTAGATCTTCCATTGGAAGCCCATGGAACTTGCAATTCTGTTGTAGAAGAGAGACTAACTGAGGCTTAAGCTCAAAATTGTTTGCTCCAATGGCAGGTACAGAGATGCTTCTGCCATAAAAGTCAGAGGTAGGCATGGTGAAGTCACCAAGAACCTTTCTGGCATCACCTTCAGGTTTGGCCAAGTCTCCTATTTCTTGTTCAAAATTTTCTGAAAGGTTTCTTTTGGAATGTTGTGCTTTAGCCTGTTGTAAGCTTCTCTTTAAAGTCCTCTCAGGTTCAGGATCAAGATTAAAGAGAGGTTCTTTATTTTTGTTCCTGGTCATAAACAAGAAAAGAAGAAAAGAAAGAAAGGAAGCTTCTATGTCTGATTTGAGTATAGAAGGCAACCAGTGAGATGTGAAGAAAGAAGAAGAAGATAGAAAAGTGAAGATGGAGGATGGGAGAAGAGAAGAATTTGAATAATATAAATAGAGATGAGAAGAATTAGAAATAGAAAAGATAAATAAGAAATAAAATATTTGTATTTTTATTTTATTTATTAATTAATTTTCAAAAATAAGGTTAATAAATTAAAAAGAATTGAAAATTAGTTAGTGAATTTTTGAAAATAAAAGAGAGAGAAGAAGAAGAGAATTTCCAAAAAATAAGAGAGAAGAATTAGTTAGGAAATTTTTGAAAAAGAAGAGAGAGAAATAAGATAAAGATTTGAAAAGAGGTTAAGAAAGATATGATCTAAATTAAAAAGATTTGAAAATTAATTTTGAAAAGATAGTTACTTATCTTTTCTCTCTTTTTGGAAAAAGATTTGATTTTAAAATTTGAGATTAGAAAAGATAAGATAAGAATTTGAAAATATTTGAAAAAGATAAGATTTGAAATTTGATTTTTGAAAAAGAATTGAATTTTAAAATTTGAAATTTGAATTTTGAAATTTGAATTTTGAAATAAGATAAGATAAGATTTTTGAAAAAAGATAAGATTTTTTATTTTAAAAATATTTGAGTTTTGAAATTTGAAAATTAAGATAAGATAAAATAAAAATTTTGAAATTAAAATCTTAATTTTTAATGTTAATTTTTTAAAATAATTAAAAGATAAGATAGAAAGATATTTTTTATTTTTTGAAATTAATGAGAGAAGAAAAAAACAAGTAAAAGACACAAAACTTAAAATTTTTAGATCTAATGACTCCTAATGTGCAAAAATTGGAGGGAAAAATACAAAAGAACACCAAATTTAAAAATTTTAATATCAAAACAAAAAAAAACACAAGAACACTTTGAAGATTGAGAAGAACACCAAGAACAAAACTAAAAAAATTCAAAGAACATAAGAACATATAAAGAACACCAAACTTAAAATTTTTGAAAAACTAAACACAAAATTTTCGAAAAATTCAAAGAAAAACACAAGAAGACACCAAACTTAAATATTGACACAAGATTTAACCAAAAGACACTAATTTTGAAAATTTTTAGAAAAGGACTCAGGACATCAAGACTTGGGTGTTGTGTGATGGTTGGAGTATCCTCTTTATTAAAAGCTTCTTGAATTGGTGGTTTAGTGAACCCATCCTCTATGCAACTCTCTGCTTCAATTGAGTGTGGACTCCTTTGATTGACTTCCTCCCTTTTTTCTATATGATGTTCCATTGAGTCCTTTGGGAGTAAGTTTTCATATTCGTTTGTCACCTCAAGTGGCCTCTGTGGATATGGAATCCGAGGCTCGCATACCTCTACTACCTCATTCTTCATTGAAATTTCACTTGATACATGGGCCTCTTTTTCCACTTCCTCACTCACAAATTGGTCTTCATCCTCAATACTTGGCAATCCTAAGTGTTTCCTTCTTTGCTCTAAGTGCCCATCCATCTTCTTGAAGAGGATTTCTTGTTCTTTTCAGTATTGTTTTTGTCTTTTCAATAATTCTCTAGACTTTTGAAGGTGATCCTTATAACACCCCAATTACCCTAAGCTTTACCTCTAACCGTAAAGCAAAGGTTAATTAGAGGTTACGATAGTTCTAAGGCTTATACATATATATATATATATATATATATATATATTATAGAAGAAATAATATAATTTAGAAGCCTCATGAAGGATATAGCTCAAACACAGGATTTAAAAGCGTAAAGCGAACCAACGAAGCATCCAACTTAAAACACAAGAAACAGATGTGATATAAACAAAGATAATAGTATAATAGTGTAATATCATAAGAAACTAGCCCTGACTCGCGGAGTTTAAGCCGGCTAGCCAAACATACAGACCAAAGGAAACTGAAGTTTAAAACGGCTTATACAAGATTTATTCTCTCTCAAATACAGGCCTCTAGGCCAAAACAAAAATACAAAAGCGAGAGACAAATACAAAACAAACCAAAAAGACTCCAAAACGTATCCGGATCCTCCGCTTCTGTCACCAACCAAATAACTCACCGAGGTGGGTTGTGACCTGCATCTGAAAAACAACAACAAAGTATGAAATGAGAACCGGAGGTTCTTA
This sequence comes from Arachis stenosperma, assembly GCF_014773155.1. Classification (NCBI taxonomy): domain Eukaryota; kingdom Viridiplantae; phylum Streptophyta; class Magnoliopsida; order Fabales; family Fabaceae; genus Arachis; species Arachis stenosperma. Next base: position 83,869,646 of record NC_080383.1, read on the forward strand.
GTATGGTAACAGTGCCCAATGATGTAAGATGTAAGGTCCCGAGACGCCGAAGGCAATCCTAGAACTTTACATCGCATACGAGTATTCAAGCTTAGAGCAAAATAAATAAATATAAAATAAGAACTTAAACCATAAACCGGGTTATCTAACTTAGGGGAGTTCTAACTAATACTAATCACACCGCTGCATCCGACAGCCTTCGCCAATCTTACCTCCGTGCGATCCCATCGCCACCGCCCACCTAACCTCCTCAACACCAGACAATTACAAATAATGCAAGCAAGTAAAATACAAGTATGAGCATATAAAGCAAGTAGTTCAAGTAAGCAAATAGGCATGTTATTTATTTAGGCATACAATTACAAGGCGGCAAAGCATACAAACAGATAGAAAATGCACATGATGAATGTCTATCCTATTGGCTCGTGATATCACTTGTTGGTCCATAAATACCAACCCGACACATCCTTTCAGATGTCGCTTTTCTGTCGTACCCACGAATATAGTGTCGGGCACACTCTATTGACCCATGGATATAGTGCCGGGCACACGCTATTCACCCACGGATATAGTGCCGGACACACTTGCATGCATAACCCAAGGATATAGTGCCTGTCACACTCTTGCAGCAAAAAAGATTATCAATCATAATTCAATCCCAGGGAAATAATACCCTGCACACTATCATACTTAACCCAAGGATATAGTGCCTGGCACACTCTCAACCTTTACAAGTTCATCATTTCCTCATCATTCCTTTCCAAGTTCTTAAGTCGTCATAAACATCATCAATTCATAATTTCCATTCCAAAACTCATCAGTTCATCAATTTCTTAATTCGCTGTCAGCAATCTCCAAGTTCACTACTCTTTCCTCTCTCTTAATCAAACTCATCCTCAATATACCAAAAACCTAAACCTCCGTTTGCTAACTTTTCAAAATAATCATCAACTAACACCCTTAGCATATTTCCTTTATCCCCATACTCAAAAACAAGCCCAAAAGCCTTAAAATGGTGTTATAGAAGCTTACAACCTTGTTGGGAAGGTGAAATAGTTGAAAAACAAGTAAAATTTGAGAAACAGGGCGTGTGCGTGCGCACGCCCAGGAGATTTTAAAATGTGTGTGTACCCACAAGGGTGTGCGTACGCACAGGTGGCAAAACTTACAGAATCTGTTCACTCGCACAACCTGTGCCAGCGCCCCTAACAGACTGGCCTTCCCAACGTGTGCGGAGCACAGGCCTGTGCGTCCACACAGGTTGAAATTCTTCCTTAGATATGCGCGCACACAAGCTGTGCTAGCGCTGCAAACAGAACGCATCTTCCTGCCTGTGCATGCGCACAAGTGTGTGCGGCCGCACAGGTCAAAATTTTTGCAGGGTGTGCGTCTGCACGAGGGTGTGTGCTCACACATATCAGAAATCATGAAATTCTGCAACTTAGCAGAGTTTCAGATTTTCAACACCAACTTTGATTGATCATAACTTCCTCTACAAAATTCCAATTTTCACAAACTTTATATTGATTTAAAAGGTTTTTAAAGATCTTTAATTCTAAGAAAATTTCAATCAATTTGGAAGACCGAGGCAAAAGTTATGATCAAGCAAAGTTCACCAAAAACCAACTTTTATCCAAAATCTCAAAACTCAACTTTTAACCAAATCTCAATCCAATACCAATTCAATCACATATCAACCATACCAAAACAGTGCAAAATTCATACAAACACTACTTTAACCATTTTTTCAATCACACAACCTTCTAAACCATTCAATAACTCTAAGTCCAACCTAACTCACACTTTTCACTTTCCATTAACATTATTAACAACAACAAACCCTATTAATTATTAACAATCCTCAAAATAATCATTTTTCCAATTCCCACATCATACACCAATATTATCATTTATCATAATCAACACAACTCATCAATAATCATCAACAATACCAACAACTCTCAACAACCATAACAAATATCAACATTCATCATAACACTCATAATCAATATCAAACACCAACAGTATGAACAATCACCACAAATACCCATCAATCTCAATAATCATCAATCCCTCATCAACAATAATAGATCACACATTCCTCATCAACATTCATAATCATTAAATATCCACAACATCAATATTCATCATCATTCACTAAATACTGACAACCTCATCAATAATCATATAATCATTATTACTAGTATTTGGATTCATTCCACACAACACCACTACTTCACTTATCAATCCTTATCAACAACACTAAATCACCAATACTCAATAACACCAACAATTTTCAATAATCATCATCCACCACAATAATCCAATACTACCAACACTTAACATCAGTTCACATTTAAATATTCATACACTAACAACATTCAATCTTATCTTAGGGTCAACTAGTCTAAGTGTCCCTGAACATTACATATTACATAAAGAAAATCAAAATCATACTTTGGCCAATTCCCAATATGCTCAAACACCAAACTTGATTCAAATCAAGCTTCCACTAAGCTCCAAACCATCAAAGCCATACCAAAAGCCACCACCAACTCCAAAAACAAGCTTCACACATACAACATAACCATACATCAATAACTAAAGCTCATACTATACCAAACCACAAGGATAAAGAGGTTCCTTACCTTGTCCAACAAGATTAGGGGTAAAATCCATCAGTTACCCGCTACTAGAGATCACCTAAATAACCAAAACCACAAAATCTACTCAAAATCATAACTTCAAAAACACAGAAAGTTAGGGCACAAAAATGGAAAGTGAGACGTAAGTTCTTACCAAAATTTTTTAGATAGAAACGTAGAGCTTGACGAGAGCTTTACGTGGCCGCAAATAGCTCGTCAATCAGAGGTCCGTAGCTCAAGTTATGCCTCCCGAAAGTGGGGATGAATAGTGTCATCCCTCTTTTTCTCTCACTACAACAAAAAACACTTTTAACGACAAATTTTTAGCGGCCATAATACAATGGCTACTATTTTTCTTATTTAACATATGTTTTTGTGGCCATTTTACATTTGCCATTATTAATATATGTTATAATGGTAATTATTATTATTGCCACTAAATTATTATCTTTTTACTTTTATTTTTAATTTTTTCAAAATTAATAACAGCCATTATTATTATTGCTAGTAAAAGGTGTTCCTAAATTAAATTGATTGAAAAAGAGAAAAAAAAAGTGCTATGTTCATATTCCTGGGTAAAAGGTTCATGCCCTCTGGTAAAGCCACAAAATACTCTCACTCTCTTCCGTCAAACTCACTTCCTTCCATCGCTGATTACCGCCACCGTAGGCATTGCCACCGCCGATTACTCTTTTCCACTCATTCAAATCGCATCTCAACTTCTGTTTTGTCTATTCTCCACCTCAGATCTGCGACGTTGTCTCAGATCCACCATCGCCAGCGTCCTCCAATTCCGGAGCCTCTATTGTTGCATCATCCTTTTAAGTGAAATTGCTAACAACTTATAGCTGTGGATTCTGGCAACAACTACACCTTCTCCAACTACTTCAAAAGCGGTAGAGATCATAGTTTCACGTTGAAATTGTTCATCGTTTTCAGGTTGAAGCTTAGTGAACGGTCAAATTTGTTATGAAATTAGATTATAATAACATGAATCTTCTTAATTGTTTTGATTTTTTATATTTCTGTTTGTTCTCTTTTTCTCCAATGGCAGCTCTTCTTACTCCATTCTTGCCAATTTCTTCTTTTTCTTCTAGTTGCTGTGTTGAGCTTACCACATCATCAGTACTATTGTCTTTTCTCACACATATTTATTACTATTGCACCACTGAAAGCTTTTGTTTATTATATTTGTGAATCTTAGTTTGAGTGGAATGACAACTAAGGAAGACTTTGAGGTGAGGGAGAAATTGAAAATGAAAATGAAAAATAAAAAAGAAAATCAGCTTTTGAAAGAAACAGGTAAACATGTAATTTACAATGCATTTTAGCTAGCATAGAAATTATTGGATGAAGAGGAGTACCTTGACTCAGGGGTTTTTGCATAATTCTGTTTAACTTTGATCAACAAAGAAAAAAAAGAGAAAGAGAAAAAGGAAGGAATAACATTTTCCTTTAAATTTGATTAATTTATTGATTTGGTGTATCTTTTTAATTCTTTAAGCTATTTGCATCTTAATAGTAAAGATGAACAAGGTAAAATTCTTTAAATTTGTTTAATTTATTGATTAATTTAATTCTTTAAATTTGATTAATTTATTGATTTGGTGTATCTTGTTAATTCTTTAGGCTATTTGCATCTTAATAATGAAGATGAACAAGGACTATCCCAGCTCATTCCACTGTGCTTTTTATGAAGTATGGCTTAAAGGTTATGATAACAAAAAGACAATTCTAATTTGATCAACGAATTTCTATATCAAATGTGATAAGATAGCACGCATACGCATTGTGTTCATGTAATTTAGGGAAATTAAATGAGTAATATAATGTTCACTGTGATGGAATTGGAGTGTGAAAAAAAAAGGTAATAATAAGGCTACTACTTTGTTTCAATTATCTAATTTATCATAATAAAGTGTATGATTTTTATTGCAACATTTTTGTATTGTATATGTTTGTACAACATCCAATTTTTATTCCATTTTTATTGCAACATTTTTTATTCTTGTAGCTGACACCATTTGTTGACGATCTTTACGATATGATTACTCGAATATTACATTACCATGTATAGGATAATCTAACAGTAGCTGTTGATGATTATGGCTGCTTTACTGAAAAAAATTACTGATTTTAGCGGCTGCTATATCAAAGATGCTGACAAGGATATAATTGAAGCTGTGAAGGTATTTTACATCTATCTAAAAGAACATAAATATCTATTATTTAATTGTAATGATTTAAAGTGTGGTTGATTATCAGTCAGATTCTCACCATGTGACTTGTAGAAACATTGTGTATTTTTTCTTTCTCTTTCTTTTGTATAAACTTTTCCATTCTTCCTTCCATTGTTAAAAGGTAGTTAATTTATGGAAGATCAATGTTAGAGTTCCAGATTTGTGATGCCTAATTTAAGCATGGGAGTCAAGAGTGTTTTCTTTTCTTTCTTGAAAACTCTATTTTGTTTGGATTCCTATTTTTAATACTTTTTTCTCGCATGTATTTCTTTCCTTAGGCAAAGGGTAGGCTGGTTAAGCAAGGAACCTTTACTCATTCTTATTCATTCTGCTGGAGATCTGGTATTCCTCTAATTTACAGAGCTGTTCCTAGCTGGTAAGTCCCCCCTCATTCTCTCTTTTTTTTTACCATTTTGTCTTGCTGGATCCATGTTTACAAGTTCCAATTTTTAAAACTTTCATCTTTATTGTTCTTATGCTTTATTTATAATTTTCAAATTGCAGTAATATTTATCATATACTGAATTCTAGGATGGCTTGATTGGGTCTGATAATAAAAGAGATCAGGTAAGGGCGTTTCAATTTGGCTCATATTCAATAATATACTTTACATGTTTATTTTACTGTTTTCCATCCATTGACTTTATGATCCAACAACAGCACTTATGTATAAAAAATTCAAACCAGGTAGGCAACTGGTAATGGTTGCTTCAATTTTATATCTCTTCTTTATATATTCAATAAAACACTTAGAGAATACAGTTCCATCCCTTTTCTCTTCAAAAGATGGGTCAATTGAGGAGGAATGTTGCAATTGTTGTTGCAATGATTATGATTGTTGTGATAAAAGCTGAAGAACACATGGAGGAGATAGCATAGGGTGGACTAGTTATCCACCTGGTGGTGCTTCTTTTTGTTCGAATTGGGCTTCAAACCATATTTTCATAGTGAATGACACCCCAGGTAAAAGAAAAGGAAAAAGCATTCGTGTCTAGTTTTATATTTTTGATACATTAATAGCCTATTTGAACAGAACATTTATTCTTGAGGTAACTTGATTTTGCAATGTTTAAATTTGAATCTGAGAGCCATTCAGTGGCAGAACTTACAAAGAATAACTATGAAAAATGCGACGAAAATGAGAAGATAGAATCCCATGTGATAGGACCGGCAAGAGTGACCCTTAACCGTGCTGGAAGGTTCTATTTTTTCATGCACATTCTCAGGCCATTGCAGCAGTGGCCAAAAGCTAAGTGTTGAAGTAGTCACTATCATACTCACCCATCACTTGTGCTAATAATGACGGTTTTATATAGAAAATGATGCTATGATTGAGAATACTTTCAACAACAACTGCTTTATATAGAGAATAACACTTCAATTTTTGAGGAAAACTGGAATCTTACATCAATTTTTGTTTATTTGTCTTGCTTGATTTATATTATGATGCAGAAGCATAGCGATAGTGAGACACTTGACACGGTAGAGTGGCACTCTTGGGTTTTTTTCTGGTCCATGACGGGAGTTTCTATAGTTAACTATGGTGAAATCACATGCTTCACGTTATCTCGTTCCCTTTAAATTGACCTTAGCTGAAGCTTCATTTCTACTCTCTTATAATTGAACAAGCTTTTAATTTCTTCTTGTTTTCTCTAATTCCATCTGTGAAATGAACAAACATATTTGGAAAATATAATACAGGCTTTCTGAGAAGAACTGTGTATAAACTAAAATAATAAGTGTTCTACATCAAACATTATTAAGCTAATGACTGCTTGTTTTTGCCAGGAGTAGGCAAGTTGGAAATAGGGGGACAAAGTATTTAGGTTTATAACAGTTATAACTTACAAGAGTAATCAACCTTGTGAAAAGCTCTTTAATTTGAAGACTCATGAGTTAAAGGTCCAATTGAAGGACCTTAGAAACTTGAGGTTGGTATCTATCTGTTGCCCATACAGGATATAGTTCTATACAAAGGCGGTGCATCCTTCCATTTACTAGTTGGTGTATAGATTATAGATGATTGTATATATAAATATATTTACAAGTAAAGTCTATCATGGTGCTGGGGATTGACAAAGAAAAAAGTCCCCTGTTATGAATCGAAAGCACCCTTGCCAGTTTGCGTGTCAGTAGTAGTATTCACTATTCTCTTCCATCTTAATCCCTTTTCCCACCCTCATTCCTTAATTTAATTTCTTAATCTGCAGGCACTAGGTAATGTACCATAATGGACCCTCATTCCACCCTAATCCCTTTTTCTTAAGTTGCAATTAAGCTTGTAAGTTATGCTTACCAATTGGTTTATATATATATTGAATGAATTTGAGTATCTTTTTTTTGTTATTGTTGTTTGTTTATTGGTTAGCTTTGTCAATTGACAAATTTTGAGCCATGAAAAATATAAAACTCAGTTTCTTGCTGCTATGTATTGGGGGATTTGTGAAATTTGGGTTTGGGACTAATTTGCTCTTGCTACCCTGCATCTAAAGTTGTTGGTCTTAGTATGTATTTGGAGATTTCATATTTATGCATTTTAACCTTTTTGTGATTTGTTTTGAATTGTGCATAGCTGAACATGGTAGAGATTTACTTGTTGAATGGTAACAAATTTGTGTTCTTAGTAGTTCCTGCTTTTTCAGAATTTCAAATTGAAGCAAATTCCAAAGTTGATACATAGGGGTGTGTTATAATAGAGAAAGTGGTTTATTTAAGGTTTTGTGGGAATTTTCAAGGGGAAATCAGGGTCCCTATTTCATCTTATACGGCATAGTATGAGTTACACGGTGACTTTTTATAACCTATGATGGTTAGGTTGTATCACCCTGTATCCATCTCTGTGTAGGTATGTTTATCTATTATGCTACCAAACGATCACTTAATTGTTTGTTCAATTATCTCTGGTCTTCTGCATTTCTCAACTTTATTGAGTCATTCCTGGATGCTATCCATTGTCTTTCTTGGCTAAGCCTGATATTGTATGATGCCGTCTTATTCCCTTGTCTAATTATGTTTTTCACCTTTTCTGCTATTTTGACTTTTCTTTAGCCGAAAGTAAATCATCTATTGACACAAGTAGAGACCAACCAATGCTTCCAATTGTCTCTTCTACAACAACTAGTAATGCTGAAAGCAATCCATCCACTTCCAAACTTGAAGAGGAGCTTAAAGTTGCTTTGAGGCTGCAAAAGTTCACTTTCAATGATCTTAAGTTGGCAACAAGAAATTTTCGGCCCGAGAGTCTTCTTGGCGAAGGTGGGTTTAGTTATGTGTTCAAGGGATGGATCGAAGAAAATGGAACTGCTCCTGTGAAACCTGGTACGGGGCTCACTGTTGCTATAAAAACCCTCAACCATGATGGACTCCAGGGTGATAAAGAATGGCTGGTTTGTGAATCTTCCAATATAATTTTCTTCCTTAAATTTCAGTTGAATTGCGTGTACGTGCCTGTGTTTCCCTTTAATAATATGTTCATATATTGTACCCTATTTGTTCGTGTTCTAGTTTTAATTTCTTGTTTGGTTCATGTAACAGGCTGAAGTAAATTTCTGGGTGATCTAGTTCATCCAAACCTTGTTAAACTTATAGGTTACTGTATCGAAGATGATCAAAGATTGCTAGTATATGAGTTCATGCCTCAGGGAAGTCTAAAAAACCACTTGTTTAGGAGTAAGTTACTTTCTCAGAATAGTCATTTTCTCAATTTTATTTCCAATAATAACTACATTTGTTACTCCAATTAATCCCCCCTTCTCTCTCTCTCTCTCTCTCTCTCTCTCTCTCTCTCTCTCAACATTGTACGTACATTTCTGCTTTATGTTCATGGTTAGAATCATATCCATTTTTCATGGTATCATGTGAAATACATACCCAGCAGTTGGGAGCCTTATACATTGGATCATAAATTTAATATTGTCATATTAAACTTCAACTTCAAACATAATCTCCTCAATTTTCCTTGCTCCATTGGTTGGTTCCTTTCTGTTATAACTTCTAAGCCTTGGTTTTGTGCTATCTGGTTCATGGTTCAAGTTTCCAAGATAGAAGATATGAATATAAAGGCCTTAATAAGATTTGAAAGGGAAAACTGTCAGAAGCCAAGGCCAGTGGAAATCCTATGAAGATCCAGGAAGCACAAATATGGATTATATATATAGGTTTGTTCATGGTCAGGTTACTATGGTCAATACATTTTTATGTTGGGTTTCATTTTGTTTGATTATTTTGTGATCCAGAACATGGTTGTATTTATGATTCATTGCAACTTGCTCACAAGTATATATTTAAGAGAAATTTGTATATCAATATTTTGAGTTTAATAAAATATCTCATTTTGTAGTAATTAATTTCAGTATATTTATATTATGCATAACAATAATAATTGGTGGCACAAATAATTGAGATTCTAGAAAAAAAAGTAGTTCATTGTTTCTAAGAAAATGAGTATAATATAACTAAAAAAAATCTTAAGATTTTAGCGGCAATAGTAACGGCAACTAAAAGTAAATAACATTACAATTTTAGAATTATTTTTAGTGGCCATATAAATTGTCGGTAAAATGAATTTTGGCGGCAAATAGTAATGATCGCTAAAAATGAATAATATTGTAATTTTGGAATTACTTTTGGTGGCCATATAAATTGCCAAGAAAATGGCCGCTAATAGTTATATACTTTTTGCGGCCATTAAAAAGGTATTTACCGGTAAATATTATAATGCCACTAAAACCTTTTAGCGGCGAAGCATAAGACGGCTAATGTCTAATTGCCGGTAAATGTATTAGCGGCTATTTTTATTGGCGCTAAAAGCAAAATAAATGGTCGCTAAAAGTTATTTTTCTTGTAGTGTCTCTTCTCTCCAAAACCGTGGCTCTCACTCTTTGGAGGGTGAAAATGAGCTTAGTTGCTCATTAAACCCACTTATATATGTTAGGCCTTGGGCTCGGTTTGGGCCCGGTCCAACTCGTTAGCGTTTTAGGTCCATTTGGCCCACTTTGGGCCAAAACCTTTAAGATTAGTGTCCGGTTTTTTATTCTAAATTATTTTTATCCTTTTAAAACAATAAATCACTTTTCAAAATATTATTTTCCAAAATACCCAGTATTTGACAGACTAGAGCCGGTACTGCCAGCTTAAGCGCCAATACGCATTTTTACAAAAACTCTTCGAAAGAAATACATTTTCCAACTCCGAAAAAGTCACTAAAATCAAATTTTACATTTTTATTTTCAAATTAAAACTTCTAAATTTTGAATCTATCCCGGGCACTAAAATTATTTTATTAAAATGGTTTTACATGAAAACGCAGGTTCTTACAATCCTCAATTGCTAGCTCAAGAGATAAAGGTTGAGAGTAATTTTGTAGATATGGATGTGTTGTGATAAAGTTGTTTTGAGGGATATGGAATGAGTTCTGTGAGTTGTGAAATGAATTTTATGAATATTAAAATGAGTTTTTTGTGTAGTATAATGAATTTTGTGGTTGGTGAAATGAGTTGTATGAATTTTGGAGAGAACTTTGTGTTGAGCCATAGTCAAGTGATGAAGAATTTTCAACTGAAAAGTTGGGAGGTGAGGTTGGACAATTTTGCATAAATGAATTGAAGGTACGCTCAAGTGATGATGTCTCTTGATAAGTGGAGTATAAACTATTGAATGTTCTTTGATTTTGATCCTCCTACTCACAACTTGAGTAATTGTTGAATTCATCACAATATGAATTATTTTTTGGCCCTGGGGAGCAATCCTGCATTAATGTATTGACAACACAATCAAGTGATGATGTCTCTTTATGAATAGAATATGGAGCGTTAAAATCTCTTTGGTTTTGACCTTCCCAGCCACAACACGAGTAATTGTTAGATTCATCAAAATATGAGTCATTTTGTGTCTCTGGGAGGTGTTCATACTCCATCATTCCTTGTTGATACTCCCATCTAGGGCTGGAAGTGAGTCAAGGCAGCTCATGAGCCAGCTCGAGCTCGGTTCGTTAATAGCTCAATAAGCTAAGCTCGTGAGCTGGTGAGCCAAATTTGAGCCTGGAATTGAGCTCATAAATTAAATGAGCTGAGCTTGAGCTTGGATAAGCTCAGCTCATTAGCTCGTGAGCTGGCTCGATTATATATATATATATATATATACATATATATATATATATATATATATATATATATATATATATATATAAGATATGTATATATATATATATATATAATCGAGCCAGCTCACGAGCTAATGAGCTGAGCTATATATATATATATATATACATATATATACATATCTTATATGCATTTAGTCTATACTTTTAATATTATATATATACATATGAAATAGTAATATATAATTATATATATTAATGATCTTAATTATTTAAAATTTTATATTTATTTATTACATATAATTTTGATGTAGGACATAAATAAAAAATTTATATTTATTGATAGATAAGCATTATATAAAATTGTTCTTTTCAAATATTTTTTAAAATATATAAGTTACAATTTATTGATATAAAATTATAGATTTTGTATTTATGTTTCTATTATTTGAGCCAGCTCGTAAGCTTTCGGTGAGTCGAGCTTGAGCTTAAGAAATAGGCTCGATTGTTAATAAGTCGAGCCGTGAGCCAAGCTCAATTTTGGTGAGTCGAGCTTGAGCTTGGTCTAGCTTGGCTCAGCTTGACTCACTTCCAGTCCAACTCCCATCCACCATTAGCATAATGACATAAATCATTTTGTAGTGTTGGGCAATATCCCATGAAATTGTCTTGATCATTTTGTGGCCCTGGAGCATATCCCCACTGGGTGGATTGCTCATAATCTATCATTTCTTGGTGATATTCCCAGCCACCATTAGGATAGTCATTTTGTGATAGTGAGTAATATCCCATAAAATTTGCTTGATCAAAAGATGAGGTGAACTCCATTTTAATTTTGTAAAACACAATCACCAAGGAAAATTGAAATTCCTCAAGTCACTGATGAGAATTTCTTAGTGAGGCAATAACACAAACACCTTAGTATCAAGAGAAAATAGAAAATTAAAAGAACTTAAATGACAAAGACAAAGAAAATGCTTAATCTAGACTTATCACCCACTTAATCATTGTCGATCTTAATCAATCCCCGGCAACGGCGCCAAAAACTTGATGACGGAAAATTGTATCCGTACAAACTACCGAAAAGTATACCGGGTCACATCAAGTAGTAAAACTCACCAGAGTGAGGTCGATCCCACAGGGATTGATGGATCAAACAACTTTAGTGAGATGATTAGTCTAGTCAAGCGAACTATTGAAAGAGTTTGGTGAAAAATTGATTAATAGAATGTAAACTGCAAGGAATGTAAATTGCAAGGAATGTAAATTACTGAATGTAAATTGCTTGAAACTTAAATTGCAAGAAACTTAAATTGCATGAAAAGTAAATTGCATGAATTGTAAATGGGGATTGGGTGCTGAAAAATTAAAGGAAGCAGAAATAACAGAGAGAAAGATTCATTAGGGATTGGAGATATCATAATCCATCATGAATTAAATGGGTCCCAACTTCCTTCTCAATCATATGAGTAGATCTATGGCAGATTGAAATTGATTGGATCCCAATTCCTTGGCAATCCAATCTCTCTAATCATAATCAATCTTGCCAATTCCTTAATCCAATTGGCATGAGAAGAGGTTAAGCATGTTCTCTTATCCGTAAGCCACACAAATTCTCAAGACCTGAATTCCTCCCGAATAATGTTGGTTAAGAGAATTGTGAAGGATAGAGCTCCAATTATAATGCCCATGATTCCCCTTTTGAGGCTCACACAAACATTCAACAGATTCAAACCCCCCCTTCCGGAGTGAATGAATCTCAATCAAAATAGAGGATATCCTATAGCTGCCCAAAAGATTGAGAAGAAGAAGAAGTTCACTCAATCATGTGAACTATAATAGAGCTCCTCCCCCAATGAAGTCGGGGTTTAATTGATCATCGCTCTAAGCACACTTGTAGGAAATTTAAATTTCATAAAAATAAACTCAGCTCAAAGTAAACTTAAATGCAGAATTGCAGAAGAGAATAAGTGCAGGAAATGAAAATTGCATAAAAGTAGATGAGGCTCAATACAAATTAAAATGTAAAACTGCAGAAAAGAAAAGTGTATTCTAAACTAAGAATCCTATACTACACTCTCTGGAGTCTCTAATCCTCCAAGAGAGTTCTGGAGTCTCTAATCCTCCAGCCAGAGCCTTCTTTGCCTTCTGAGAGCTCTCCTTTCATCTTTGGAAATTCTTCTATTTGTACTCTTTTTTCATCCCCAAAATAGGTCTTCAAGTACTTGGATGTGGGCCTTGGCCTTGATTGAAGCAGTTAGGAATGATCTTGATGATGTTAGCATTGGGTGTTAGTCAACTAACGTTCAGAATCTTGCTTGGGTGCCAATTTGTATTGAAGTTGGCCTTAACGTTGGTGACCAATGTTTGTGTAAAAACGTTGAGTCAAACGTTACTTGAAGAAAAAAGATTTCTGAGAGTTGTCAGCAACGTTTGACTCAATATTGGTGCACCAACGTTTGTCTGGTCATGCATACGCGTCACCCACGCGTACGCGTCACCCACGCGTACGCGTCACCCACGCGTACGCGTCACCCACGCATACGCTTCACAAGCCAAAATTCCTCTTCTGATGACGCATACGCGTCATAGCAAATTTTTCCATAGAGTTTATCAAAGACGTTGGTGAGCAACGTTTGAGGCAACGTTTGCACACCAACTTTGGCCTGGTCATGCGTGCGCGTCACCCACGTGTACGCGTGGATTGTCAATTTTCACGCCCACGCGTACGCATCACCTGCGCGTGCGCGTTGCTGCCAATTTTCCAACTTCAATTTTTGATATTTTATCGAAGACGTTGGGTGTAACGTTGACACCCTTTTTTTTACAACGTTGCTAGCAACCACTACCGTTGCTTGCCTCCCTTGATCAACGTTTGAGGCAACGTTGGTGAGCCAATTTTGGCCACCAACGTTGCTTCCTTCTCCTCTTCCTTTCCACCTATCATCAACCAAACAAATGCATCAAAGTCTTGCCAAAATCACAAGATTTTGCATCATTCATAATAATCAAGTAAATATTGCATAAATCTCATGAAAATGCATCAATTTAACCATGTTTGATTGAATCAAGACAAGTATGAATTTCTCATCCAAACACTTACTTATTGCTTAAGAAATGCATGAAAACCAAGTAAAAATAAATTAAAAAGGCTTGTGGAACTAGCATAAGGTGACTTGTCATCAACAGGAAGCACCAAAAGATCCAAGATTGAAGCAACATCTGCGGTCCAGCAAGGTTCTTCACATTCTGGTTAGCCACTCTACAGAGACACCTATATAGTCATGATAGCGTGGTCGATCTCCAACTATGCTTGTCGAGCCCATCAAGATCAACAACATACAGTAGCTACCTTAAATGAACTCTAGCACCAGACTTGTCCCCGGAAAGCATCATAGACAATAACCACACGCAAAAACATGGACAATATAACATCTGTTGCATTAGAAGGCATGACTTTGAACTTGTTATGGAACCAGCCATATAATACTGTGAACTCATCAACACAATCGTTCAGTGAAAGTTCACCAAACAATTCTTAGAACCACACCCACATAAGTTTTCCACCATCCATCAATTGTTCAAAGTCACTGAGACATCCACTAACTGCAAATCCATCAATAGAGAGGTATAACTGGTATGCTACATCCTGTAAGGTGATCATGCACTCCCTAAAAGGTATGTAAAATGAATGGATTTCTGGATGCCATTGCTTTAGAAATGCACTAATCATTAGCTCATCAAATTTGAACCATTTTAGTCTTACAACATGAAGTAGTCTGACACTCTCTAAATAAGATACAATACGGTCATGTATTATCATCTTTTGTTACCTACGAATACTCTGTATACATCAAGTTGGCTGATAAAACAAAAATATAAAGATAGCGACTTAACAAGGCATAATAACAACAAACAAATCATACATAGGGTAACTAATAAATTTTATAAACTACATTTTTAAAGTAATTCAGTCCAATTAGAAGCTTTATTATTATCCCTAATAACTAACAATAAAATTCTCATTTATCGACTCTAACATCCTTTATATTCATGCTATAATCTCAACATTCTCTGTACCAACAATCAATATCTACAATTCACATGACTAGTTAAATTTCTTCATAAGTAATTTCTAACACATGAATACTGTCAGTCAATAGATTAATTTCATCAATTACATAAATTAAAAAACCATTTTTATAACTAATCTCTTCGTCGATAAATCCAGCCACATGCACAATTTTGTTTAGAGGGTACATATCTCCCTCTTTGCCATCTATCTTTCTTTGAAAATGTCACTGTCCACTGTTCTGCTGTGATTTACCTTCATCTGTCGTGCTTCGCCAGTTGCAAAACCTATATCCACCGCCATAGAATGCTTCACAATCGTCTTATGCTGCCACAGGCTCAGCCTTTTTTACTAATTTGTCTTTGCTAGAAGCTCTTTGTGGTGACAATGGTGAAAAAATGGAAAAAAGTTGATCGCAGAAGGTTATTCAATTTTTTTTATATAAATCGTTATAATTCTTTGTGGTTTGTCGTGTGACACATAAATTATATCAGACTCTTGAACTTTACCTAATTTAAATAAATCGTCTTAGATTAATGTGATTTAATCTCTGAAAATGTTAAAAATATTATTCTAAAATTATTTATGTATATCATTAAAATTTTAATATCTTAAGATAATTTATATTCGTTATTTTAAAAAAAATTTAAGCATAAATTATTTTATAATATTACTATTTATTAATTAAATTAAAATTCAATGACATGGAACGATTTATATAATAATAGAGAGTGGAAATTTATTAATTTTAGTTGCTGTTTAATTTATTTAAGTAAAAAAAAAAAAGTCTATTGTGACCAAAGTAGTCAAAATCGCGACTTAACTCGCGAAATCGCACGCTTTTGCGATTTCGCACCCCCTCTCCGTTTCGATTTTATTGTTCGAGTGAGAGAAGTGCTGTTTGCATAGAATCGCCGAGGAAAATCGCAAAATCGTTGGAATCATGATTTTGTTAGCGATCCTGTGTGAGAGAAGAAGATTGATCCATAAGCGGTGTTCCATTATTTCCTAACCCAGTTTGAAATTCGCCCAAATCTAGGCTCAGCTCATACAGAAAAAAGCTAAAAAGAAACCCTAGGATGGAGTAAAATTGCAACAGGGGCGTTCTTCAAACCAAAACCAGAGAGAAGCAGAGGCATCACATACAGGGTGACTAGCGCTGTCTTCCTCAGGAGCTTGAATAGAAAAGCGAAGAAGACGAAAGAAAATGCAACACCAATATCTCCTTCATGCGGCGGTTTCACGGTGTCTCTTCATGAAAATTAAGTGACCCAAAACCTAGAAGAGAAGTGCGGAGAAGATATTTCAAAGGGATTTTATAGACAATATGCTAAACATTTCAAAGGAGAGGGATTTGCCATTGGAAGGAGCTTTGTAAGCGTGGTCATGGAGTATTAGTGAATGTTGGGGATCTGGGTTGGGGGAAACCAGGTTGGGAAAGGGTGTTTGATGGTGATGGAAATGGGTAGCTTATGTTGGGTCGGGTTCACTTGTAAACCTGGACCTATGTCCAAAAAAGAAAAAAAAGGAATCCTAGTGAATTTGCTTGTTCTGAAACATTTAAATTAGTAAATTTGTTAAAGTGTGATTTGAATGTGCAACTCTTTTTTTTATGAGTATATATTCTATTGTAGTATTCTGAATCTAATTATATTTTTAAATTGTTAAATAAATATCTTCTTTGAATTATTTAATGAAGCTTCTTTAATTAATGTTATATTCAATTATGTGTAATTTTGTTATAGTTCTTATATTTGTCAGATTTTATAATTTACGAGTTAGAATTACGTTTTGTCTAACGATTTTACGAATTACGATTTTGTATTGAATTTTCGAGTCGAAGTAAAAACTACGATTTTACTACCTTGATTGTGACATACTTTTAAATAGCAACCTAACACAAACTATCCAAGTTCCAACTAAAAAGTTCTAGACTATTCCAAAGCAAGACAAACAAAAGGAACACGATGGACACACCCGTTGGAATCCAACGGCCCAGATCAAACAGAAGCTTCAGGATAAATCTCTCGCCACTCAATTGATCTTCTCGTCCCCTTGCAAACAACGAAAGAGAGTGAATAAAAACCTAATCCCTCACTCGCTCTCGCTCTTCAGCTCAACAACTACCACACCACCAAAACGCACAGTTACTCCCATCGTTATCCGTAACCGCAACCCAATCTTCATTTCAACGCTCCTTAAACCCTATTCGATTCAATCGTGATTCAATTTAGTTCAGTTCCATGGCGTCATCAACATTCTCTGGAGCTCCCTCTGCCGGCTCGCTCGTCGCGCCACCGCAGAAGCTCTCCTCCTCAGCCTCCATTTCTTACCTTCCCTTCGCGGCCGGAAGAACGCGACTCAACGGCGTTGTTCTTGCCAGGAGGAACCGGTGCCCCAGGGTCTCTGCCATGGCCAAGGAGTTGCATTTCAACAAGGATGGTTCAGCTATCAAGAAGCTCCAGGTATATTAGGACGAGTAACAATAACAGTAACTTTGACTGAGAAAGTGAATTTAGCTAGAAAGAGTGAGTAGTGCAACTAAACCGTGAAATTAGCTCCTGAAATGATACGTTTTGATTAAAGTTGCTACGTTTATTTGTATGGTTTTTAATTCGTTCGTATTTTTGTTTAAGTGTAGTTCGTTCTTAACATTTTGTGCGGATAATTATAATTAGAGGATTCGTTGTTACAGAGAGTGGTTTGGTTAGAGCACATTATGAGGGGTTCAAATGGTGTTTTCAAAATTTCATGGATTGTTATACTTGCTAATTATAATTTATGCGCATAATGATATTTTTTCCCCTGTATGTTGCAGAGCGGCGTGAACAAGCTTGCGGATTTGGTTGGGGTTACTCTTGGTCCTAAAGGAAGGAATGTTGTTCTTGAGAGCAAGTATGGCTCACCTAAGATTGTTAATGATGGTGTCACTGTCGCCAAAGAGGTGTGTACTTTGTAGTGTTCTAGTTATTTCATCGTTTTTTTAAGTTCAAATCCAGGTTATTGATTCTTTAATGGGAAAATAAAGCAAAAGAACTTTTGTTATACTATAAGAATAATCATGTCGCTGAAATTTTCATTAGGACCTATGATCATGTTTTTTAAAATTAGAAAAGGTTTAGAGTTTTATTCTTTAGAAACTATTCTTTTCCATTCATGAGAGAAGAATAACAATTCTTGTTTTTGATGTTCAAACTTCAAATCTTTTTCATAAGTTTATCTAATACTTTATGCTTTTTCTTAAATGATCCTTATGTTACATTTGGCTTGAGTAGGTTGAGTTGGAAGACCCCGTTGAGAATATTGGAGCCAAATTGGTGAGACAGGCAGCTGCCAAGACAAACGACTTGGCTGGTGATGGAACCACTACATCTGTTGTTCTTGCTCAGGGTCTCATTGCTGAAGGAGTTAAGGTAGGTTGTTCCATATGCAGCACTGTAAATTCAAATCAACTGTTTGGTTTGATTTCCATGTTTTACATATTGTCATTGTTAGGCCTCATTTCTCAGAAAAATTGACAGGTTGTTGCAGCTGGTGCTAACCCTGTGCTCATCACCCGTGGGATTGAAAAGACAACAAAAGCCCTTGTATCTGAGCTTAAACAGATGTCAAAGGAGGTGATGCATTTTTCCACTTTTTTCCTCCTCGTTTTACTTTTGAGCTGTTATGTTGGCTGTTCATATTCTTAAAGTATTCTGGCAATTCATCTCTGATTAATTATTTCAAAATCCATTTGCTGTGAGACTGTGACATAATTTTGTGTTCACATGGATTACAGGTTGAAGATAGTGAGTTGGCAGATGTGGCAGCAGTTAGTGCAGGAAACAATTATGAAGTCGGGAATATGATAGCTGAAGCAATGAGCAAGGTTGGAAGAAAGGGTGTCGTGACACTTGAGGAGGGAAAGAGTGCAGATAACCACCTGTATGTTGTTGAGGGGATGCAATTTGACCGTGGCTACATTTCACCATACTTTGTTACTGATAGTGAGAAAATGGCTGTTGAATATGAGAATTGCAAGGTTTGACATTTATTTTCTTCTGGCAAGTGATTGCTAATTTCCATTCTTTATATCCATTATAATTTATGCTGTATATATTGTGCAGTTGCTGTTGGTTGATAAAAAGATAACAAATGCAAGGGATCTAATTAACATTCTGGAGGATGCAATTAGAAGTGGATTCCCTATTTTGATTATTGCAGAGGATATTGAACAAGAACCTCTAGCAACTCTTGTGGTGAACAAACTGAGAGGATCACTGAAGATTGCGGCACTGAAGGCCCCCGGATTTGGAGAACGCAAGAGCCAGTACCTTGATGATATTGCTATCTTAACTGGAGGTATGTAAATTTAATGCTTCCTTGTCCTGAATTAATTCTTTCTTGGGTTTAATTTGGAAGCATAAATATTTCACCATTTTAGTTTTGGCAGCCTTTTATTATTGTTGATATTGTTATGTCTTTTTATATACCCATGGTATTATAGGTACTGTAATCAGGGAGGAAGTTGGCCTTACTCTAGACAAAGCTGGGAAAGAGGTTTTGGGGCAGGCCTCCAAGGTGGTGCTCACCAAGGATACAACCACAATTGTTGGTGATGGTAGTACCCAAGAAGCAGTGACTAAGAGAGTTGCACAAATTAAGAACCAAATTGAGGTCTGTTTTTTGCCTGTCCCTGTCTCATCTTAGCATGTCTCTTTCTTCAGACTTTTTGTACATGCAAACATCTCATGTATAGGGGTTCATTGGGACATTGTAAAGTGTGCATATCTATTCAGACTCCCGAGAATTATGAAGTTCTGTAGTGCTGGCAGATATGTTCATTCTTGCTGTTTCCAACAATTATATCTGTTTATTTCAGGCTGCAGAGCAAGAGTATGAAAAGGAGAAGCTTAATGAAAGAATAGCAAAATTGTCTGGTGGTGTTGCTGTTATACAGGTAAGTCACTCATTGAACTATTTAATAAAAAGCTGATTATGAACTTTGTATAAGCCATATTGACTCATGAAAGTTTGTTTTGTGTGTGTGCAGGTTGGAGCACAAACTGAGACAGAGCTCAAAGAAAAGAAGTTGAGAGTTGAAGATGCTCTTAATGCTACAAAGGTATGATTCTCTTTCCTGTAAGATTCATTAGGCATTTTTGTACTCTGTTTTAGTGGTCTGAATCTTTTGTTGATTCTTCAGGCAGCTGTTGAGGAAGGCATTGTAGTTGGTGGTGGGTGCACTCTGTTGAGACTTGCTTCAAAGGTGGATGCTATCAAGGATAGCCTTAATAATGATGAAGAGAAAGTGAGTCATTTATTAGATATATTTGTTTGGGTTCTTTGAAATGCTCCCCACTTTTGTTCAATGACATACTACTTATTGGCTTTCCCATTGTTTCAGCGGTTTCAAAATTATTATATTTTGTTGTATTGCAGGTTGGAGCAGATATTGTTAAAAGAGCTCTCAGTTACCCTCTGAAATTGATTGCCAAGAATGCTGGTGTAAATGGCAGTGTTGTCAGTGAGAAGGTACTCGGATTTGGATATCTTGTGCATTCCTCCTTACAGACATTTTATTTGAATGCTTATGTTATGACTCTGCATGTTGTGATTAGGTTCTTTCCAACGACAATCATAGATATGGATATAATGCTGCCACTGGAAAATATGAAGATTTAATGGCTGCTGGAATCATTGATCCAACAAAGGTGAATTTCTGTTTGACTATTATTGCACTAGTTTTTATTTTACCTGCATTTGATCCTCTAGCTATTAGTATGGATATAATTAGTTTTTATTTTATTTTTAGCTTTTAGTATGCTGGTGTCTTTTCGATGGTCCCATAACCTGGTTACTTAGACAAATGGCACTGCTAATTAGTTTTAATTATAAATGGATGACATCATCATCGTAATCATTATTATTAAGTTTACAACTGGCTGTAGGGAACCTGAGATTACCATGAAAGGTTTACAGTTATGGTTCTTTCCGTGATCTACTAGATATGAAACTTGTTTACTTAAGAGGTGAGTTTTAGGGTGCGCCTGCCTTAATCAGGCGTGTCACACGCCTTGTATTTTTTTGGATGTTGGCACAATTTTCATGAGACACTTGTTATTTTCAGCAGTAGTGTGTAGGTCTGAGGTGTAGTTTTTGACTGGCCAACAGGTTAATGAAATCTCCTCAGAATTAAAATTTTGCTCCATGGTCTTGGGTGAATATTTAAATTCGACATTATATATGGCAAGTGCATAAATATATTTTTGTCAAGAGACTGGACCTAGTTGGGTTGGCAGATGTCTTTTTTCTTTTATTATTTTTATATATATAAACGATTTTTGGGTATACATTTATATAACAATTTATATAATGATGTATTTTTATATGATGATTTAAATTAATGTTAAATTACTTTTGAAATTTTTTTTTATATCAATTTCAAAATGAATTCATTGAATAATTATTAAATTTTTAAAAAATTTAACGTGAATTTGAATAAACTATAAAAAAAACAAAACAAAAAAAGAATGTAGATAAAAGAAAAGAATGTGGATAAACCACTACTCTTTTTGGATCTTCAAGAAAAGATATAGTTGTGGTGGACTTAACATCAACATCACTAACATATGTTAATGGAACCAATTCTAAATTTTTATTAGCTAACATTTATCATATATGTTAAATTTAATTTTAAAATATTTATATTTATGTAAAAAAAATTTCTATGAAATAATATATTGACAATATGAAACTTACATTTTAATTTAAAAAATTATCTAAAAAAATTTGATAAATATTTAATAATTAAATCAAAAATTAAATTTTTTATACTTAAAATGATAGATATTAAAAATTATAATATTTCATGAATATTAAATATATATTTTTTAAAATAATTAATTAGAAAACTAACAAATCATAAAATAATACCAAATTAATAATTAGATATATTCAATTTCTTAAAATGATATGGAAAAATATAATTACTTAGAATTTAATTTGAAAGATTAAAATTTCAAAAATTTTAAATGGTAAAAATTTTTTATTAGTCTACACCAATACTTAAAAAATATCTTAATATTTTTCTGTAAAAGAAAATTAAAATAAAACCAATAACACATAAAATAATATTAAAAAGATAAATTAATTATTATAATGATCAGGATGATGAATTTTATTTATGGATACTAACCTTTTATACGGTTCTCCTTGCAAAATGAAAATTTTATTCAAAGCAAAAAAATTTTAAGGTTTCTCCATGCTCATTTACAGAAGCAGTAACTTTTCTCAGACTTTTTTTTTATATTAAATTTTCCCAGACTTTTATTTCATAAGATAGTATTTATCCTTTAACGAGTGTGAATTTATTAATTAAGTTTTAAAATTTTTTTCATAATTTAACAAATATCTAAGCAAAATTTTGGCCCATCTTTTTACGAGTGTTCATCACTTATTTACTTACCTGGATCTTTTATGGCCCATTAACATAAAAAAAAGGGAAAAAATGAAAATATATCAAGTATCGAAGACTACTACATAATGTCTTCTTAGATAAGGTCAAAATGAAATTTTGAATAAGACCCACTAGCAAAGCAGTAACCTGTGTCAGAGAGGACAGGCTAATGCTGCGCCTCATTGTGACCGGCACTTCCTAAAACTCACCTACTTAAGAATCCTATTCTTTTTGTGTAGGTGGTGAGGTGTTGCCTGGAGCATGCAGCCTCTGTGGCAAAAACCTTCTTGATGTCAGACTGTGTGGTTGTTGAGATTAAGGAGCCTGAGCCTGTACCTGCTGCCAATCCCATGGACAATTCAGGTATGTAAAAACTATAGACAACTGAATTAAAACAAAACTAGGTAGCTGCTAGGTTTGCTGATTCCATTTCTTTTCTCTCTCTCTCTCTCTCTCAGGATACGGCTACTAAAGTAAAGAGCTGCTTCAGTGAGAACAATATTTTCGCCGCTGAGGAAACACTGTGGTAGTTGTTTTCATTTGTAGCAACTAGTCCAATGTATGATGATTTCTTCATTATTGTAGCATGATGAGCTAGATAGAGTGGCGCTTGTCTTTTTAATTATTTTTTGAAATTAATAATATAAAAAATTTTGCCTATCAATTATGTGGAGATCCACTTAGCTCCTGATTTTACCCCTTTATTAGTGTCAACGTTCAAAACAAGTTAATCACCAATGTCTTGAAAAGAATAGATCAAATGACTGGGTAAAAGTCGTGTTTGTTTAAACTTCACTGATCCAATTGGTAATTAATTATAAATTTGATTGTTTGAAATGAGCGTCGATCATATATCTACTGTACTAAACTACTAGACTCTAGTAGCCATCTACTTACCAAGTTTCCTAAGAACTCGATCGGAAGTGCATTTACCTCACAGGTGACAACTGCTAGCAATTTTATATGGTTTAGCTTTTATGGTCTCAAATGGTTTGTTTTGAATAAACTGCTATTGAAAGAAGAAAACGCTAATAAATTTGGTGTATTGACAAAACCAAGTATTAAATTTGTATTGACTTTGTTAAAAGATTATATTAAACTTAAGACTATTTCTTCCCGAAACAACCACTGCCACATTTTCTTTCTCCCAAAATCTAAGCACAATTGCTCAAAGAAAGTTCTCCTCCCAGTTCTGCGTCTGTACGCATTTCGGTGTTCACCAATCATGCCAATGCCACTTGCTTTTCCCTCTTCTCTATCATCCTCCTTCTCCTTGAACAAAGTGCCTCGACTGCCACAAATTGCTCATCATTTCATGTGATTTCTCGCGTCCCCTCTTCCCTTCCCTTCTCTTCTCTCTCTCTGCGCTACTGTTGCAAATTGCAACTGGATATAGCCGCCACTTGCGGTCATTGTTGCTAGATCTGTGCTGCTTCTTGGTTCAATTGGTTTGTTCAGATTTGTAAGAATGGTTGCTGATTTATGATTTGGGTGAAGATAAAGATCATTTGCGACCTGAGAACATTGAGGTGGTTGAATTTTTTTATGTAGCTGAAATGATGGGGGCAATGGTGGTTTAAAGAAGATGAGAAAAAAGAAGTCGGAGACGACGAAAGGGAGGCGCTAAAGTAACAATGTAGAGCTACTTGAGCCCTATACTTAAATTCCAGTCTCTAAATTAAACTCTAACTTCTTCAAATGAGATTATTTTAATTTTTTGGTGAGTAGTTTCATTAGCGTATGTATATTTTAAGGATAAAAAAAATAGTTTATTTAATTCGTCTCTTATAACATGGTTTAAGTCTATAAAGTATGGACACTTTTTTGATTTGTTGTGATTCTGTATTAGACACATTTCAAACATGACACACATCAACATTCGTTCGACATGCGTGTTTTCTCTGTTCAACCGTGTCTTAATAAATAAATAAAAATTCTTCTCAGGATACGTTTGGACATATCTAAATACCATCACGTGTCAGTGTGTCTAGTCTTATTTTTAACCTGTATTCTTGAAATGAGTTTAAAAATAGTATATATTATTAATTATTAAAACAAAATATATTTTAAATACTTTATATAATTAAAAATTATAATAAAAATAATTAAAAAATTAATTTATATTTTAATATCAATAAAATACTAAAATATTATTTCAATTTAGCTAAAAATACTTTATATTTATATATATGCTGTGTTCCCGTGTCTTATAAAAATTTTAAATTTGCATATTCACTTATCTTGTGTGGTATCATGTTTTATGTCCGTCAATGCATCATAGGTTTAAATCAAGTTATTTTTTTAATATGTTATTTATCAAAAATATTATGTGTATATTAAAAATAAATCACTATTTTATATATAAATATAAGTATGTTTAATTTATTTTAGTTTATATTTTATATAAATAATTAATTTAATGATTAAATTTTAGTATATAAATAGCACCATTATTTATTTAAAGAACACACGTTTAATAAAATAGATTTCACTCAATTTATTAAAGGTTAATTTACTTGTTCGTGGGTTTCAATGTTTCATAAACACGGTTGTATAAATGAACTTCTCCTAAAAATATTTTCCTCCCTAAATCATGATGAAAGAGTTGTAATCAAAACGTTTTACATGTCATTATATAAGTTAATAGTCAAATTAATTTTTAAAAGTTGATATATTTTTTAAATTTATTTTTAAGAAAATTTATCAATCAAATTAATTTTTAAAAATATAAAATAATTATTTTTATCCTTTTGTCACTCAATTAGCAATTTTTGTCCATAATTGATGATATAAAATATTAACTCACATTATTTATAAATGATACCTAATACATCTAATTAGACACTAAATAAATATATTTATAAAAATTTATTAATTTAGTATTGTTAGATTATATTATTTTATAATACTTTATATATAATTATATTTTATAATCCATATAATTATGCTTATTTCAATATATTATTTAAATCAAAAAATAATTTTGATAATTTTTTAACATTATTTTAAATTTGTATCACTTGAAATATTATTTGGCAAAATAAATACAGATATTTTTATTTAATGCAATTTAAATTATTTTTATTAAAAATAACTTATTCAATATATATATATATAATAACTTATTCAAATTTCCGAACTTGGTTTAAAGAAGATTAATGTAACAGGCTTTCATTCCTGCTTGCATTGGCTATCTTGAAGAAATGTCACTTCAAGTTGATCAATCATCTTCCTAGCTGTGATGAAAATGTTAGCATTGACTCTTGTTGGCTTTAGCTTAAAGAGTCAACAAAAGAAGACGGTCATTACGGGGTAAAGAGACCGTGCAGAATAAAAACAAAGGGAAGAGTGACATCCCTGGGTGCTACTTCTTCCTTATTGGTGGGGGAATTACAAGTTTAAACAGTGGAAACTGGAGGAACACCACAAACTGATATATCTTGTGATATGGTTTGAAGCTGGGAGAGACTACAAAGACTTTTAAACATTAGAGACTTGAACTGCACCACACACAGGTATCTTTGGACATGATTTCTTAACTTATGATCAAGATAAGGGTACGTGAAGACTGGGTTGATTATACAGTACGTTTCCGAGAAAGTAAACATCATAATGAGGGAATTGCTTAGTATATATAATGGTTGAGTGAGTGGAGTGAAAGCCAACAACCAATATAATCAACATCCATTCCAAAGATGGGAGTTAGATACCATACTATAATTGGTGCATGTGCATTCCTTTTGGTGGTGGCTGAACTTGCGCACTTATGCTCGTGCGCAAGTTCAAGCCTCCACTTGCACTCTCCGTGTGTAGAACGCGAGAGGCAAGCTCTTGTGAAGTTCAAAGAATCCTTGATTGACCCCTCAAACTTGCTTTTCTCATGGCAAGGTGTTCATTGCTGCCAATGGAAAGGTATCGGCTGCGACAACGTCACTGGTCATGTTGTCAAGCTTGATCTCACCACTTCTTTTGAAAGATGTCAGAGATCCCAACCATTTGGAGATCAATACAACTTTTGGGACACATATGAGATAATGGACGATACTTGCAAAGATTTATACTATGATCGTGTAGAAGCTCTAAATGTTAATCCATCTTTGTTGGAGCTGGAATACTTGACTCATTTGGACTTGGGTGGAAATTTTTTCAGACACAATCCTATACCCATGTTCATTGGTTCTATGCAACAATTGAGGTATTTGTCTCTCTCCAATGCTGGTTTTGGTGGGAGAATACCAAAAAATCTTGGAAATCTCACCAACCTGCACTTTCTTGATTTGAGTGGGAATGAATTCTTGCCACCTTTGGACATCAATTTGTTTTCTGAACTGCGACTACTAGAACATCTTGACATGGGTAATGTTTATTTTGGCCAACCACAGAATTTGCTCCAGGTACTTTATGAAACATGCATCCTTCTCTGTTATTTTTATGTGTTTAATTGCTTGGGTGTGTTTGTGAACTTGACAAGTTGCTTGTTTCACAGGTTAGCATTAACCTCACAAGTGCTCCTAAACTTCAGTTTCTCGGTCTTGCCGGCAACGGGCTTACAGAGTCGGCTCTCGATGCTTTACAGAACATGACATCTCTTGTGCATCTTGATCTTTCAAATAACTATCTTACTTCATTTCCATCATTGTCAGGCAACTTTGAGAAGCTGGAGTCTCTTGATCTTTCAAATTGTGGCCTTCATGGTTCAATTCCAAATGCTTTCCAGAATGCAACTTCCATTGAATTCCTCTCCTTTGGGGGGAATAATTTTGACTCTGCTCCACTCTGGTTCCACAAATTTGAGAAAATCAAGTATCTTGATTTCTCATTTAACAGGTTTCGAGGTCCAATACCTAATGTTTTACAAAACATGTCTTCTTTTGAGTCCCTTGACCTTTCATTCAACTACTTCACTTCAATTCCATCTTGGTTTCACAAGTTTGAGAAACTTAAGCATCTTGATCTTTCATATAATGGGTTTCGGGGTCCCATTCCCAATGCTTTACAAAACATGACCACCATTGAATCTCTTGACCTTTCCAATAACTCTTTCACTTCAGTTCCATATTGGTTTGTTGAGTTAAAGACACTTCTCAACCTTGATCTTTCAGACAATGATTTAACATTCATGGAATGTTCTATCAAGTTAATCTTGGGAAGGATGTGTCATTTGAAAAGGTTAGATTTTACAAGAAACAAGCTTCGAAAAGAATCGATTGGGCACAATGGGGAGTTGTCTACCTGCATCATACATGATTTGGAGATCCTAAATTTGGGTTATAATGAATTTAATGATCAATTGCCATCTTGGATAGGACAACTTGAAAATCTAAAGTCCCTTGATCTATTTGCAAATTTTTTCTATGGTCCCATTCCCTCTTCCTTTAACAAATTACTGAAATTGAAGTTGTTAGATCTATCCTATAACATGTTAGAAGGGGCCCTTCCTAATTTTTTGGGACAACTTGAGAATCTTACCTCCTTAAGACTTTCAAGTAATAGTTTTAATGGAACCATACCTCAAAATCTTATTCAACTTGTAAATCTATTTGAACTTGATCTTTCAAGTAACTATTTGAAGGGACTCATACCAAAAAAAATTGGTCAACTTATAAATTTAGAATATCTTATTCTTTCAAATAATTATTTTGTAGGACCAATTCCTGAAAGTCTTCTTCAACTTGTTGTCTTACGGGAACTTGATCTTTCAAATAATAATTTGAATGGAACTATTCCTACAAGTATTAATCAACTTGTATATTTGAATAGCCTTGATCTTTCAAGAAATAAACTGCATGGCAACTTTGATCTTAGTCAATTTGTGTATTTGTCACACTTAGATTTGTCTTCAAATAATTTGGATGGTGCCATTATGGTGGGAAATGATTTGTCTTCAATTTTACCAAATATGTGGTACTTGAATCTCTCCCATAATCAATTCAGTGGTCCACTTCCTGATCATTTTGGCCAAATAATGCCTTATCTGAATTTCTTGCTTCTTGGAAATAACCTTTTAAATGGTTCAATTCCCAATTCATTATGTCAAATTGAACTAGGTATCCTTGACCTTTCAAAGAACAAGCTATCTGGTGAAATTCCAAATTGTTGGAAGGATAATGAAAGATGGAAAGAAATAAACTTGTCATTCAACAAACTCTCTGGAGATTTTCCAAGCTCATTTGGGAACCTTTCTTCTTTGTTATGGTTGCATTTAAACAATAACAACCTTCAAGGGGAGCTTCCAATGATTGTGAGAAATCTAAAGCTGCTATTGATTTTGGATGCTGGAGATAATCAACTTTCTGGCAGGATTCCATCATGGACTGAACAGACGTTTCCTTCACTACATGTTTTAAGGTTGCGAAAAAACATGTTGAGTGGTAGAATTCCTTCACAGCTATGCAATCTATCATCACTTAGAATTCTGGACCTTTCCTTCAACAATCTGTATGGTTCAATACCGTGGTGTATAGGCAATCTTCGAGGTATGACTCTCAACAAATCTACAACAATTCCTTTTGCAGTAGCACCACCACGACCACAACCACCATCACCACCTTCTTCCAAGCCAGAGTGGTCAAAGGAGGATGTCAGAGAGGTCATGAAGGGAAGAGAACTTGAATACATAAAAATCTTGGAGCTTGTAGTCATCATGGACTTGTCAGAAAACAATTTGGATGACTCCATTCCCATTGGAATAACTTTGCTTAATGGATTGCATGGCTTGAATCTATCAAACAACTATTTGATTGGAGAGATTCCTAACATGATAGGGAATATGAAATCATTGGAATCGTTTGATGTATCTAACAACAAACTCTCAGGCTCAATTCCAAACAGCATGGCAGCTTTAACTTCCTTAAGCCATTTAAACTTGGGACACAATAACTTGTCAGGACCAATTCCCACAAGCTACCAGTTTTCAACTTTTGACTCGTCTACTTATGATGGCAACCCATTTCTCTGTGGACCTCCATTGATTAAAATGTGTCCTGGCCATGGTTCCGGCCAAGATCTTCGAGAAAGAGAATTCGAAGATAAAGATGATGAAACAAATAAGTTGGAAAAATGGTTGTTCTTCTTAGTCATTGCAATTGGTTTTGCAACGGGGTTTTGGGGAGTTATTGGAACTTTGTGGTTCAAGAAAAGTTGGAGGCATGCTTACTTCAGAAGGGTGGAAGATATAGCTGACATAATCTATGTGGTAACTATGATACGAATGGCAAGGAACCGTGTTGATAATTGATGTGTTTGTTTTCTTTTTTTCTGTCTTATCCTAAATGTTTTAGTGGCAATTTCAACGTGGTTTGTTACAAATGTATGCATTGGTTGTAATTAAGGTTACCTTGTTTATAAATAATCACATTTTTCTGTGAAATTACATGAACAACTTATGCTATAATCAATAGTTATTAATGAGAGAAGTAATGAACAAACTAACAGAGAAAGACAATAGGGAAATAAACGTTGATCAACAATAAGAGAGAACTGTTCTTACAAGTTAATACTCTGCTTTTCTAATCATTTATCGGGAGATGATAATTGTAAGAATTGCAAAATTAGTAAGACCCTTGAATGTGCAAAAATAATAAGAATTACTTGTGGTTTGTACATAATGAATTTTTTTCCGTTCTAGCATTTGCTTGATAAGTTTTCACTGGATTTTTTAAAAGTTAAATATGATTTTGGTCTCTATCATTTTGATCAAAAATCAAAATTATTTTGAAGATTTTTTTTCATTTAAAATCATCCTTAACATTAGATTTAGTTTTAATATCATCATTTTTCTAATTTTTAGACAAAATTATCCTTCTTTCTTGATCTTTAGAGCAATTTCAACGAATAAATTCTCAACCAACTTTTTTTTACTTGTTACACTTTCATCCATTGAAAAAGAAAGAAGACGAATCCCTCCACATAATTCGAAGAGACAGAATTTTAGAGAAATTCTTGGTGTCCAATGGTAACTTACCGTTACCTTTAAAATAAATAATTATATTAAATTATAATTAAATAAATATTTATATTAAATAATTAAATCATAATTAATTGGTTAATAATTATATGTTATAATTATTAATTAATTATAATTTAATTATTTAATTAATTATTATTTATATAATTATATTAAATTATAATTAATATTATTTAAATAATTATATTAAATAATTATATTTTTACTTAATTAATAATTTATATTAATTATTTAAATCATAATTAATATAAATAATTATATTAAATCATTATTAAATATTATGTATATTATATTAAATTGTAATTAATTAAATTTATTTACGTAAAAATTAAATTTTTACACATTTTAAAATAACTTTTGGTTAAATTATTTATTTTTATCTATAAAATTTAAAAATACTAAGCACATTATAAAATTAGTTGTTACAAATTTAAAAATGCTAACTATATTATAAATTTTTAATATTAATATTTTTTAATAATAAATTATTTTTGAATTCATATATTTAAATAATATTATTGTAAAAGAAATAGTAACTAATATAATTTTAATTATTTTAATTAATTAATTAAGTGGAACCATAACAGAGACTAAAATTAGTTTCTCCTAATAGAGAAGAGAGAGATACTTTGAGCTTCTATTTACTGTTTATAACATAAAAACTTATGTAAAATTACTTTTTATGATAAGTAGACCATAAATAAAAATTGAGATGAATTCTTTACTAAAAATAGTCTTATATTTCCACTTTCATCTAACCACACATGCTCACATACTCAAAAAACACAAAAGATCTTTGGTTCGCTAACATTAAACTCTCTTTCCTAATTTCTATTTCTTTTTTCTATTTAGTTTTGCTCTCACTCACATATTCTAAATCTTTTATTCATTATTATTAGATTTTTTTCTTTCTTTATTTCATATGCTTTGATAAAAGATCTCTTGAAATTTAATCAAAATTCTTTGTTCATATGAAACCTATACCACCAAAAAAAAGGCTATGGTCATAGTTTTTTAAAAAAGGTGGCCTAAAAGGGTCTATGATCACAGTTTTGAGAGGTGACCTAAAGAGGTCTATAGTTACGGTTTTTTACCGTGACAAAAAAGGGTCTATGGTCACGGTTTTTCAAAAAAAGGTGACTTAAAATGGTCTATGGTCACAGTTTTTGTGGATGACCTAAAATGGTCTATGGTCAAGGTTTTGGGGGGTGACCTTAAAGGGTTCTATGGTCACGGTTTTCGGAAGTGACCTAAAAAGGTCTATGGTCACAGTTTTTCAAAAAAGGGTGACCTAAAAGGGTCTATAGTCATGATTTTGGGGGATGACTTAAAGGGGTCTATGGTCATGGCTTTTAGAGGTGCCCTAAAAGGGTTTATGGTCACGATTTTTTAGGGTGACCTAAAAGTATATATGGTCACAGTTTTGGGGGTGACCTAAAAGGTCTATGGTCACGGTTTTACGAAAGGGTGATCTAAAAGAGTCTATAATCATAATTTTTCAAAAAAAGGTGATCTAAAGTATTTATAGTCACGGTTTTTTCAAAAAAAAATTTAAACCCTACCCCCTCCCAAACGGTATCATTTCTTCCATTTTCAATTTCCCCAACTCCTTAATTCGATCTTCAATTCCACCCAAATTCTATTGTCTCTTCAAAAAAGAAAAAGATGAACCCTAGCTAACCCATCCCTCCTAAAGCCCCCTTCCACAAAGAATTCTGCCCCCACCACCATCAGAAACAATCGTCGCCGTACTCTCCACTCTCAATGTCAAGTCCCTCCACCTCAAAGACCTTGACCCAACTGTCATCCCTCTTCCTCACCAGCGCAACCAATCTTCGCTAACATTGACGTCGTTACCAACGAACGGCTATGGCCACCGCCGAAGGTCTCTGTCCGACAAAGGTCTTTTGGAGCTCGTTGATAAACCCCATTTTTAGGATTTATCTTGTGCTTAATTTAGTGGATTTTATCCATTATTCTCACACTTATTCATATAATTCTCATGCTCTATATTTTCCTTCCTAATTTTGTACTATGATTGAAAACATGCTTCTTTGACCTTAAATTTGCTAATTTTAATCCTCTCTTGTTACCATTCGATGTCGTGATATGTTTGTTGAGTGTTTTCAGGTTTTATAGGGCAAGAATGGCTTGGAGGATGGAAAAGAAGCATGCAAAAATGGAAGAAATACAAGAATCTGAAGTTTTGAAAAGCTAGCAGCGACACATATGCGTGACCGGTGCAGCATAGAATTGACGTGTACGCGTAGATGACGCGTACGCGTGACTAGAAATTTGTTCAAGCGACGCGTATGCGTGGCCGACGCGTACGCTTGACAGAGCGTCACTTGCTGCATTAAACAGAAAATGCTAGAGGTAATTTCTGGACTGTTTTTCGCCCAGTTTCAAGCCCAAAAATGAAGAATAAAGGCTATAGAGTGGAGTTGTAGAGGGGAATCATTCATTCACTTTTCATTATTCACATTAGTTAGGTTTTAGATGTAGTTTTCTAGAGAGAGAGGCTCTCTCCTCTCTCTAGGTTTTATGGTTTTTATGTTTACTTCTTTAGTTCTTCTCAAACTCAGGTTCAATGTTCCTTTAATTTAGTTTTCTCTTACTTTTGTTTGTTTAAACATTTTTGTTCATCATCTCTCTTGTTAATTTTTCCTTTCTCGCCATTTTTATATTTATGAGCTCTTGTTACATTTGATTTCATTTAATACAATTTATGTTTTCTATGTTTATTGTTGCTCTCTTTAATTATTAGTCATTGATGCTTGCAATTGGTTGTTTAGAATTAATATTTCTTACTAATTTTCTATATTTTTACTTTGTATCCTCCAAGTGTTTGATGAAATGCTTAAGTGGATTTTAAATTAGATTTTTATGTTCTTAACTTGAATTGATCAATTAGAGACTCTTGAGTTATCAAAACTCTTTTATTGATTGGTAATTGGAGATTGCCGGTTAGCTTGAACTTCACCAAAGCTAGTCTCTCACTTTGAGTTGACTAGGACTTGTGAACTCAAGTTGATTGTATGCATTTGACATTCCTCCATTGGTTAGAGGTTAACTAAGTGAAGGCAATTCACAATTACCATCACAATTGGCAATGACAATGAGGATAGGACTTCTAATTCTCTTTCCTTATTAAGAGCTTTCTCAGTTGTTAGTTTATTTTCTTGTTATTTACATTCCTTGCTTATTAAACTCAAAATCCAAAAAGATACAATCTCATAATCAATAATACATACACTTCCCTATAATTCCTTGAGAGACGACCCGAGGTTTACATACTTCGATTAAAAGCTTAAGTGACAAACAAATTAAATATTGATTGAGGTTTAATTGTCGATTTAGAACTATACTTGTAACGCAATTATTTTTGTAAAATTCTTTACTAACATTTTTTTCCACCATCACTCGTGGTGTCGTCATGTCTTCGGGCTCTCCTCTATTGTTGTCTCCTCTTCGGTCTCTCCTCTAGCGTCATCTCCTCTTCGAGATGGCATGAAGATGACAGCTTCATTGTTGCAGTTCTCATAATGGTCGGTGGGACATTATAGCATCTCATCAATTTATAAAATGAATTATTATGAATGCGTTGGTTTAGCTTGATTTTTTAATATAGCTAGTAAAGACAATAATTTTTTTTAATCGAAACTCTTAAAATTAGTTTTGCTTATTCAAAGTTTTGATTATGAACTGAAAGTGTAGCATAGGCCAATGCACTAGCCTTAATTATTCTTGTGGACATAACAGGATTAGCATGAAAGTGTAGCAGTTATGGTACCTGATGCATGTCTTGTGAAGGAAACTTTCATACCATTAGATATATCAGTCTTTCCTTTTCAACATGTGTCACTTTTGGGTAATTATTAAAAAAAAAATACCTCTACAGCTCTACTCCTATTTTTCAAGAAACAAGTTAAAGCTATAAGTGTGGAGGTGGATCCTCTTCACACTTACCCTTCTCAGTTCTTTCTCTTGTGAAGATAGATAGTCTTTTTCAATGGAGTAAGAGGGAAAAGGAAATTCATTCTAATAAAAAAGATCAGAGCATGACTAATGTGGAGAAAAAATGAAAATAAGTAAGGTTTAGATTCTTATTTTACCTTAATTTTTATGTATAACTGAAATTGTTCTAAGTTATTGTTCATAATTTATGAGTATTAAAATAAATAAAAGTTAATATTGCATTCTTTTAGAATTAAATTGAACAATTAATATATAGTTCAACACAAAGTTATCATCATTGGATTATTAGATTTTATTGAATACTAATACTATTAGAATATAGACAAATAACAATGTATTATTTTTGGATTTGAATTCTCTAAAGTTTGAATTTCACTTTAGAGAATAAAGTGTAATCTCTCATAATTTATTTTATAAGTGAGACCAAGAAAAAATATGAGAGAGAAATCATTCAAAGGTAAGAGATCACACTTTCTCCTCTAAAGTAAAAATTCAAAATTTAGAGGATCTAAATTCTTTATTTTATGTTATGACTATCTATCTTAATCCGCCACATAACAAAGTCTTATTACATATGCATACCCTGGAGTTTAATTAATTAAACTTTTTTACTTTCAACAGTAAAATCATATTAAACAATAAGGACTGCTATATGGAATTTCGTTTTATTTTAGTGTTAATTTTTTGAAGTACAACAAAGCAGAGAAAAAAAAAATTAAAGTCTTCATGCAGTTTTTTATTTTTGGGATAACAATATAATGTGGCACTTCACGTACCTCTAAATGCTATTTTCGTCAATCAATTGTAAATGATCTTTTAAATTTTGAAGCCACATTAATTTTATGAATCTTTTTCTACAATCTAACTTTCTCGGTGCAACTCCAAATTGGTGCAAACACTCAGTCTCTAAGACTTCGTTACTCATAGTCACTCCTGTCACTGAAAGACAATTTGTTGGAAGGCCAAGAATAACAACCACATCTTCTAGTGTCACAGCACACTCACCAACCAAAAGGTAAAATGTATGTGTGTTTGGTGTCACCTCTCGATTAAAACATTTATCATTGTTAATTGACATTGAACTATTCCAATTTAAAAAATATAATAAAAAATCAATAAATCGTAAATGCTCCTCTACGTTCAAATTGTATGAATCCAGAGATAGTAGATGATTACATGTCAACATCTATCCCTGAACTCTACAAAGTATAGCAAAATATTAGTTAAATAATTAAAAATTACTAATTTACTACTAAAAATTAATAATTTTCTAATAATAATAACTAATTTATTAAATTAATACTAAATTTACTATTAATTAGATAATTTAGTAAGTCACAAAAAATTTAGATAATTTAGTAACTAGTGTATATACATAAATACAACTACCCTACCAATTATTTAACTATCATTATTAAAAAATTTAAAAATTTAACTACACAAAAAATAAATTGATTTTACAAATCTATTTTACTAAACTCCACAATAATAATTTAACTTCAAAATTTAATTAATAAAACTAAAAATTATTTCGAATAGTTTTTAATTTTTAAAAATTATGATATTATTATTCATATTAAATATTTTAATAAATTGTTTCCTAAATTTTTATTAAATTATTCCTTACATAATTGTTTATTTATTCATAAATAGTTTACTAAATAATAATTTTTATTTCACTAATAATTACAAACTTACTAGACACCAAAAAAAAAAATACTAACTTACTAATAATAATAACTAATTAATTAACCCTAAACCATATGACAAACCTAATTTAACTAACAATGTTAAAAACTTTAAAACCTCAACTATAATATATTTATGTTAATTAAATAAATATCTAAATAAATAAATAATTATTGCCGAAGTAAAAATACCATATTCTATAATTATTTCTGCAATTCTAATTTGATAAGTTTGTATAAAAAAAATTTATTTAATAAAAATATTATAAATAATGTTAAAAATTAAGATTGCTAATGATAGTTACTGTAATAGTTAGAAATATATATTTAAATTTAGTTAGTGAACATTTTAATCAATGATAATATTTAAACTAGACTAATGTAATAGATTCGTAAAAAATACAATCGGGCCATCCGATTAACTTTAATCTTGATACCATAATTCTATAAAGCATTCTAAGCTTTCATTATTGCATCCTATACTATTTTTACTTCCATATCTAAAATAAAAAGTGCCAAATAACCGGATTAACCAATGAAAATTGGAATTTCCCTTTTTGCTGTCGAAAGTCAGAACATCGGATATTAAAAGAAGAGAATATTACCACAAGTTCTAGACCATTCCAAATCCAAGACAAAACAATAATTCTGATGTGGAATCAAACGGCTAAAATTACACAGAACCTTCAGGATGAAATCTCTCACCACTAATTTATCTCCTGTTCCATTGCAAACAACGACAAAATAAATAAATAAATAAATAAATAAATAAATAAATAAAGAGATAGATAAATAAAACTAAATAAAAAACCTAATCCCTCACTCGCTCAGTTGCTCATTCTCTCAGCTCAGCCACTTCGCCAAAAAGAGAAAGCAGTGTAGCTCTCAGCGTTATCCATATACCCCACGCAATCTTTCTTAAACCTAATTTGAGTTATTGTCCAATTTTTGGGGAGGCAATGGCGTCGTCAACATTCTCAGCAGTCTCCTCTACCGGCTCACTTGTCGCACCGCCGCACAAATTCTCTTCCTCTGCCGCCATTTCTTCCCTTCCCTTTGCCGCCGGCAAAGCGCGACGGAGCGGCGTTGCTATCGGTAGGAGGAATCGGTGTCCCAAGGTCTCTGCTATGGCCAAGGAGTTGCATTTCAACAAGGATGGCTCAGCTATCAAGAAGCTCCAGGTATAGTTTTAGTTTTATTATTAACCAGCGAAATTGCAGGCTTTGATTCAAGTAGTTTCGATATTTTTGAAATGAGATTAGTTTTTATACATTATGCTTCTAGTTATAGTATTTTAAAGCTCAGTTATTTCCGGATGAGTGGAAATAGTATTGGTACATTGATAATTATATGGTTAAAGTGCAATATGAGGAGTTAAAATAGTATTTTCAAAATTTAGTGATTTTTCTTTTCAGTACTCATAATTTTAGAGACTAGGTTAATGTATTAGTGAGGAATGCCGATATGCTATATTATCCGGTTTGTTGTTCATTTATAAGAAACTTCATTTTTTTAATGCCTATGTGGGTTATCTTTACTTCTATTGCAGAGTGGTGTGAACAAGCTGGCGGATTTGGTGGGGGTTACGCTTGGTCCTAAAGGAAGGAATGTTGTTTTGGAAAGCAAGTATGGCTCGCCTAAGATTGTCAATGATGGTGTTACTGTTGCCAAAGAGGTGTGCACTGTGCAGTGTTCTACCTATTTATTTGTCACTCTCTATCTTTAGTTTGAATCCGAGTTATTGTTTTATGAATTCTGAAAAAAAAAAAAAATGGTGCTGCTTCTGAATTTTGTTATAGCTTTGGTGCTTTGTATATGTTAGAATAGTTTTATGTTTATTGAACACTTGATGCTCTGAAGATTATATATGTTACTGAGTAATTTATTGATATTGTGTTGTATGCTTTTTGTTTCAAAAAACAAAAATAAATTAGAATTTCTTTTTCTAGAATTTTTTTCTTTATTATTATTATTTGTTAAATCAAAATGTATTCTGATTGATTTTTAAATTTTATTTGACTTGTAAAAGGTTGAGTTGGAGGACCCAGTTGAGAATATTGGAGCCAAATTGGTGAGACAGGCAGCTTCCAAGACAAACGACTTAGCTGGTGATGGAACAACCACATCTGTTGTTCTTGCTCAGGGTCTCATTACTGAAGGAGTCAAGGTAAGTTATTCCTTTTGCAGAATTGTATATTAACCATTGCTTTGTTTCATTTGATTTGTTCTTTTGCTTATTGTCACAGTTGCTTAGGTCTCATTGCTGTAAATTTTGACAGGTTGTTGCAGCTGGTGCAAACCCTGTGCTCATCACCCGTGGCATTGAGAAGACAACAAAAGCACTTGTATCTGAACTTAAAAAGATGTCAAAGGAGGTGATGCATTCATATTTCTTTTTCCTTCACTTTTGAGCATGTTCATTATGTTGGGTTTTCAAGTCCTTAATGTATTCTGGCGTTTCATGTGTATAAGGTTGAATTTGTATGGAATGCAGGTTGAAGATGGTGAGTTGGCAGATGTTGCTGCTGTCAGTGCAGGAAACAACTATGAAGTCGGGAATATGATAGCTGAAGCAATGAGCAAGGTTGGCAGAAAGGGTGTTGTGACACTTGAGGAGGGAAAGAGTGCAGATAACAACCTCTATGTTGTTGAGGGGATGCAATTTGATCGTGGCTACATCTCACCATACTTTGTTACTGATAGTGAGAAAATGGCTGTTGAATATGAGAATTGCAAGGTTTGACATTTGTTTTGTCCGGCAAGTGATATATTCACATTCCTTGCATTTCATCATAACTTATGTGCTATGTATTTTGTGCAGTTGCTGTTGGTTGATAAGAAGATAACCAATGCAAGGGATCTAATTAACATTCTAGAGGATGCAATTAGAAGTGGATTTCCTATTTTGATTATTGCAGAGGATATTGAACAAGAACCTCTAGCAACTCTTGTGGTGAACAAACTTAGAGGATCACTGAAGATTGCGGCACTGAAGGCCCCAGGATTCGGAGAACGCAAGAGCCAGTACCTTGATGATATTGCCATCTTGACTGGAGGTTTGTAAATTTACTGCTTCTTTGTCTTCAAGTAAATATTTGTTTGGTTTAAGTTGGAACCACAAATATTTCTCCATTTTAGTTTTGGCAGCCATTTTGTAACTGTTTGATATATTATTTATCTAACCAATGGGATTATAGGTACTGTAATCAGGGAGGAAGTTGGCCTTACTCTAGACAAAGCGGGGAAAGAGGTTTTGGGGCAGGCCTCCAAGGTGGTACTCACCAAGGACACAACCACAATTGTTGGTGATGGAAGTACCCAGGAAGCAGTGACCAAGAGAGTTGCACAAATTAAGAACCAAATTGAGGTCTATCTTTTGCCTGTCCCTAACTCCATCTTAATATCTCTCTTTTTCAGACATTTTACAGATGCAAATATCTCTGTATGGGGTTCATTGGGAAATTGTAAAGAATGAATATTTATTGAGACTCCTTGAATTCAGTAGTCTTGTAGTGCTGGTAGATATGCTCATTATTCTTTCTGGTTCTAACAATTTTATGTTTATTTCAGGCTGCAGAGCAAGAGTATGAAAAGGAGAAGCTTAATGAAAGAATAGCGAAATTGTCTGGTGGTGTTGCTGTTATACAGGTAACTGACACGTTGAATTATTTAATAAAAATCTAACTATGAACTTTGTATGAGCAATATTGACTCGTCCAAGTTTGTTTTATACGTGTGCAGGTTGGAGCACAAACTGAGACAGAGCTCAAAGAAAAGAAGTTGAGAGTAGAAGATGCTCTTAATGCTACAAAGGTATGATTCTCTTTCCTGTAAGATTCACTAGGCATTTTTGTACTCTGTTTTATTAGTGGTCTGATTTGTTTGTTGATTCTTCAGGCAGCTGTTGAGGAAGGTATTGTAGTTGGTGGTGGATGCACTCTATTGAGACTTGCTTCAAAAGTGGATGCTATCAAAGATAGCCTTGACAATGATGAAGAGAAAGTGAGTCATTTATTTGATTAGGCATATGATATATTTGTTTGGGTGCTTTGAAACATTCCCCACTTTTGTGCAATGGCAAATACTACTTATTGGCTTGCTCATTGTCTCTAGTTTCAAAATTATTGTATTTCGTTGTGTTGCAGGTTGGAGCAGATATTGTGAAAAGAGCTCTTAGTTACCCTCTGAAATTAATTGCCAAGAATGCTGGTGTAAATGGCAGTGTTGTCAGTGAGAAGGTACTCAGATTTTGATATCTTGTGCATGCCTCCTTACTCTATCATTTCACTCGAGTGCTTACGACTCTGCATCTTTTGATTAGGTTCTTTCCAGCGACAATCATAGATATGGATATAATGCTGCCACTGGGAAATATGAAGATTTAATGGCTGCTGGAATCATTGATCCAACAAAGGTGAATTTCTGTTTGACTATTATTGCATTAGTTTTTGTTTTATTTGCATATGATCCTCTAGCAAATTTTATCTTTTAGTATGCTGGTTTCTTTACGATGGTGCACTATAACTGGCTTAACTAGACAAATGACACACCGAATTCTTTTTAATTATTACTATTAAGTTTCACAACTGGCTGTAGGGAACCTGAGATTTCCATGAAAGGTTTCCAATTATGGTTCTTTCCGTGATCTACTTGATATGAAACTTGTTACTAAGAATCTTATTCTTTTTGCGTAGGTGGTGAGATGTTGCCTAGAGCATGCAGCCTCTGTTGCTAAAACTTTCCTGATGTCAGACTGTGTGGTTGTTGAGATCAAGGAACCCGAGCCTGTACCTGCCGGTAATCCCATGGACAATTCAGGTATGTGGATCGCATAATACATGTAAGGTTGCTATTGTATGATAATTTGAAGGTCAGATATTCCCTATCAATTGAGAACAAAAAATTGTCCTCCTCATTCTTTTTTATCTGGTAATTATTTTACGAAATAACTACTTTAGATTCAATGGTGTTTTGCTAAAAAACTATGTATCAGGCATCTCATTCATATATTGGTGTAAAGAAGATAGGTTATACCAATTAAGTCTGGTTGGTTGATTGTGCTTACCCTTTTTTTCTTTCAGGATATGGTATGTAGAGCACTAGAGCAGTAGAGGAGCGGCTACTTTAATCATGGAGCAGTATTTTTTTTTTCTCCTTTTAGATGAAATACATAATCTGGAGGTTATTTTGTTTGTAGCAACAAGTCTTAAATCTGTGCGGATAGTGTGGTTAATTAGATCCAACGATGTCTTTTATTTTTAAGTTTAATAAAAATATAAAAATTTTGCTGTTCATTTCCAGCCCCATTTTTGTTATAAGAGTATTTCAGTCCTAATACGATCGTTACTACTCGCAACTCCCAAGTTGGATTATGTGCAGTTTTTTACTTTTTGACTATTCAAACCTGGTATTTTATTATTACTTTTTAAAAAGAATATTCTTACCTTGTATTTTATTATTACCCAAAAAGTCTTTAGTATTATTTTGTTGGCTTAATTATTCTGTTTGGTTTTTATAATTTGATCAAATTTTTAATTATATGTTTATAGTTTAAAAATTTTTAGTTAGATTTTTTATATTAAATTAAAACTTTCAATTAGGCTTTTTAACTATTTTTTTTTTAAAAATACATACTTTTGCTAAATGTTTATTTTTGTGTTGAAATATGTTTTTGTATTTGATATAAGATGAACTATTAAATATTTTAAACGTAAATATTTTAAGATTATTGTATTTTTTTCTGAAAAATAACAAGTAATAAATATATAATGACTATTTTTTATCTAATATAAGAATTTATTATAAATTTTTAAATTATAAAAATTTTAAGAGATTAACAGAATAATTATTTTTTTTCCTCTAAAAATTATGGGTAGCGTATAATTATTTGTAGATTAATCACGAATTAGAATTGATATGCTAATAACATGAAGTAGATCATAATTTTAAAAGTAAAATCTTTAGTTTAGTCTTTAAAAGTTATCTACTACCAATTTAATTTTTAAAAAATAATATATATATTAAAATTGAGTGGATCTAATAATTCACTTAAAAAAGTTTAGTTAAATTTGGGTCAAATAGTTCACATATGTGAATGTCTTTGGAACTAATTTTAAAATGGTTTGGGAGGAGTTAAATTCAAAACCTTTCACTTATAAATGTCAAAGACGTTTTTTAACCACTAAATTAAAGCCATTTTGGGTTATCAATTGTAAAAAATATATAAATATTAAGTGACTAATATTTTTTGTTTTGTATTTATATTATATTTGAGTCCAAACTAATCAATTTTTTTTTTAACTA
Source organism: Arachis stenosperma (assembly GCF_014773155.1). Taxonomy (NCBI): domain Eukaryota; kingdom Viridiplantae; phylum Streptophyta; class Magnoliopsida; order Fabales; family Fabaceae; genus Arachis; species Arachis stenosperma. The sequence continues at coordinate 83,912,073 of NC_080383.1, forward strand.
ATAAAAAAGTTTAACGAGTAGAAAACGTCCAACAAGACACTAGTATACATTTAATTGTGTGCCTTTATCATTATTGGACTGGACATGTGTGACTTGAGATTGATTATAATTTAGCACGAGTAGAATGAAGAAATCAAGGTGAAAAGGGAGTAATCTTTCAACATATTCATTGCATTTAATAACGGAGTATGTTGAATGGAGATTCTTTTGTCCCCATTAGTGCATATCAATTGGGTTGGTTAGACACCTAGATCTCCACTTTAAGAAAATTTCCTTCGGTTTGTGTAGTGCACTATATATCATTTTCATCATGCTTATTAAAAATAATATGCATATGTTGTGAAATAAACAAATAAAGAAAAAATAAATAAATATAAAATAAAGAAGTGTAAATAGTATAAAATAAATAAATAACTCTTTTATATGTTGATGAGCATACACATAGAGAAAAGTATTTTATAGGATAAAGTATTGAATTGGTCTCTTACGTATAGACGTAATCCTGTTCTGCTCTTTAAAATTTAAAATGTCCTATTTGAATCCAAAAAAGTTTCATTTAACTTTAATGTAGTTCTACCGTGAGGTCAAAGTTAAATAATTAACGAAATGTCCTACATGATAGCAATACAAGAATAAGGTCGATAATCTGGAGAATAAGTACAAGTTTCGAAGGCACAAAATCAACCGTGAATGTATCAATACATTTATTTATCATTTTTCTTACAATTTAAATGAAATACTTTCTATAGAACTAAAAAGAATGATAAATAAATGTATTGATATATCTACGGTTAATTTTGTGCATCTGGAGCTTGTACTTATTCTCTAAATTATCGACTTTGTTCTTGTACTGCTGTCATATGGGACATTTCGTTAATTATTTAATTTTGACATCACGGTGGGACTACATTAAAGCTAAATAATTTTTTTTGGATTCAAATAGGACACTTTAAACCTTAAGAACCAAAACAGGATTACGCCCAAATGTAGGAGACCAATTTAGTACTTTACCTTATTTTATAAACTGTTGAGTATGTTTTGCCTTAAACCATGCTTCTTTATTTATATACGTATAAAATTTATATTTTTAAATTTTATTTTCAGTCTGACTTGAGAAGTTGAATCCTTCACTATTTAAAAGTTGAGCCGCCCATATGATAAAGAAAGTCATAGATATTAATGGGCATCTATATCACAACACTCCCTTTTGGATATTCATTATCCATTTAAGATTATGCCTCATTAAAACCTTATTAAAGAAAAACCTAATGAAAAAAAATTAGTGTTAGAAAAAGAGTACAATATCCTTTGCATAAGAACTGCCTCATTAAAAACCTTGTCAAGAAAAACCTAATAGGAATAAAAACCTGGCCAAAGAAACAAAAGAGTACAACATCTCCCTCATGTCGACATTATTTAAAATCTCAAAATCGACGCATCCCAATTTGATATATCAATGTTTCAAAGGTAATGAGTGATGAAAAATTTGGGAGAAATATGCTTTATTCTATCACCTTTGATATATCCACCCTTAAGTTGAACAATGCATGTTGTATTATTTTCAAATAAAACAGTTGGAGCTATTTTATGATCAGTCAATCCACATGATGACAGAATATATTGGATTAAACTCCTGAGCCAAAAACACTTGTGACTTACTTCATGTATCGCTAGTATTTAAGCATGATTAGAGGATGTTGCTGCTATCGTCTGTTTCGTGGACCTCCATGATATAGCTCTATCGCTATATGTGAATAGGTATTCTGTTTGAGATCTTCCTTTGTGTGGATCAGACAAGTATCCTACATCTACATAGCCAACCAATCGTGACTTGGATTTATATGGATAAAACAGTCCCATATCAACTGTTCCATGAAGATATCGAAAAATTTGTTTGACTCTATTCCATTGTCTTCTGGTTGGAGAGGAACGACACATTGTTAATAAATTTACAGCAAATTATATGTCAGGTCGTGTATCATTAGCAAGATACATTAGTGATTCAATGACACTAAGATATGGAACTACATAATCAAAGATATCTTTATTTTTTTAAGACGGAATTGATCCTATTCCACATCCAAAGACCTTATGATCATTGACATACTTAATGGATGTACTTATTCATATAAAATTTCTCCAAGATCTTTTCTATGTAAGTTATTTGATAAATAAAGATCCCATTGTTTATATGCTCGATCTGTAGGTCGAGACAAAATTTAGTGTTTTCAAGATCTTTCATTTCAATAATCTTTTTTTAGAGCTTTTATAATTGTTGGAATCTTTTCATGAGTTCCAATGATATTTAAATCATCAACGTACACAGTAATTATAATGAATCGAGATGTATATTTCTTTATGAAAAGACATGGGCAGATATCATCATTTTTGAATCTGTTTTTGGCTAGATACTCAATAAAATGATTATACCACTTTCGTCCAGATTACTTTAGACCATATAAGATCTTTGTAATTTGACTGAGTATGACTCCTACGAATATTCATTGTATGGTTTAGATATCTTTAGTCCTTCAGGGATTTTTATATAGATATCACGATCTAATGATCTGTATAAATAAGCTATCACCACGTACATTAGATGTATATGTAATTTATGGTATGTAGATAAACTGATCAAATAATGCATTGTTATTGCATCTATTACAGGAGAATATGTTTCTTCATAATTTATACCGGGTCTTTGTAAAAAGCCTTGTGCCACAAGTCGAGCTTTGTAGAATACAACTTCATTTTTCTCATTTTGTTTTCTCATAAATACCCATTTGTATCCAACAGGTTTTACATCTTCTGGTGTACGGACTACAGGTCCAAAGACTTCAAGTTTTGCAAGCGAGTCTAACTCAACCTTCATAGCTTCTTCCTAATTTGGCCAATATTCTTTTGTCAATATTCTTCGACTGTTCTTGGCTCAAGATCCTTACTTTCATGCATGATGTGTAATGCCACATTATATGCAAATATTTCATTGACAATTATTTTATTTCGGTTCTAATTTTCGTCTATAAAGATATAATTTATCGAGATCTCATCATTTTCATAATTTTTAGAATTTTTAGGTACCTGAACGTCTTCTAAGGTTAACACTGTATCAGAATTTTAGACAGTTACTGGTATCCTTTCTATGTCTTTATCTTTTTCAATAGGAGTATCATTTGTCTCGGTAATATCAAATGTCTCTTTTCTTTTTCGAGAATTTTTATTTTTGTAACCAATTGGTATACCACACTTTTGGCGTTTACTTGTTTCAGTAGCTATTTGTCGAACTGCAACATCAATTCGAATTGGTACATTTTCAGCTAGTATATAGAATTTGATTATCCTCTTTATATCAGAAAATGTATTAGGCAATTCATTTGATATTCTTTGTAAATATATAATCTTTTGAAATTTTAGTTCATATTGTCCTAATCGTGGGTCTAGATGCATTAACGATGATTTATTCTATAAAACCCGGACAAACCAAAATTAATCAAGTAATTAATTAAATATGGATGAAAATAGTTAGAAAATTTAGTAATCGAAATTTGACAATTTAAATATGATATTTGGATTCAATGAATTTTTTTGAGTCGAAAAACATAGATATCTGCATAAAAACGCACATTCAAAATTTGACCGATAGTACCGACTGAGATCTGTTTGGTACTGCAGCCGAGTAAAGTAATTATGAGCAAGAAAAGTTAATAAATTATAATTTATGATTTGAGAAGGTGAAAGTATTTAAAACGTGAGTTAAAACGCTAATCTTAAAAGTTTGAACCAAAGTTAGGCCAAACGGACCATATATGTGATCCGGACCCAAGTTGGGCTCAAGACCCAACATATATAAACATTAGTTATGAGCATTTCAGCTCATTAACCTAGACAAATGAGAGAGAGATGTTGAAATGGGAGAAGAGAGGTGAGAAGAGAGAAATCCTAACTTCCAAAACTTCAAATCACCATAACTTTTGATCCGGAGCTTCGATTGACAAGCTGTTTATGGCCACACGTCATTCTTCACATCCTCTTCAATTCTATTTAGGTATTGTGATGAATATTTCATTCTCATCTATCCAATTTTCATTTTCCCTCTTAATTTCGAGTTTGGCTTTGGTTTTGAGAAAATCTTGTATTTTTGGTTGTTTAGGAGTTCTTTAGTATGAGCTTTTGATGAGTTTTATTAACTATTTTCATGTGTTAAGGTAAGAATCCTCCAACTTGTAATTTATGAGATTTTGTAAACCCTAGAGTAATGTATATGTAAAATTGGTTATGTTAGTGTTGTTGGGTGAATTTGGCACACTTTGATGACTTGAATTGGCTTGTGAAACTTTTGGGGTGAGCCTTGGAGTGAAGAAATCAAGTGTTGTGTGTGAACCGCCATTACTAGAGGTACGATTTAAGTTTTAATTAAGTATCAGGTGGTGTGATGAGAATTTCTAGGCTAGATGTCTCTAGGATTAAGTTTGAATTGTGTTTTTGGATGGATTTGATATGTGTAGATGAGATGTTGTGATAATTGATGATTTGGATGAGAATAGTATGATAATGCATAGTTGATATGTTGTTGGAATTGGTTTTGAGTAGTGAATTATGTAATTATGAGTTATATATATATATATATATATATATATATATATATATATATATATATATATATATATATAATGAGTGAGGATTGATCCACGAGGATTGTTGGATTGAGCAAGCAATGGTTATCTTGCTAGACTTAGTCAGGCGATTAGAAAAGAGTGTTGTTGTTGTAGGCGCATAAAATAGAATAATAAATAAAGTAATACCGAATTGGTATAGAAACAATGATGGAAAATCGGTTAAGGCCTTGGAGATGCTTATCTTTTTGGATTAATACTTCTTACTGGCTACTTTAACGATGAGTGGTTTATTCAATGGCAAGGTTGTAAGTGATTAAAGCTAGGGTGAGTGGTCATTAATCTCCTCTGATCCACATCAAACACCAGGGTCAGTGGTCATTCGATCTAAATGAGAGTGAAGCTCACGCAATTTAATCTCTGATGATCATACTCAAAACGTCACAGACAAGGTCGGATCTTTCAGATCGGAGAATGAAGCTCAGGATTCTAGCCTTAGCGCCACAAAAAGCTCAATTACCCATGAATAATGAGATTTTATGTCACTTATCCCATTTATCCCAGATACTCTATTGGGATCTGTGATGCATTTTTAAGCTGCAACTTAATACTATCCTATTAGAGACTCGCAAGAACTCATGTAGAATAAGGGGTCATACTTCCGTTCCACCCCAAATTCATAAGGATGAAGAACAATAATGCATCATAGAATAGAATCAAACATATATTAAAATAGAAAAGTAATGATATTAATCCATGGAAATGAGCAGAGTTCCTATCCTTAACATAGGAGGTTTAGTTGCTCATACTTTACAGAGAAAATAGAAGTAATGTATGATAGGGCGGAAGAAGATCCTAAACATTGGTGATCTTCTCCTATATATACTAATCTAATAATTAGAAATTACAAAAATGAGATAAAATAAGCTAAAGGGTGCGAAAATCCACTTTTGGACCCACTTGGTGAGTGTTTGGGCTGAACGCCTACCAAGGGGTGTCCACGCTGCCTTGTGCTCCTTTGGTGGCGTTGAATGCCAGTAGTGGGGGTTCAACGCTAGCCTTGGTCCTTCTTGGGCGTTGAACACCAGAGAGAGGGTAAGTTGGGCGTTCAACGCCTGTTTTGGGCAGTCATTTCTAGAGAAAAGTATAGACTATTATTATTGCTGGAAAGCCCTAGAGGTTAGCTTTTCAACGCCATTGAGAGCACGTCAATTGGACCTATGTAGCTCCAGATATGCTCATTGGAATGCATGGAGGTCAGGATTTGACAACATTTGCTATTCTTTCTTTACCTTTGAATCAGTCTTTGCCAAAACTTGCCAATTTCACCCAAAAATCACAAGAAAAACACAAAAACTCAAAGTAGCATCCAAAAGGTGAATTTTGCACTAAAACATATTAAAACTAAATAAAATACTACTAAAAACACTCTAAAAGTGAAATAAAAAAGTGTATAAGATGCTCCGTCATCAATCTCTCCCAAGTCTCGTTCAGCTCCTGAGCCTATTTGTGAACGCTCTAGGTGAGCTCTTGCTTTTGCAGCCTCAAATCAATACCTTCATCAGGATCGATGGCTAGACTGGTGGTAGTGGCGGACAATGGCCTCAATGTGGAGGTGAGAGGCTGCTGGCAAAGAACAACCCCTGTCCATAGATGCGGTTCTCGTATAACATAGATGCGGTCTCGCGCCAAATCACATCAGGATCGGTGACTGAAGCAGCAGAGCCACTGTCGTCGTCCCCACTTTACTGAGATTGCTGAGTTGCAGCCTCCGGTCTTTACGTGTAGGGCTCCTGTGTAAGACATGTTATTATGATTAGGACGATAGTTGTACAGTTAATTGAAAATTTATACCATAAGATGTTTACTTACACAATGATCCGTAGACCACTGATCAACAAATCTCTTTGTTCTCCATCAATGTGTGGGTATACTTGAAGGTCTCCACCAATTTCGCATTGCGATCCAATGACTTTGACCACATATGTTGCATTGAAATAATATGTTAGGATGCCTACTAATGATATGTCAAAGAACATAACTAAGTTAATAACAAAATTAGAGAAGCTACACACCAGCCTAGCCTTAGTCTTCATAAAAGTCGCTGAGTTGCCGGTATACTTGGACGACTTTGGCCGATGTCTTGATAGCTCTGTTTGTGAGACGTCGATGCTTGAATCTCTCATTGGTCTCCCAATGAACGTATAGAGCCTTCTTGATTTTTGGACGGAGACATGAAGTGAGGTGGTCGCACCTCTCACGTACATCCTCTAGCATCTGTTGTAGCTGCCTACCCATTCGATTGTCCTATCATCCTGATGAGGGAATCGTGCTCTTTGTCCTATATAATGTTTAGCTGCACCAAAAAATTTTAAAATTAGTTAATCAAAATATATTATATTAAAAAAAATAGAAGATATAAACAAGCTAAAAAGGTCTGACTATATTAAGTTTTTACTACCTACTTTTAAACCATTGCTCTCTGGTCTCAGCAGAGATCTTCTTGTAGCTTGGCCATGGTTGGTCTTACATCAGCTTGATGACGTTGGTCATCTCCTGAGTTCATGCATTGTTGTTTGGCGTAAACCTATCAATAATTCACACACAAACTAATATGGCAATATAAGGTTAAAACTTTAGAAGCAAATAACCATAATATATAGAGATTTTTTTAGAAATATTGGTAGAGTTTCATCTATAACTAGAATGCGCCACAAACTCTATCCATCAATAATTAACTTAAACAACGCCAATTGTCAACAATCAATGAGCATCAATCAACAATCAAGAAGCAACATCTATAAATCCACTAAATCCACTAAACTAGAATCAATAATCAAGAATTAATAATCATGATATATCAAATACTTTCAATATATAAAACCTACAACCTTAAATCCACTAAAACTAGAATCAATTATCAATTATCAATAATCAATAATCAGGATATATCAAATATTTTCAGCAGTTCAAACCTACAACCTGATGAGCAAAAATTGAAGCTCACGGATACCGACAAGTGCACCAGATCGTTCAAGTAATACTACGATGAGTGGATATCGTTCCCACGTGGATTAAAGGATTGAGCAAGCAATTATCAGATTAAATACCTAATTAGATTAAAATAACTTGGATTGATGAGGACATAACTTATATCTTGCTTGGAATCTAGAGTGCTTTAGAGGCAGTGAACTTGGATGTTGATTGAGAGAAGGCAATGATTGTGAGAGTCAAGGGCTTCGGAGATATTTATGCACTTAGAGAAATCAAACCTTGTTTACTTATTTTGAAGTATGTAATGATCTTTTACGATAAATCTTTAGTAACTGATTTTCAATTTCTTGGTTCCTTAGTTCCTCAATAATCAATTAGTTGTTTGTTAATTAATTAAAGAGATTTAGCACAAAAATGACTTAGATTCCAATAAAATTTAAAAGTAGTTAGGTTGAATTATATGTCACGTATTCTAGCTAGTCGTATCCAGTTAAACATAGAAAAAAATGGAATTTTCAAAAGTTGTTCTAATTTGAATTATATGTCACTTATTCAAAATTAGAATGATTAAAAATCATGCATGTATTGCACACTAATTGAACCACTATTCCTAGCCGAATTCAAAGAGTCATAAAAGGATTCAAAAGGATTAGCATACCTTCTGATGATACTAATCTGAATGAAAAATGAATAACTCAATCATGAAAGAAAAACATAAACAGAGCTCCTAACTCTTTGACAGAGGATTAGTTACTCATGGAATGAAAGAAAAATAAGAAGAAAAAAAATGTCTGGATTTGGATCCGAAGATCCTCCTCCTCGATGCCTCCTCTTGTGAACCTTGTTCACTTATTTATAACTTAATTCTAGAATTCAAATTTAAAAATATCCTAATAAAGATAAGATAACTAACTACTTACTTCAAATTTAAATTAAAACAATAATTCAAATCTATTCTAGAAATAAATCCTAACAACCTAATCTTTTACATTTCTAAAAAGAATTAATAACTAATCTTCTTGAATCTTGAATCTTTTCGATGTGATTAAAGCTTTTAATGATGTGAATAATTAAGCTGGGCCTTAATTGTTGCATCCTTAGAGTTGTAATTATCTTTACATCGGGCTTGTATTAGAGGAAATTAAGCAAAAGACCAAAAACACACTTCCAGGAAAGGATACACGCCGGGTGTGTGTCTTGGTGTAAAGGGGAATGCTCGGTGGAAGCAAGGAAGAAGCTAGGTCCGCTGGGCATGGGGTGTGTCTGCTTGGCGTGCTAGAGGCTTGGAAGGAGTCCGTTGGGCATGGAGGCCATCCACCGAGCGTAGGTCTTGGCCGCCAGGGGTGTGGCTTGGCTGCCTGGCGTGCCTCCTTTGGTGCTTTGGCTCCATTTCTCCTTTTCCTTGCCGCATGCTTTTGTTCCTTAAGCCACGCTTTTGCTGTACTTGTGTTTTCTTTTGAAAAGGCTTTAATTTTTGCTTGTTTTGAGCCTAAAAACTCCTGAAAGTACAAAAATACTATTCCAACTCCAAATATTTTAATGTTTATGAAATTCTATTAGAAAACATAAGAAATTTGATTAAAATCTATGAAGATAAATGAAAAAAAACTTTAAAAATTGCTTAAGATAACGTGTCATCACAACCCTAAATCCACTAAAACTAGAATCAATAATCAAGAATCACTAATCACGAAATATCAAACACTTTGAGAATATAAAAGACTTAAAGTAGTACTTCACCATTCTGCCATAAGGCCAAATTGTCATTCGTACGATGCGAGGTGGTGGAGGGACATCAGCTGGCTGGCTTTTGTGAGAGGATTCTGGCACCACGGTGTCTGTCGCTGGAGGTGGCATCGCCAAGACAGTGGGCTGCTGAGTGGATAGAGGCGATTCGATGTACCCGTAACTTGTGACGTCACTGGGGTTAGTTGGAGTAGAGGGAGAGGATCAAGAATTCTCAGCGGTACCGGCAGAAAACCCTTCCCTCTACCAAGACCACGACTATTAGGCTGATCCGCAACACCTCTACCTATCATCACGTCTATGAAGAGTATACCAATTAAAAATGTGCTAAACATATTCACAACATCATTCAAAATGCTTAATCAAAATAAACTACGTTAAACTTAGTTAAAGAAATACATTATCCGACACAACGTCTTATGTAACACCCTACCATACAGAGCCTTATACTTAAGTCATAATTCAGAGATGGAAAGGTATTACGACCTTTAAAATAAAAATTTAGTACGCATAATAGTGTGAAAAATGATTATAACTAGGAGCCTTTGAAGAAAAAGGGATAAAACAAAATCATGACTCGAAAGCACAATGCTCTGATCGATAACGTAACGAGTAAAGGAATAAGCCAAAGCGAGATTATATATACAAAGAGTGCCAAAAACAGGAATATCAAAACTCAAAATCCAGTTGTGAAGATAACCGGTCTGAGCATAGCAACATATATATGTAAATATAATAGGAAACCTCAAAGGAAACCCAAAGGGACATAAATACAGAAAATCTATTCTCCAAAACCTCCTATAAGAGGAGTCATCATAGTTTATATTATTTAGTGGAGATAAAAGTATCTAAACAAAACATATAAACTAAAATAGAGTCCCGAGAACCAAGGATCTTCGCTAATCCAGAAGTCTCCAGCATGCTTTAGCGAGAAGCCTCACGTCCTGCATCTGAAAACCACATAATCCGCATGGGTGAGAACCGGAGGTTCTCAGTATGGTAACAGTGCCCACATATCTAACATGTAATGTCCTGGGAAAGCCAAAGGCAATCCTAGAACTTCCAACAGATAAATCAAAGCTTATAAATAGGCTAAACCATAAATGGAAACTGACTAAAGATTCTTCAGTCTAACTAGTACTTCTCTTTCTGATTCCTTCAGACCTCCCAACCACCAGCAGGAGTATAATATGGCAAACACAGTTATATCAAACAAGAGATATACAAATAGAAACATATAAGGCATTTAGACAATTAACAAGTAATATGCAGTCAAATAGGCAATCTCAAACAATTTACATAGTATGCATATGATGTATGCTTGTCCCAATGGCTGATGATATCATTTGTCGGTTATATAGCCAACCCGACAAGTCCTGGTAGCTAACCATTGGACTGTCCCTCTGTCATGCATCCCCAACTCGAGTTCTACTCGATCATCATCATGATCATAATCATAATCATAATCCACATCCAGCATCCTCACTGGTGTATATTCATGGGGGCGAGCTCATCCGGAACTTTCACAGTGTCCGACCATACTTACGACATAGGGTCAGTAGAGTATCGAGTCTCCACCTGGAGCACATGGTGGCTAGCCACTGCTTTCACCCAAGAAAACTTGTATCTCAGATAGTGGAAGTGCGACATTCACATTTCATTCAATACGCATATATGCAATCATACTCAGCCATAAATCAATAATGGCCCCGTCGTAATCCGGCAATAACTCAGCCATCCAGAACCAGCCAATTTATCAATAAATACAGCCCATCGGCTCATGGCACATAAAGCACTTTCACCGCCATCCTCCGTATCTCATATAATTATATTTGATCATCATTGATCATAACTTTTTCCCTTTCTTCATTCACAAGTTACCACATCCCCTAACTCCTTTCACATCATTAGGCATATCATAATGACTTAAGACATAAGGGGTGAGATCGAAGGCTTAGAAGTATGAAATTTGATTTTTAAAATTCAAAAATCAACTTTGGGTTAAAAACAGGGTCACGCGTACGCGTCGTCCACGTGCATGCGTGGATCGCCAAAAAGTTCATCGACGCGTATTCATCGCCCACGCACACGCATGAATGCAAAAACAGCCAATCGACGCCTACGCGTCAGCCACGTGTACGCGTGGGTGCGTTTGTGCCCCCACGTACAAAACTGGCACAATTCTCACACAACTCTCGGGAAAAGGCTGGGCATTTGGTGCAGCGCATCAACGCGCTGCCATGCACACACATGGATGATGCGTTATTGAGAAATGACACATACGCGTCAGTCACGCCTACACGTGGGGGGGATTTTGCTAAAATATTTCTAAGTTAAAAGCTGCAAAATTCACAGATTAAACCCCCAAACTTCCGATGGGCATAACTTCTCCGTTTCAAATCATTTTTCGCTCGTTCTTCGAACGACATAAATATCCCTGATCCAATTTTATTTCTAATCAAGTTTGGTTCAAAACGGGGATTCGAAGCCTAAGTTAAGCCCCCGTCAATATATGCCTAAAAACTATATTTTCATACAAAACCACAAAGTGCCATTTTCAAAACAAACCAATTTCATCCCTTTTCAAAATCAACCAAAACAAAACAATTTCAACCCTTTTTGAAATCAATCCAAGACATACCAAAAATTACCTCAAGCCTCCTCAACTCATACGTTAACATTTTCCTCAAAACCACAACCACCATACCCATTTTACCCATCTCAATCAAATGGCTAATAATTCAAACACATTAGCATGTCATATACTCTTCCTTATCCCAATTTCTAAGAATACCATCATTATATATAATCAAGATCATAATCACCATTAACATGCTTTTACCCACAATTCAACCTCAATCATTCATCAAGCATATATCACAACATGCATTTTTTTCATACACTACACTATCGAGGCATTAATATTCATAATCACACATATGACCACATCATATATCTTAACCATTCAACCACATCAACAATTCAATGCCTATCTTAGAACTTCTAGCCTACGTTTTCACACCATATTATATTTTAGATACAGAAAACTGAGACCATACCTTAGCCGATTTCCTAAGTTCAATGGTGCACGAAATTGTGATCATCAACAATGGCGCCAATAAACTCCAATAAACTTAGTAGCGCTCTCAAACGTGAATCACACTTTGTCACAACTCTGCACAACTAACCAGCAAGTGCATTGGGTCATCCAAGTAATACCTTACGTGAGTAAGGGTCGATCCCACGGAGATTGTTGGTATGAAGCAAGCTATGATAATCTTGTAAATCTCAGTTAGGCGGATAATAAATGGTTATGCAGTTTTCGAATAATAATAATAAATAAACAGAAAATAAAGATAGAAATACTTATGTAAATCATTGGTAAGAATTTCAGATAAGTATATGGAGATGCTGTGTTCCTTTTGGATCTCTGCAACATGCTGCTTTCATCCTCTCAATCCTTCTTACTCCTTTCCATGGCAAGCTGTATGTAGGGCATCACTGTTGTCAATGGCTACATCCCATCCTCTCAGTAAAAAAGGTCCAAATACTCTTTTCACAGCACGGCTAATCATCTGTCAGTTCTCGATCATGCCGGAATAGAATCCATTGATTCTTTTGCGTTTGTCATCACGCCCAACTATCGCGAGTTTGAAGCTCGCCACAGTCATTCAATCCCTGAATCCTACTCAGAATACCACAGACAAGGTTTAGACTTTTCGGATTCTCATGAATGCCGCCATCAATTCTAACTTATACCACGAAGATTCTGATTAAGGAATCCAAGAGATATGCATTCGGTCTAAGGTAGAACGGAAGTGGTTGTCAGTCACGCATTCATAGGTGAGAATGATGATGAGTGTCACGAATCATCACATTCATCATGTTGAAGTTCAACGAATATCTTAGAACAAGAATAAGCTGAATTGAATAGAAAATAGTAGTAATTGCATTAAAACTCGAGGTACAGCAGAGCTCCACACCCTTAATCTATGCTGTGTAGAAACTCCACCGTTGAGAATACATAAGTGATGAAGGTTCAGGCATGGCTGAGAGGCCAGCCTCCAAAACGTGATCAAAGGATCAAAATACAATCCAGAGATGTCTAATACAATAGTAAAATATTCTATTTATACTAGACTAGCTACTAGGGTTTACAGAAGTAAGTAATTGATGCAGAAATCCACTTTTGGGGCCCACTTGGTGTGTGCTTGGGCTGAGCTTGAGCTTTACACGTGCAGAGGCTTCTTTTGGAGTTGAACGCCAAGTTGTAACGTGTTTTTGGCGTTCAACTCTGGTTCGTGACGTGTTTCTGGCGTTTTACTCCAGAATGCAGCATGGAACTGGCGTTGAACGCCAGTTTGCGTCGTCTAATCTCGAACAACGTATGAACTATTATATATTGTTGGAAAGCTATGGATGTCCACTTTTCAACGCCATTAAGAGCGCGCCATTTGGAGTTCTGTAGCTCTAGAAAATCTATTTCGAGTGCAGGGAGGTCAGATTCCAACAACATCAGCTGTCCTTTGTCAGCCTTCTATCAGAGTTTTGCTCAGGTCCCTCAATTTCAGCCAGAAAATACCTGAAATCACAGAAAAACAAACAAACTCATAGTAAAGTCCAGAAATGTGAATTTTGCATAAAAACTAAGGAAAACATCCCTAAAAGTAGCTAGATCCTACTAAAAATTACCTAAAAATAATGCCAAAAAACGTATAAATTATCCACTCATCATTCAACCGGAGAACTTCTAAATCACTTGTCTACAAGCTCTCAAGGTCTCAACACCTCCAAGAGCAGATTTTTATCACACCAAAGCCCTTTTCCAAACTTTCCAAAATCTCAATCAAGCTCCAATATTTACATACACACTACCTAAGCCACAATTATCACATCTAAGCACCATGGCTCAATATCCAAACATCATAAAACAAAAAATTACACTAGGGTTGAGAATCTTACCACACCCAAGGTTCAAAGAAACAAGATTAAGCTTCTCCTTCAAGAGAGTTGGGTCCTATAACATCAAAGACCCCAAAATCTCAACACATTTCTCCATAAAACTCGAAATTTAGGAATGAAGAACTGAAATAATTTCGTAGCTTACCCCAAGAATAAACTAATGATTTTTGTAGATCTCTTCGCAGTGAACGCATGGCCGTAAACGGTGCGACAATCGGAGCTCTAGATCAAAAGTTATGGTAGTTTGAAGATCAAATGAGAGAAAGAACTTGAGAGAGTGTTCTTCCCCCTTGTGCCTCCATTTCAGCGTGTTCTTGGTATTAGTGAGGACAGAGAGTGCTGTTTTAGGGTTTATTAGGTTTAGTTAGGTTGGGCCATAGGCCCAATATGGGTCCGATTGGCCCGGTTTGGTTCGTTCGGTCCAATCTTGGTCTGATTTCTATAAAATTGGTATTAAAATTCTCACTTCAATCTCCTCTATCAAATTAAGCCATAAAAATCACATTTTTAGCTTTCTAGAATCAATTCTCATTTATGGGTTAATTTGTCATTAATTAACCAGATTTTACATCTTATATTCTTATGGGTTGGAGATATATCGTGAACAGTTCGCGCATGAGCTATTTCTTTTGATGAGGGTATTCTAGAGATCCTAAATTTTAATTTAAATCAAGTTTCATTGCAATTGCTTTAAAATTAAATTTTGTACAAATTTTTAAAGTTCTGCCCATATCTTAGCAATTTTTGAAAAATAACAGGCAACAAGGTTTTTACAAAAATTGTGAAAAATTAAATTTTGACTCATTGCTCCTAAATTTTGTTTGCGTTATACTAGACACCTCCAAGTTTGATTTAAATCAAATTTCAGATCATATCACATCATATGAGAAAGTTATGTAACTTTAAATTCTATTCTGTTTTAATTTTTTCATCATTATTAAGGCAATATAGAAGAGTTCAAATCCTAATTCACCCGCTAAAAAGCTTCAAGCATTGTAACTAATCAACTCAAATGCACACATTTGCTAAACTTTTAAAGTATTCTAAATTTGTAAAACAAACAAACCATAAATTATATCATTGATTTTAATTTTTTTATCATCAAGCAATTTTTATAAATTCTATAACTGATTCTAAATTATCATCTAATTGAAGCAGCAAGCAACTTGAAAAGAAAATTAAAGCACCAAAAAATAATTTTCAAGTAAAAGATTAAGAACAAATTAATAATAATAAAAAATATATATAATAAAAACTTCATTAAGCAACCTGAATAATCAATACAAATAAAAAATAATCAATAAAAATCCTATTTTATAATAACTAATAACAAGTAAAAATTGCAAGAGTTTCTGATGTCATGTCGGCGCCGAGAAGAAGAAGAGCAAAAGTGGCGACGGAAGCATTTGCAGCAGTGGCGTCAGAAGTGTTTGCAGCAGCAACAACAGCAGAATAGTGAGAGGGTGCCGTCGGATGGGGCTGCCAGATAAAGATCAACAAAGTGCCCTGGAGTACGATAGGTACATGACTAATGGCCCTTTCCACCACAACAAAAATATTTATTCTCTGTTGATTTATTTTGTCCATTATTTCTTTCTTTATCCTACTTCAGGTGAGATCCTTTATTGTGAAAATAATTTTTCTTTCTTCCATAATTTTTCTTGTTACTAAAGCATTGCTATTTTTCCGTATTTGCTTCAGGAAATGGGACGGCGCCAGTTGGGCGCACTTCGTGATTTCTTAAAAGCAATTCATTATTTTGTTTAGCAACAAGAAAGCAATAAATTAGCTCAGAATATTTTTTAAATTCTTTTTCTCGATACTGCTGCTGCAGGAGCACATTCGAGGCATGAAATGTCAAGAAAATTTTCTCTAACATGTCATTATCAGTTATCTTTTCCCCACATAATTTCATTCGTGAGATAATTTGAAACATTGCTGAATTGTATTCATTTATGGATTTAAAATTTTGTAGACGCAAGTGTGTCAATGCATATCAGGCCAGGCTTGAGGAAGTATCACTATCTTTTGATGATTATACTTTTCTTCAAGGTTCTTCGATAGATTTGCATGATATTTTAGTGTGAGATATTCATTTTTAATCCTTCATCAAGATCACAACGAAGGAAGATCATGGCTTTGGCTTTATCCTTTTGGGGTGCTTTATTTTTAATCGTAATGGTATCTCCAAGATCCATTGAATCAAGATGAATTTTAGCATCTAATATTCATGATAAGTAGTTGATTCCAGATATATCAAGAGCATTAAATTCAAGATGAGGGAGTTTTGACATAATGCAAATTTATTATCTATGTCTTTCTAAATTTTGATCAGAATTTCGTACTGATAACGTGTTGTAAAATATATAAATAAGAAAAAGAAAATAAATACATTAATATTCACTAATATTGTTATCTCAATATAACTGAGATGATAGAAAAAAGTATTTTATATATAGGGTTGTGTATATTTTGTCTCAGACCATACTTCTTTATTTATATAATATAAAGTTTATATTTTTAAATTTTATTAATTTCAGTCTAAAAAGGTTAAATTTTTCATTATTAAAAAATTAAGCCGCCCATATAATAAAAAAATTATAAATTATTAATGGACATCCATATTACAACAACATATACATTTGCTTAATTTTCATTGGTGTAAGTTTTGCTCATTGAGTTAAAATTTTGGAAGAAAATCAAGAATTTGCGATGTAAAAATTCAAAATTTAACGCTACATTTTTTCCTTTTTCTTTCCCTTTAAAATTACAATTTACATATCACCCTTTTATATATCTAGCCTAAAAAACATTTCCCATGGCAAATGATATGAAAAAGAGAAGGTTACAATTTACAATTTCCCACAACCAACGTGTACACAAACACATAGTATTCCTTAGACGACCTTCTATGAAAAAAAATGAAAAAATTAAAAGGAAAACAAATCAGTCCAAAATGTAAGAAAATTCAAATTGACATATTAAAGGAAAACTCATATAGCAGATTAATCAAATGGCATATTTTAACCCAAAATTTTAAGAGTAGTTCTGAAATTTATAAATTTAAATTTAACCTATCTATCTAACTTAAAATTACTTTTTTCAATAATAACTTAAACTAATAGGATGAAATACATGAATGATTATTTTTAAAATATTTTTTTATGATTTTTTTTTTAAATTTGTATGAATTTTTACATACCCTCTTTTCTATTTTTATTTATCTTATGCTAAAATTCTTTCTTTTGAGCCAACAAAAATTCAATTTTATATTTTAAATTATATAAATTCTGAGATTATGTTATTAAATTATTTCTCCTAAATATTTAACATGTTGATAGGAGAAATTACTTCAGTGGTTATATCTCTAACCATGAATGTAAAAAGTTTAAACTTGAGTTGAAAATTTTTAACAAAACAAGCTTGGTGAATATGAACCTGTTCTTGTAAATATAATATGTGAGAAGCAATAGCAACTTCAAAAGAATAATCTAATTATTTCAATTACATAAAGTAATTAAAAAACCACAAGGTTTTTCTTTTCTTTTCCTTTCCTTAATTTTGGTTTAAAAAAAATAGTGATGGAAGCAACATACTGAAGTATGCATAAATATATTTTTCTAAAATATGTTCAAATTTCTAGAAAGGGAAGAATAATTAATTGTATATGTTGCTGCGTTCAATGTTTATAGAGGTTTATGATTACAAGTCAATAATAATAATAATAATAATAATAATAATAATAATAATAATAATAATAATAATAATATATGGAAGGGACACGTGTCATCACATTTATGTTCATCACCAAATGTTGGTACATTCCTCAAAATCATATCGTTTTGCTTATGTATGCATGTCTACTAAACAAGAAAATGTCCAAATTGAGATAGTTTGTGTTACATGTATCTTCTCCAAGTTTCATTGTATTGTCTAGAACCTATGTAGACAACTTCTCAACATATATATTTATAATAATCTTCAATATTGTTCTGTTGCTCCCACATCACCCCATATATTTATTTATTTTTTCCTTTTCCATATTATATTGTTCTTAGTTTGGTACGCACAAAGCACACATTCTCACATAGTGTGACACATGGTTCATCTCCTCCGCCAAGTACTTTAGTGTTATTTATTTATTATTAAAAACGATAATAAATAATAATAATCATTATTTAAGGAAGAGGGTGTCCCGCAAGGAATTTTGGATGAGTTTTTGGACCACACCATCCACTTTTGCATGAACCAGATGCATCATCATTTTTTATCTTTTATTTTTTTTAATAATTTTGGGTCAAGGCTAATAATATATCATGCTAGAATTTTATATATGGATTTTCTCCAATTTAGTCGGCGGAGTCCAACACTTAGGGGTCCAATAAACAAGGAAAACCTTTGCCCTTAGCAGGGAACTTTTCCAGCCTCCCAAAGGTGCAGTTAGATTATTGATAGTCTCATGAGCTAGCTATATATACCCACTTTTATACAATTAATTATTATTATTATTATTATTATTATTATTATTATTATTATTATTATTATTATAGCTAATTGCTTATAATTGGATTTTTTCCTCAATAATTGTCTTTTATATTTTTTTTTATTAAAAGTATTATAAGAGGGATTTTATTTATGTATTCTCATCATGGTTTATATGATGAGAGCTCCAAAACAATATATTTTTATTTGCATATGCATTAATGAACAATTACGTCAATGGTTTAAACAATTGATTGGTTAATAAGGTCACCTTTAATTACTAATATTTAGGCATAATATCTTTTTAACAGATTAAATTTTATGATAAGTAGTTTGATAATATGATATCAACATTTTTATAGTTAAAAGGTCTACACTTTAATTTTTATCAATCCAAAAAAAAAAATTCAGTATAAGACAAACAAAAAAAAATAAAAAATACTTATAATTCACACAAAATCCAAAGAAAAAGAGAGACTTTGCATGTATGAGAAAATTTTTAAAAATATAATTATTCATATTTATCAGCTTCATTAAAATTTTAAACAAGTGATTTCATGACAATAATGATTGTGGATAATGTGGTGGTAAACTTTGTATGTCAAATGTGTTATTGTAATTATTTTTTAATTATGTTAGATAGATACTAAAATTAGTTATTAATATAAGATATACATTAAAATATAAAATACATATTAAAAATAAATTAAATAATATATGTATTTATATAAAATACATATATAATATAACATTACTTTTTTCATGGGGTTTGTTGTACAAAGTATCATTTGGTAAAGACGAAGACATCGCAAAAGAGCGTTTATTGTGCATAGATCTTTTTCTTTGTTAATTTTTTAGTT
The DNA here is from genome assembly GCF_014773155.1 of Arachis stenosperma. NCBI lineage: Eukaryota > Viridiplantae > Streptophyta > Magnoliopsida > Fabales > Fabaceae > Arachis > Arachis stenosperma. Next base: position 83,931,730 of record NC_080383.1, read on the forward strand.
TGTCTTATATTTTAATTTCTTTCTGTAAGGATAGCAAATCTTTGGATTATAGAAATTATAAACCTATATTATAGGGCATTTATTCTAAAAGGTGATCGGAAGAGGTATATATAAATAATCGAAAATATTTGATAATAAAAAAAATTTAGCTAAAATCAGTTAAAATTTTTTTTATTTAATTTTTAATAATTATTATATAATTAATAAAAATTAAATAAAAAATTTAACTGTATTTTTTATCTTTTTAATATTATCGTAAATAATTATATTTTTAATACGATAACAAAAAGTTTGGTTGGTCATCCGATCCCGCGTATTGTGTAGATAAAGCTTTCTTTATTTGAACAATTGTAGCAACTGTAGGAATTATTTGGAGTCATCCAAAAGTTTTTTGCATTTTTCGTTGGTATTATCTTTTTAAAAATTCTTAAAATTTGCATTTTGTTTAGTTTTTTTCTATCAGAATTAGTATGTAAAAATTATTGATTGTAATCAAAATTTGTTGAGAAATTCCATTTTTGCTATGTTGTTGGCTCAAGTAGCCTTATTTATAACCTTGTTCATATTAATGACTATCTTTCTTTAATAAATAATAATAATTACTATGAGAAATTGTAAGAATAGAAATTAAATATTATTCTAGATATGTATGAGCTAAGCTAAGGTGGTATGTTAGCTAGAAGAATGACACATAAACATTGACAAAAACTTGCAAAGGGTGGCAACAAATTAAGTTGCAGTTATATGTAGTGTTTGGTGTTATTGACAAATGTAATATGCATATGCTGTGCATGATGCATATAATAGGGAGAGCATCTAATTCATGCATTTAATTTGGTCAAGTTTGGAACACATGAGATAGAGACTGATATATGATGACTCGACCAACCCTCTACAAGCTGTCACATACAAACCAACATATAACTGCCTTACCATACTTAACATTAATTAGTTGTTAGTTAATAATTAATTAATTGCAACGGTTTCTCTACGTAGACGCAAGCACGTATTCCTACATTCATATTATTCAATGTTATATGTGAAGTGATTATATATAATAAAAAAATCGATGACTTCTCTAGGTGATCAACCAGCAGGATTAATTTTGGTAATTTAGCATGCAGCTCGCTGATGACGATAATTATTAAGGTTGCGAGAACTGAATAGGTCAATCAATCGTGAGGTGACTGTTGGTTCAATAATTTAATAATTTAATTGAAATTTAATTGATGTTTAACTAGTTTAATTAAATATTAAAAATATAATTTAAATATTTAGAGTCTTTGTAAAAAGTGACCTTGTCAAATTCAGAGAGAGAGAGAGAGAGATGCCACGAGCTCATATAGAAATGATGAGTTCATGGCCGTTGACAACGACAATGACAGATCCAGACTTGATGAGGAAGGATCGAGATGATGATGCCAATATCAGCTTCGAATTAATTTTCTGGCGATGCAAGGAGAATAGCAGACCCTTGAGAGGCAAGGGTGGTAACCGCTGGTTGTTACTGTCGGCGCCAATAGTGGTGGAAGCTGATAGTGGCTAATTTGCTCTGATAGGATTAAGGTTTCTCATTAAAATTTGAAAATTTTGTTGTTTATGAGAGAATGAAGGAGAGGATGTTTTGGCGTGCTGCTGAATGCTGGTCTTTTTACCTCAAAATGGTGCCGCTCACTACAAGAATATGGCCGATTAGCTACCACAAAAAAGTCGTAAAATCATTGCTAATTTGACGCAAAATATAATTTGTGACGGATTAGCTGCCGCCTAGCAACTAATGCTTTCCTCGCTAATTACAAGTCGTAGATCAGCGAGGCAAACACAACAGTCGCTAATTTATCGGAAACCTTTTTAGCTACCGAATAGATAGTCGCAAATCCATCACTAAAGTAAAAGCTAATTCCATGGAAGAAATAGACTAAACGGTAATCGCTAATTAGCGACAAACTTTACTGCAGCAGACTCATTGCTAAATGCAAGCTAACTTCGTAGATGAAATAGAATGCTTAGTTGACGTTAATTAGCGAGAAATTTCTCCGAACCTAACTCGTCGCAAGTTGTCCGCTAATATGATCGCAAATCTGTCACATTTTGTAGCAAATCTATAGCTAATCTTTGAAAATTCTTAATCAAATTTGAAGGAATTTTGTCGCTAAACCAAAGCTATTCTAAATGAAAAAGTAAAGTTACAAAATAGCATCTAATTTGCTAGGAAATAATCTGTAGTCAATTAGTTACAATACTATCGCAAATTGTTATCGCAAATTCCTTTTAGACTAGTAACATATCGATAGGTATCTCACAAATATTTCAGTCGCAATTGAGTCTTTAATTTTTCACCATCATCAATAGTAAATATGTCGTTAATATTTCCTAGAATATTATAATACCAATTTTGTTGTTATACTAAAATAAACCTCATTATTTTTTATTTTATTCATTGTATGTCAGTAGTATGCAAGAAACAAAAAATTGGAAATATAGTAATTGAACCATAAAGAAATACATCAAATTAATTAGGAGATATGGAAGAAAATGAAAAACAAGACTGTTCTTCCATTACCAATCAAGATGATAACCAAGACATGATAATGAATATAGAAAATTTTAAAAATGCTAGAACCTACATCATCTCTCTCCTCTTTAAGTTTACACAGTCGATCTAGCTCCATCTATCTCTCATGTTTAACAAACTTCTTTCTTTAAGCTTTAGTAATAAATTTGTCTTTATCGACAAGGAGGTCATCTTTGCTTCTCTCTGGCAATTTTTTTCTCATAAACAATATCGCGATATTGTTCTCGCTCTTTTGCTTTTTTAATAAGATTTTGGATATACCTTACTACATCAAAATTTGCAAGATGATGATTAACAATGTCAGTTGACATGAAACTGAATGTTTTTTTTTTACAAACAAAAGTAGTAATAATAATAACAATAATAATTAATAAAATTATAATACAAAAAATTAATTTTAACCATAAAACAAGAAATAACTTTAAATATTAAAATAAAGTGCTAATTACGAATCAACCTTGCCTCAAGAGGGCTGCATGTCGTTGTGACAATCCAGCTATCAATACCATATATACCATATATGGAAAGGAAGCAAACTATATTTATTAATCTTATATATAGAGCTTCATATGCTACTTGCCTACTTGATATATATATATATATATATATATATATATATATATATATATATATATATAACTTTAGATTATGTTGTTATATCTTTATAAATGGGACTTTTTCTTTGCAAACGTGTCTTATTATTAATGCATGAGGCCAGTCGTGTTACATTAAAGCAATCAGTCTTATCACTAATACAATATATCAATCAATCAACAAATTCAATTCAATTGATCACAAGTAGTCTAGTTGACATGAGCAGGCACTTGAGTCAACTAACCTGATTATCTCAATACCATGGGAAAATAATCAAAGTTTCCAGTCAGGGCGCACTCGATGATTAGTATCTGAAAAGTTTAATTTAATTAGATTCAGAAATATGTGCATGCAAATGCTAACGATTAATTTAGAATGACAATCGGATGCCTGTTTACCTGAAGTACAAATGTCACTCCAACAATTTCCATGAAGAGGCAATTTAGTCACTCCCTTGAAGACATTCATTTGATCTATTTTTCTAGCATTGAACTCGTTAAATATCTTAGTCAAAACATTACAACAACTACTATCCCAATAAGAATCCAGTATGCTGTATAATATTACACTATAAAATTATTTTGTTGCAAGGGATGGGAATGGGACAAAGACACGTTGTATAAAGAAATTGCCGATTTATCTCCAAATTAAATAATTAATTGAATAGGTTTTCACTACTTACTTGGCATAAAATGAATGTGTTGAATATATATTAAAGATTGTAGAACGCCAACAAATCCTCAAAAAAATTGCAAAATCAGAAAATTCATACACATCATCGATCTCTGTTCAGTGCTAATGTCTCGCTTCATCGTCACTACCATCTCAGTTCTTCATCGCGGTTCATCATCACCAAGGCCTGTGATGCCATGGCATTTTGGCTAGTTTTACTAGCCTTTTCTTTGCATATTTTAGGTACTTTCATGCATTTTCTTAGGTAATAAGCAAATTTTTGGGTGAATATGCACTAACATCTTGATTCAAGCAAACATTGTGAATTTTACATGATTTCATGAGAATAATGCATAAATTGAATGGCAATTTAGATGATGCAGGATCTCATAATCTAGAACAAAGCTTTGATGCACCTTGTTTGTTTGATTTCATGCCAAATGAAGCACAGAAGAGCCACGTTAATAGCCACGTTAGTACCACTAACGTGGAAAGGGAGCAAGCTTGCAACGTTAGTGGTAAAGTTAACACCACTAAAGTCTTCGAAGGCCATCTTAACCCACATTAGTTGCCACGTTAGTTGCACTAACGTAGGGACTAACGTGGAACGAAGAAGAAGCTCCAACGTTAGTGGTAAAGTTAACACCACTAACGTTGCAAAGGCCACAAACAACCACATTAAGAGCCATGTTAACACCACTAACGTGAGCTTTAATGTGGAGCAAAAAGGATCGCCAACGTTAGTGACACTAACTTTGTCACTAACGTTGGATCAGGCCAAGTTTACCCACGTTAGTGGCCACGTTAATGCCACTAACATAGGAGGTAACGTGGAGCAAGGAGTATAAGAAACCAACCTTAATGACACTAACTTTGTCACTAATGTTGGAGATGGCCAGTATGCCCACGTTGGTGGCCACGTTAATGCCATTAATGTGAGCACTAACGTGGAAGGAAAGGAGTTTTGTAACGTTAGTGACAAAGTTAGTGTCACTAACGTCTTCGTGTCATAGCATGTCTACGTTGATAGCCACATTAGTAACACTAACATGGACCATTAACGTGGGAGAAAAGCAAGGTTGTAACGTTGTTGGCAAAGTTAGCGCCAATAACGCTATCGAAGGATAGGAAAGGCTATGTTAGTGGTGACGTTAGTGCCACTAACGTATGAGTTAACGTAGCTCAAATGGGTTGGGACGTTAGTGACAAAGTTAGTGTCACTAACGTCTTCGAACCAGGATTTATACTTAACGTTAACATCACTAACGCCTTGACTAAACGTGAACCATGCCTGACTCAACTTCTTTCTTCAAGCAAAGCTAAGCCCACTGAAGACTGTAACTGCTTCAACTAAAGATCAAAGGCCCAGATCCAAGACTTGCAGAGCTAATAGAAGCTCAGAGGAGTAGTATATATAGGAGTAGTTTTGAACTAGATAGGGGGATTGGGATCTGGAGGATCCAAGAATTGTAAACACTCTGTATATTTACTTTCTCTGCAATTTAGTTTACTTTACAATGCATTCTTCATTTTTGCTTTCTATTTCCAGAGCTATGAACAACTAAACCCCTTTTCATTGGGTTAGGGAGCTTTGTTTTAATTTGATGGATCAAAACTAGTTTTCATTCTTCTTCTTCTTTCTTTTCTCTTAATTTTACTAGAAAGATTTCGATCTTCATCCAATTGGATAGTTGTCTTGGAAAAGAGGCTATCCATACTTGGATCTCCTCGGAACCTTGGAAGAGGAACGAGGATATCATGCTAGAAATACTTTCTCATGCTGGACCGAATTGGGGTTTGGATGGATATAGTGACATAAAATCCTACCAACACTTTGATTCAGAAATGCATGTGGTATAATTAGTGACCATATTTCATCTCTTCCCATGAGCAATTAAATCATGGAATTGGGCAATTGTTCAAGCTTAGAGAGATTGGATTGCCAATGAATTAGGATCTAATCACTTAAGATTGCCAAGGAGATCAATGAATGCATTGATTGCGGAAGAGATGAAAATGAACTTGATCCGGAGAATGCAACATCTCCTAAGGCCAATGAGCTCCCCATTTCTGATCTTACCCATTCTCTTTAATTTCTGCTATTTACTTTGATGTTCATCTCTCCAAATTCCCATTTAAGATTCTGTAATTTACTTTTCTGCAATTTATATTCCATCATTTATTATCAACATTTACATTCCCTGTCATTTATGTTTTCCGCAATTTAATTTTCTGCAATTCTCAACTCAACTTTTCTTAGCTCAACTAGAACACTCCTCTAATTAAAGTTGCTCGACCAATCAATCCCTGTGGGATTCGACCTCACTCTATTGTGAATTTTTACTTGACGACAATTCGGTATACTTGCCGAGGTAAATTTGTAGCGATACAAGTTTTCGTGCATCAAGTTTATGGCGCCATTGCCGCGGATTGATTTTGTATTGACAATGATTAAATTAGAGGATAACTAGATTGAGCAATTTTCTTTTGTTTTGTTTATTTTATTTTTGTTATTTACTTCCAGTTTTAGCAATTTTCTGTTATTATTTTCTTTTGTTTTATTTCCTTAGTTATCTACATTTCTGTTCAACTAATCCACTAACTATTTGATAAATTGCATCACTCACACTAACAGTAATCTTAACAAGAGTTATTTCTTCACTTTTCTCTTGCTTGTGTGCTTTGCTGATTGTATGACAGGTAGAAGAAGGGGAGCTTCAACCTCCTTTGAATCTGAACCTGAGAGGACCTTCCTTAGATTAAGGAGGGAAGCAAGAGGGAAGAAGGCTGTTGGTGAAGAGGAAGAAGAGGAGAACTTAGAGATAGACATGGAGGAGAACATGGAGAACCACCATGAGGAGGAGGTGCATAATCATGCCAGAGAAGGTGCAGCAAACTATGCTGGGCAGGAGAGAAGAGTTCTAGGCTCTTACATTAATCTAAATCGAGAAAATTGTGGAAGTAGCATCTAAAAACCAACCATACATGCCAATAACTTTGAATTGAAACCTCAACTCATTACCCTTGTTCAGAACAATTGCTCATTTGGAGGAGGCACCCAAGAAGACACTAATCAACACTTAACCACTTTCCTAAGGATATGTGATACTGTGAAGTCGAATGGTGTTCATCCTAACACCTATAGATTGCTCTTGTTCCCCTTCTCGCTTAGGGACAAAGCATCTAAATGGCTAGAATCCTTTCCAAGGGAGAGTCTGACGACTTGGGAAGATGTGGTGAATGGTGCACGAAATTGCAGTCACACCTTTTGCAATCCGCACAACTAACCAGCAAGTGCACTGGGTCGTCCAAGTAATACCTTACGTGAGTAAGGGTCGAATCCCACGGAGATTGTTGGATTGAAGCAAGCTATGTTTATTTTATTAATCTTAGTCAGGATATCAATAGGGTTCTTTAGCCTCGTATAACGTAAAAAGGGCATAAAATAAATAGTTGTTACTTTAATAATGGAGAATATGTTGGAGTTTTAGAGATGCTTTGTCTGCTTTATTTCAGCTTTTCTCTTGTAATCCTCTTCCTACACGCAAGGTTCCTTCCATGGCAAGCTCTATGTAGGGTGTCACCATTGTCAATGGCTACTTGCCATCCTCTCAGTGAAAACAGTCCAAATGCTCTGTCACAGCACGGCTAATCATCTGTCGGTTCTCAATCAGGTTGGAATAGAATCCAATGATTCTTTTGCGTTTGTTACTAACGCCCAGCCTTCAAGAGTTTGAAGCTCGTCACAGCCATCCAATCCCAGAATCCTACTCGGAATACCACAGACAAGGTTTAGACTTTCCGGATTCTCATGAATGCCGCCATCAATCCAGCTTATACCACGAAGATTCTGATTAAGGAATCTAAGAGATACTCATTCAATCTGATGTAGAACGGAGGTGGTTGTCAGGCACACGTTCATGGGTTGAGGAAGGTGATGAGTGTCACGGATCATCACCTTCTCCATAATTAAGCGCGAATGAACATCTTTAGATAAGAACAAGCGTGTTTGAATAGAAAACAGAAGTAATTGCATTAATTCATCAGGACGCTGCAGTGCTCCTCACCCCCAACAATGGAGTTTAGAGACTCATGCCGTCAAAGTGTATAAAATTCAGATCTGAAAATGTCATGAGGTACAAAGTAATCCTCTAAAAGTTGTTTAAATAGTAAACTAGTAGCCTAGGTTTACAGAAAATAAGTAAACTAAGATAATTGGTGCAGAAATCCACTTCTGGGGCCCACTTGGTGTGTACTGGGACTGAGACTAAAGCTTCTCACGTGCTTGGGCTGTTTCTGGAGTTGAACGCCAGGTTGTGACGTGTTTTGGGCGTTGAACTCTAACTTGTAACCTGTTTCTGGCGCTGGACGCCAGACAGCAGCATGATACTGGCGTTGAACGCCAATTTACATCGTCTATCTTCGCGCAAAGTATGGACTATTATATATTGCTGGAAAGCCCTAGATGTCTACTTTCCAAAGCCGTTGAGAGAGCGCCAATTGAACTCCTGTAACTCTAGAAAATTCATTTTGAGTGCAGGGAGGTCAGAATCCAACAGCATCAGCAGTCCTTTTTCAGCCTAAATCAGATTTTTGCTCAGCTCCCTCAATTTCAGCCAGAATTTACCTGAAATCACAGAAAAATCACACAAACTCATAGTAAAGTCCAGAAATATAATTTTTGCTTAAAAACTAATAAAATTCTATTAAAAACTAATTAAAATATACTAAAATCTACATGAAATTACCCCCAAAAAGCGTATAAAGTATCCGCTCATCACAACACCAAACTTAAACTGTTGCTTGTCCTCAAGCAACTAGATAAATAAAATAGGATGAAAAGAAATTAAGAAACAATAATATCTCAGAGTTTCAAGTGAAGCTCAGATTCTAATTAGATGAGTGGGACTAGTAGCTTTTTGCTTCTGAATAGTTTTGGCATCTCACTTTATCCTTTGAAATTCAGAATGGTTGGCATCCATAGGAACTCAGAATTCAGATAGTATTATTGATTCTCCTAGTTTAGTATGTTGATTCTTGAACACAGCTACTTTATGAGTCTTGGTCGTGGCCCTAAGCACTTTGTTTTCCAGTATTACCACCGGATACATAAATGCCACAAACACATAACTGGGTGAACCTTTTCAGATTGTGACTTAGCTTTGCTAAAGTCCCCAATTAGAGGTGTCCAGAGTTCTTAAGCACACTCTTTTTGCTTTGGATCACGACTTTAACCACTCAGTCTCAAGCTTTTCACTTGGACCTGCATGCCACAAGCACATGGTTAGGGACAGCTTGATTTAGCCGCTTAGGCCTGGATTTATTTCCTTGGGCCCTCCTATCCATTAATGCTCAAAGCCTTGGATCCTTTTTACCCTTGCCTTTTTGGTTTTAAGGGCTATTGGCTTTTTCTGCTTGCTTTTTCTTTCTCTCCCCCCTTTTTTTTCGCAATTTTTTTTGTTCACTGCTTTTTCTTGCTTCAAGAATCAATTTCATGATTTTTCAGATCATCAATAACATTTTTCTTGTTCATCATTCTTTCAGGAGCCAACAATTTTAACATTCATAAAATTCAATATAAAAAATATGCACTGTTCAAGCATTCATTCAGAAGACAAAAAGTATTGCCACCACATATAAATAATTAGAATTTTCCTTATTAAGAACTCGAGAAAATTAAATTGCCTCTTTATTCTAAAAAATCTACTATTTTATTCATGTTTGATGATGATGAGAAAAATAAATTATAACTTAATTGAAAATAAAATCAAAATAGATATGCTAATTATTACTACTCCTATATAACTTCTAAGGTAAAATCCTATAATAATACTATCACAGAGTTAAAGCTAGAATTAGAACTTAACAACCTGTATTTTGGGAAGTGGATGTTCCTCTAGTCTGTGGGGTGCCTTCAAGAATTAATTTCTGACGCTTCAGCTCCCTTAAGTTCACATCCTTGCTCTTCCTGTTCCCTTAGGTGCCATGATCTTAATGAGTTTTAGCTCAGTGATCATGGCAAATCACACTAAACTTAGAGGTTTTCTTGTCCTCAAGCAAAAGAAAGGAAAGGAGAGGAATAGAAGGAGAGGCAGTTTCGAAAAAAGATAAGATGAGTTGAAAAAGATATGAGAAGAAATTAAAAAGATTTGAAAAAGAATTTAAAAAGATAGATGAGTTTTGAAAAAGGTTTGAAAAGAAATTAAACAAAAAATCAAGAAATATGTTTAGGATTAAAATTTTTGGAATTGAAGGATGAGATTTTGAAACATTTTTATGCAAGAAATTATGAATTAAAACATGAAAAATTAAAAAAATTGTGAAGTAAAAACGAATTTACTTCCTCCTCACCATCCTGGCGTTAAACGCCCAAATGCTGCATGTTTTAGGCGTTTAACGGCCAATTGCTGCTTCTCCTGGGCGTTCAATGCCCAGCTGTTGCTTCTTTCTGGCGTTGAACGCCAGGAAGTCCTTTGTCACTGGGCATTTTTCTGAACGCCCTGGACGCTGTAGTTCTGGCGTTAAACGCCCAGAAGGAGCTTCTTTTTGGTGTTCAACACCCAGAAGATGCTCCTTTCTGGCGTTCAACGCCCAGATGGCTATCCTTACTGGCGTTGAACGCCCAGTGGATGCTTCTTTTGGGCGTTCAATGCCCAAAACGTTTTTTACTGGCTTTTTAACGCCAGTGAGCTTCGAAATTCCCCTGTAACTCTGTGAATTCAAGCAATTGCTATTTTACCTTTTGAAGATACTTTGACACCTACTTGTAAAAATTAACAAAAACAACTGAAATTAAATTTTGTAAATGGCTGGGTTGCCTCCCAACAAGCGCTTCTTTATTGTCTTTAGCTGGACTATTACTGAGCTCTAATCAAGTCTCAATTTTGAGCATTCTTGCTCAAAATTACTTTCAAGATAATGTTTAACTCTCTGTCCATTAACAATGTCTGCAATGTCTGCAAACCATGGCACTTCCTGGATGGCAAAGAGTTGCTCATCTGGAAAGTTTTCAGAGATTTCAGTAAGAGGGAGGGACGCCCCTTCTACTGGTTCTATTCGGGACAGGTGGTCTGCTACCTGATTTTCTGTCCCTTTTTTGTCTCTTATTTCTATATCAAACTCTTGCAGAAGCAACACCCATCTTATGAGTCTGGGTTTTGAATCCTGCTTTGTGAGTAGATACCTAAGAGCAGCATGGTTGGTGTACACAATCACTTTTGATCCTACTAAATAGGATCTAAACTTGTCAATGGCGTAAACCACTGCAAGTAACTCTTTTTCTGTGGTTGTGTAGTTCTTCTGTGCATTATTTAGAACACGACTGGCATAGTAAATGATGTGCAGAAGCTTGTCATGCCTTTGTCCCAACACTGCACCAATGGCATGGTCACTGGCATCACACATTAGTTCAAATGGTAATGTCCAGTCTGGTGCAGAGATAATTGGTGCTATGACCAATTTAGCTTTCAGAGTCTCAAATTTCTGTAGACACTCCTTATCAAAGACAAATGGCGTGTCAGCAGCTAGCAGGTTGCTCAGAGGTTTGGCGATTTTTGAAAAATCCTTTATAAACCTCCTATAGAATCCTGCATGCCCCAGAAAGCTTCTGATTGCCTTAACATTGGCAGGTGGTGGTAATTTTTTAATTACCTCTACCTTAGCTTGATCCACCTCTATTCCCTTGTTCGAAATTTTGTGCCCAAGGACAATTCCTTCAGTCACCATAAAGTGACATTTCTCCCAGTTTAAAACCAGGTTAGTCTCTTGGCATCTCTTTAGAACAAGTGCTAGATGGTTAAGACAGGAGCTGAATGAGTCTCCAAATACTGAAAAGTCATCTATGAAGACTTCCAAAAATTTTTCCACCATATCAGAGAAAATTGAGAGCATGCACCTTTGAAAGGTTGCAGGTGCATTGCATAGGCCAAATGGCATCCTTCTGTATGCAAATACTCCAGATGGGCATGTGAATGCCGTTTTCTCTTGATCCTGGGGATCTACTGCAATTTGATTATAACCTGAATATCCATCCAGGAAACAGTAGTATTCATGACCTGCCAGTCTTTCTAGCATCTGGTCTATGAATGGTAAAGGAAAATGATCCTTTCTGGTGGCTGTATTGAGCCTTCTATAATCAATACACATACGCCACCCTGTAACTGTTCTTGTAGGAACCAGTTCATTTTTTTCATTATGAACCACTGTCATGCCTCCCTTCTTAGGGACGACTTGGACAAGGCTTACCCAGGGGCTATCAGAAATAGGATAAATAATCCCAGCCTCTAGTAATTAAGTGACCTCCTTCTGCACCACTTCCTTCATGGCTGGATTCAGCCGCCTTTCTGGTTGGACCACTGGCTTGGCGTCACCCTCCAATAGGATCTTGTGCATGCATCTGGCTGGGCTAATGCCCTTAAAGTCACTAATGGACCACCCAAGAGCTGTCTTGTGTTTCCTTAGCACTTGAATTAGTGCTTCCACTTCCTGTGGCTCTAAGGTAGAGCTTATGATTACAGAAAAGGTATCACCTTCTCCCAGAAATGCATATTTCAGGGATGGTGGTAATGGTTTGAGCTCGGGTTTGGGAGGTTTCTCCTCTTCCTGAGGGATTTTCAGAGGTTCTATTATTCTCTCTGATTCCTCCAAATCAGGCTGAACATCTTTAAAGATGTCCTCTAGCTCTGATTCGAGACTCTCAGTCATATTGACCTCTCTTACCAGAGAGTCAATAAGATCAACACTCATGCAGTCATTTGGGGTGTCTGGATGTTGCATGGCTTTGACAACATTCAATTTGAAATCCTCCTCATTGACTCTTAGGGTTACTTCCCTTTTTTGGACGTCAATGAGGGTTCGGCCAGTTGCTAGGAAATGTCTTCCTAGAATGAGAGTTGCACTCTTGTGCTCCTCCATTTCCAGCACCACAAAGTCAGTAGGAAAGGCAAATGGCCCAACCTTGACAATAATGTCTTCAATCACGCCTGATGGGTATTTAATGGAGCCATCAGCAAGTTGAAGACATATCCGGGTTGGTTTGAATTCTTCAGTCAAACCAAGCTTTGTGATAATAGATGCAGGTATTAGGTTGATACTTGCCCCAAGGTCACATAGAGCTTGCTTGGTGCAATTACCCTCTAATGTGCATGGTATCATGAAGCTCCCGGGATCTTTAAGCTTCTCAGGTAAGCTTTTCAGAATGACTGCACTGCATTCTTCAGTGAGATAAACTTTTTCAGTCTCCCTCCAATCCTTCTTATGACTTAAGATCTCTTTCATGAACTTAGCATAAGAGGGTATTTGCTCAAGTGCTTCTGTAAACGGAATCTTTATTTCAAGAGTTCTGAGATAGTCTGCAAAGCGGGCAAATTGCTTATCCTGTTCCGCTTGGCGGAGTTTTTGAGGATAAGGCATTTTGTCTTTATATTCCTCAACCTTAGTTGCTGCAGGTTTATTACCTACAGAAGTGGGTTGGGAAACCTTTTTAGAAGGGTTGTTATCAGCACTTGTATGTGACTGATCCCCCACTGGCGTTTGAATGCCAGGGGGGAAGCTGGAATGGCGTTAGATGCCAACTCCTTATCTGTTATTGGCTTCTGAACGCCAGAACTGTGCTCCCTTTGGGCGTTCAACGCCGGATTCATGCTTGTTTCTGGCGTTGAACGCCAAGAATGAGCATGGTCTGGGTGTTCAGTGCTAGCATTATTCCTCTCTGGGCTTTGATTGTCCTCAGAGGGATGTTGAGTAGCCATTTGTTCATTTCTTGGCTTCCTGCTGCTTTGAAGTGAGGTATTTAATGTTTTCCCACTTCTTAATTGAACTGCTTGGCATTCTTCTGTTATTTGTTTTGACAGTTGCTTTTCTGTTTGCTTTAACTGTACTTCCATATTCCTGTTAGCCATTCTTGTTTCCTGTAGTATTTCCTTGAATTCGGCTAGCTGCTGAGTTAGAAAGTCTAATTGCTGATTGAATTCATTAGCCTGATCTACAGGACTGAGTTCAGTAGTTACTGTTTTAGCTTCTTCTTTCATGGAAGATTCACTGCTTAGGTACAGATGCTGATTTCTGGCAACTGTATCAATGAGTTCTTGGGCTTCTTCAATTGTTTTTCTCATATGTATAGATCCACCAACTGAGTGATCTAGAGAAATTTGAGCTTTTTCTGTAAGCCCATAGTAGAAGATGTCTAATTGTACCCACTCTGAAAACATTTCAGAGGGGCATTTTCTCAACATCTCTCTGTATCTCTCCCAAGCATCATAAAGGGATTCATTATCTCCTTGTTTGAAGCCTTGGATGCTCAGCCTTAACTGTGTCATCCGTTTTGGAGGAAAATAGTGATTCAGGAATTTTTCTGACAGCTGTTTCTATGTCTTTATGCTGTTCTTAGGTTGGTTATTTAACCACCTCTTAGCTTGATCTTTTACAGCAAATGGAAACAGTAATAATCTGTAGACATCCTGATCTACTTCCTTATCATGCACTGTGTCAGTAATTTGTAAAAATTGTGCCAGAAACTCTATAGGTTCTTCATGTGGAAGACTGGAATACTGGCAGCTTTGCTGCACTATGATAATGAGCTGAGGATTCAACTCAAAGCTACTAACTCCAATGGAGGGTATACAAATACCACTCCCATATGAAGCAGTAGTGGGGTTGGCATATGACCCCAGAGTCCTCCTGGACTGTTCATTTCCACTTGGTTCCATGATGGAGCAAGGGAGATGGTATGGATGTTGATATTATTTATTTTAATATATATAAGAATTTATTTTCGAAATAATAAAGTAAAAATAAAAATAAAACAAAGACCGAAAAGAGAAATAAAAGTAAAATAAAAATAAAAAAATTAAAATTTGAAAATAATTTATGAAGATTTTCGAGAAAGTAAGGAGAGAAAAGGTGGTTAGGATATTTTTGAAAAAGATATAATATTTTTATTTTTATATTTATATTTTTTTTAAAGGCTAAGATTTGAAAAATTTTGAAATTGAAATCTGAATTTTTATTAAAAAAATTCGAAAAATTAGTTTAAAATTAGTTAGAAAAGATATTTTTTTTTTTGGATTTTGAATTTTATGATGAAAGAGAAAAACACACAAAATATGATGAAAGAGATTTAAAATTTTCAGATCTAATGCTCCTTATTTTCGAAAATTTTGGAGGGAAAACACCAAGGAACACCAAACTTAAAAATTTTAAGATCAAAACATAAAAAAAACTCAAGAACACCTTGAAGATTCACAAGAACACAAGAACAAAAGAAAGAACACCAAACTTAAAATTTTTAGAAAACTTCACTAAAATTTTCAAAAATTATAAAAAGATTAACAAGAAAACACCAAACTTAAAGTTTGGCGCAAGATTAAATCAAGAAAAATTATTTTTAAAAGAACCGGTGCCCAATTATCAAGAACATAAACCAACGCTCTAGCCAATTGGGCAGTAAAGGTAACACTTTTTTAAAGATGTATTATTTTTATAGATAAAAGTAAAATTTTTGAAAATTAATGTTTTGAAAAAGTACAAGAAAAACAAAAAAAGACACAGAACAAGAAAAACTCAAGATCAAACAAGGAAAATAAACAAGAACAACTTGAAGATCAAGGAAGAACAAAGAACATAAATACGAAAATTTTAAAGAAAAATATAAAATATGCAATTGACACCAAACTTAGAACAATACACTAAACTCACGAAAAAAAATTAAAATTGATAAAGAAAAATAATATTTTTGAAAAAAAAATATTTTTTTTTGAAAAGGGAATAAAAGACTCAGATTTAATGACTCTATAGCATCAATACTATATTCCTAATCTAAGCAACAAAATAAACCTTTAGTTTGTTCAAACTCGAACAATCCCCGGCAACGGCGCCAAAAACTTGGTGCACGAAATTGCAATCACACCTTTTGCAATCCGCACAACTAACCAGCAAGTGCACTGGGTCGTCCAAGTAATACCTTACGTGAGTAAGGGTCGAATCCCACGGAGATTGTTGGATTGAAGCAAGCTATGTTTATTTTATTAATCTTAGTCAGGATATCAATAGGGTTCTTTAGCCTCGTATAAAGTAAAAAGGGCATAAAATAAATAGTTGTTACTTTAATAATGGAGAATATGTTGGAGTTTTGGAGATGCTTTATCTGCTTTATTTCAGCTTTTCTCTTGTAATCTTCTTCCCACACGCAAGGTTCCTTCCATGGCAAGCTCTATGTAGGGTGTCACCATTGTCAATGGCTACTTGCCATCCTCTCAGTGAAAACGGTCCAAATGCTCTGTCACAGCACGGCTAATCATCTGTCGGTTCTCAATCAGGTTGGAATAGAATCCAATGATTCTTTTGCGTTTGTCACTAACGCCCAGCCTTCAGGAGTTTGAAGCTCGTCATAGCCATCCAATCCCAGAATCCTACTCGGAATACCACAGACAAGGTTTAGACTTTTCGGATTCTCATGAATGCCGCCATCAATCCAGCTTATACCACGAAGATTCTGATTAAGGAATCTAAGAGATACTCATTCAATCTGATGTAGAATGGAGGTGGTTGTCAGACACACGTTCATGGGATGAGGAAGGTGATGAGTGTCACGGATCATCACCTTCTCCATAATTAAGCGCGAATGAACATCTTTAGATAAGAACAAGCGTGTTTGAATGGAAAACAGAAGTAATTGCATTAATTCATCAGGACGCTGCAGAGCTCCTCACCCCCAACAATGGAGTTTAGAGACTCATGCCGTCAAAGTGTATAAAATTCAGATCTGAAAATGTCATGAGGTACAAAGTAATCCTCTAAAAGTTGTTTAAATAGTAAACTAGTAGCCTAGGTTTACAGAAAATAAGTAAACTAAGATAATTGGTGCAGAAATCCACTTCTGGGGCCCACTTGGTGTGTACTGGGGTTGAGACTAAAGCTTCTCACGTGCTTGGGCTGTTTCTGGAGTTGAACGCCAGGTTGTGACGTGTTTTGGGCGTTGAACTCTAACTTGTAACCTGTTTCTGGCGCTGGACGCCATACAGCAGCATGATACTGGCGTTGAACGCCAATTTACGTCATCTATCTTCGCGTAAATGATGAGCGGATAATTTATACGCTTTTTGGCATTGTTTTTAGTATGTTTTTAGTATCTTTTAGTTAGTTTTTAGTATATTTTTATTAATTTTTAATTAAAATTCACTTTTCTGGACTTTACTATGAGTTTGTGTGTTTTTCTGTGATTTCAGGTATTTTCTGGCTGAAATTGAGGGTCCTGAGCAAAAATCTGATCCAGAGACTGAAAAGGACTGCAGATGCTGTTGGATTCTGACCTCCCTGCACTCGAAGTGGATTTTCTGGAGCTACAGAAGCCCAATTGGCGCGCTCTCAACGGCATTGGAAAGTAGACATCCTGGGCTTTCCAGCAATATATGATAGTCCATACTTTGCCCAAGATTTGATGGCCCAAACCGGCGTGGCAAATCAGCATCAGAAATTCCAGCGTTAAACGCCGGAACTGGCATAAAACTTGGAGTTAAACGCCCAAACTGGCATGAAAGCTGGCGTTTAACTCCAGAAAACGTCTCTACACATAAAAGCTTCAATGCTCAGCCCAAGCACATACCAAGTGGGCCCGGAAGTGGATTTTTCTGTCATTTACTCATTTCTGTACACCTGAGGCTATTAGCTTTTACTATTAATAGGATCTTTTGACATTGTATCAGTACCTTATGACCTCATGACATTTTTTACACGTTTCTTGTATACCTTCCACAGCATGAGTCTCTGAACCCCATGGTTGGGGTGAGGAGCTCTGCTGTGTCTTGATGGATTAATGCAATTACTACTGTTTCTTATTCAATCATGCTTGCTTCCATTCTAAGATATCACTTGCTCTTATCCGGATGAATGTGATGATCCGTGACACTCATCATCATTCTCAACTATGAACATGTGCCTGACAACCACCTCTGTTCTATTTTAGACTAAGTAGATATCTCTTGGGTTCTTTAATCGGAATCTTCGTGGTATAAGCTAGAACTGATGGCGGCATTCAAGAGAGTCCGGAAGGCCTAAACCTTGTCTGTGGTATTCTGAGTAGGACTCAATGATTGAATGACTGTGACGTGCTTCAAACTCCTGAAGGCGGGGCGTTAGTGACAGACGCCAAAAGAATCACTGGATTCTATTCCGGTCTGATTGAGAACCGACAGATGATTAGCCTATGCTGTGACAGAGCATCAGGGACGTATTTTCACTGAGAGGATGGGAGGTAGCCATTGACAACGGTGAAACCCTACATACAGCTTGCCATGGAAGGAGCCTTGCGTGTTTGATGAAGATGACAGTAGGAAAGCAGAGATTCGGAAGATGGAGCATCTCCAAAGCCTCAGCCTATTCTCCATTACTGCAAAACAAGTACCTTTTTCATGTTCTTTTGCTTTTTACAATCAATCCTGATAATTTCTGATATCCTGACTAAGATTTACAAGATAACCATAGCTTGCTTCAAGCCGACAATCTCCGTGGGATCGACCCTTGCTCACGCAAGGTATTACTTGGACGACCCAGTGCACTTGCTGGTTAGTTGTGCGGGATTGCAAAAGTGTTATTGCAATTTCGTGCACCAAGTTTTTGGCGCCGTTGCCGGGGATTGTTCGAGTTTGGACAACTGACGGTTTATCTTGTTGCTTAGATTAGGACTGTTTGTTTTTGTTGGTTTAGAGTCTTTTATATGAGTCTAGTTTCATATTCTAAGTTTGGTGTCAATTGCATGCTTTTATTTTTTTTCTTTTAAAATTTTCGTTTTTGCATGTTCTTAATCCCTTTTTGATTCATAAAAATTTTAAGTTTGGTGTCTTCTTTGTGTTTTCCTTTAAGTTTTCGAAAATTTGTGTTTGATTTTCTAAAAATTTTAAGTTTGGTGTCTTTTGTGCTTTTATTCACTTAAAAATTTTTCAAAAATTTGTTCTTGGTGTTCATCTTGATCTTCAAGGTGTTCTTGGTGTTCATCTTGACATTCAAAGTTTTCTTGTTTGTTATCTTTGTTTTGATCTAAAATTTCTAAGTTTAGTGTCATTCTGTTGTTTTTCTCTTTCCTCATTAAAATTTAAAAATAAAAAAAAATATATCCTTTCCTTGTTTTAATCATAATTTTCGAAATTTTGCATTAAATTAGTCAAAGATTTTCAAAATCATATCTTCTCAATCATATCTTTTTTTCAAAATAATTATCAATCATATCTCTTTAATTAACTAATTGATTCAGTTTTCAATTTGCTTTGATCTTATTTTCTGTTAATTTTCGAAAATTTATTTTATTCTCTATTTATCTTATTTTATATTTTTTCGGTCACTTTAAAAAAAATAAAAAATAAAAAAATAAAAAAAAATAAAAAAATAAAAATTTAAATAAGTAAATAATCTACTTGCAATTCATATCATTTCCCTTTCTCCATCATGGACCTAAGTGGAATTGAGCAGTCCAGAAGGACTCTGGGGTCATATGCTAACCCCATTACAACTGCATATGGGAGTAGCATCTGTATACCTCCCATTAAAGCAAGCAGATTTGAGCTAAATCCTCAACTCATTATCATAGTGCAGCAAAATTGCCAGTATTCCGGTCTTCCACAGGAAGAACCTACTGAGTTTCTGGCACAATTCTTACAAATTGCTGACACAGTACGTGATAAAGAGGTAGATCAGGATGTCTACAGACTATTACTGTTTCCATTTGCTGTAAAAGATCAAGCTAAGAGGTGGTTGAATAACCAACCTACAGCAAGCATAAAGACATGGAAACAGTTATCAGACAAATTCCTGAATCACTTTTACCCTCCAAAAAGGATGACACAGCTAAGGCTGGACATCCAAGGCTTTAAACAAGAGGATAATGAATCCCTTTATAATGCCTGGGAGAGGTATAGAGGTATGCTAAGAAAATGCCCCTCTGAAATGTTTTCAGAGTGGGTACAGTTGGACATCTTCTACTATGGGCTTACAGAAAAGCTCAGATGTCTTTGGACCACTCAGCTGGTGGGTCTATACATATGAGGAAGACGATTGAAGAGGCTCAAGAGCTTATAGATACTGTTGCTAGAAATCAATATTTGTACTCTAGCAATGAGTTCTCTACAAAAGAAGAAGTTATGGCAGTAGCCACTGATCTTAACCCTCAAGAACAGATGGTTGAGCTTAATCAGCAATTACAACTGATGACAAAACAGTTAGCTGAATTTAAAGAAATGCTCCAAGAAACCAAAATTGCTAACAAGAATATGGAAGCACAATTGAATCAGACAAGGCAGCAACTATCTAAACAGATAACAGAAGAATGCCAAGCAGTTCAACTGAGGAGTGGGAAGACATTGAATAACATTGCTCAAAGTGGCAAAAAGCCAAATAAGGAACAATTGACAGAGGATAGCCAAACTACTATCCAAAATCCCTCTGAGGACAGTAAGAGCCCAGAGAGGAATGCTATTGGCGTTCAAACGCCAGAAAGGGAGGGAAAGCTGGCGTTAAACGCCCATTCCCTGCCCAGTTCTGGCGTTCAAACGCCAGAAAAGGGGGAAAAGTTGGCGTTAAACGCCCAATTTCCACCCAATCCTGGCGTTCAAACGCAAAAGGGGATTCAGACACCTGAGAGTGCTGATAGTAACCCTCTAAAAAGGCTTCTCCAACCACTTCTGTAAGGAATAAACCTGCAGCAACTAAGGTTGAAGAATATAAAGCCAAGATGCCTTATCCTCAGAAACTCCGCCAAGCGGAGCAGGATAAGCAATTTGCCCGCTTTGCAGACTACCTAAGGACTCTTGAAATAAAGATTCCGTTTGCAGAGGCACTTGAGCAAATACCTTCTTATGCTAAGTTCATGAAAGAGATCTTAAGTCATAAGAAGGATTGGAGAGAAACTGAAAAAGTGTTTCTCACTGAAGAATGCAGTGCAGTCATTCTGAAAAGCTTACCAGAAAAGCTTCAAGATCCTGGAAGCTTTATGATACCATGCACATTAGAAGGTGCTTGCACCAAGACAGCTTTATGTGATCTTGGAGCAAGCATCAATCTAATACCTGCATCTACTATCAGAAAGCTTGGGTTGGCGGGAGAAGTCAAACCAACCAGGATATGCCTCCAACTTGCTGATGGCTCCATTAAACACCCATCAGGCATAATAGAGGACATGATTGTCAAGGTTGGGCCCTTTGCCTTTCCAACTGACTTTGTGGTGCTGGAAATGGAGGAGCACAAGAGTGCAACTCTCATTCTAGGAAGACCTTTCCTAGCAACTGGACGAACTCTCATTGATGTACAAAGAGGGGAAGTAACCCTCAGAGTCAATGAAGATGAGTTCAAGTTGAGTGTTGTCAAAACTATGCAGCATCCAGACACATCACATGACTGCATGAGCATTGATATTATTGACTCTTTGGTGGAGGAGGTCAATATGACTGAAAGTCTTGAATCAGAGCTAGATGACATCTTTAAAGATGTTCAGCCTGATCTGGAGGAACTAAAGGAAATAAAAGAAATTCTGAAAATTCCTCAAGAAGAAGATAAACCTTCTAGACCAGTAGCAGGAGCATCCCTCCCTCCTACTGAGATCTCTGAAATCTTTCCGGATGAGCAATTGTTTGCTATTCAGGAAACTCCATGGCTTGCAGACAGTGCAAACTATAAGACTCAAGGTTCTCCTTCTGTAACCATGGAGAGGAAGCATGAAGAGCTTCTCTCAAAACAGAGTCAAACAGAGCCCCCACAGTCAAACTCTAAGTTTGGTGTTGGGAGGTCACAACCAAACTCTAAGTTTGGTGTTGGGAGGTTCCAACATTGCTATGAGCCTCCGTGAGGCTCCATGAGGGCCCACTGTCAAGCTACTGACATTAAAGAAGTGCTTGTTGGGAGGCAACCCAATGTTATATTTTATCTAATTTCCTTTGCTATTTTATGTCTTTTGTAGGTTGATGATCATAAGAAGTCACAAAATCCATTGAAAAAGCAAAAACAGAATGAAAAACAGGAAGAAAAACAGCACACCCTGGAGGAAGAACTCACTGGCGTTTAAACGCCAGTGAGGCTAGCAGTTGGGCGTTTAACGCCCAGTCTGGCACCATTCTGGGCGTTTAACGCCAGAAAGGGGCACCAGACTGGCGTTAAACGCCAGAAAAGGGCAAGAACCTGGCGTTAAACGCCAGGAATAGGCACCAGCCCGGCGTTTAACGCCAGAAATGCCTCAAAACGTGATTTTGAGTGCCATTTGGTGCAGGGATGACTTTTCCTTGACACCTCAGGATCTGTGGACCCCACAGGATCCCCAACCAACCCCACCACTCTCTCATCTTCTTCACCCATTCACCAATCACCTCAATACCTCTTACCCAAAAACCCCCCACCTATCAAATCTCACTATCATCTTCACTCCTTCATTCTCACACACCCAAAACACCACTTCTTCCCCTCTTTGGCCGAACACAGAGTCACTCCCTTCTTCCTCATTTCTTCTTCTTCTACTCTCTTCTTTCTTCTTTTGCTCGAGGACGAGCAAACCTTTTAAGTTTGGTGTGGTAAAAGCATTGCTTTTTGTTTTTCCATAACCATTTATGGCATCCAAGGCCGGAGAAACCTCTAGAAAGAGGAAAGAGAAGGCAAAAGCTTTCACCTCAAGGGATGCACTTTCCTCCACAAGACTATTGGAAGCAAATCAACACCTCCCTAGGAGAATTGAGTTCCAACATGGGACAACTAAGGATGGAGCACCAGGAACATTCCATCCTCCTCCATGAAATTAGAGAAGATCAAAGAATCATGAGAGAGGAGCAACAAAGACAAGGAAGAGACATTGAGGAGCTCAAGCACTCCATAAGACCTTCAAGAGGAAGAACAAGCCGCCATCACTAAGGTGGACCCGTTCTTTAATCTCCTTGTTCTTTATTCTTCTATTTTTCGAATTTTTCTTTGCTTATGTTTGTCCATGTTTGTGTCTTATGATCATTAGTGTCTTAGTGTCTATGCCTTAAAGTTATGAATGTCCTATGAATCCATCACCTTTCTTAAATGAAAAATGTTTTAATCACAAAAGAACAAGAAGTACAGGATTTCGAATTCATCTTTAAAACTAGCTTAATTAGTTTGATGTGGTGGCAATACTTTTGTTTCTGAATGTATGCTTAAACAGTGCATATGTCTTTTGAATTTGTGGTTCATGAATGTTAAAATTGTTGGCTCTTGAAAGAATGATGAAAAAGGAGACATGTTACTGAGGATCTGAAAAATCATAAAAATGATTCTTGAAGCAAGAAAAAGCAGTGAATACAAAAAAAAAAAGAGAAGGAGAAAAACGAAAAAAAAGGGGAGAAAGAAAAAGAAAAGAAAAAGAAAGAAATAAAGTTGTGATCCAAGGCAAAAAGAGTGTGCTTAAGAACCCTGGACACCTCTAATTGGGGACTTTAGCAAAGCTGAGTCACAATCTGAAAAGGTTCACCCAATTATGTGTCTGTGGCATGTATGTATCCGGTGGTAATACTGGAAGACAGAGTGCTTTGGGCCACGGCCAAGACTCAATAAGTAGCTGTGTTCAAGAATCATCATACTTAACTAGGAGAATCAATAACACTATCTGGATTCTGAGTTCCTAAAGAAGCCAATCATTCTGAATTTCAAAGGATAAAGTGAGATGCCAAAACTGTTCGGAGGCAAAAAGCTACTAGTCCCGCTCATCTAATTTGGAGCTAAGTTTCATTGATAATTTGGAGTCTATAGTATATTCTCTTCTTTTTTATCTTATTTGATTTTCAGTTGCTTGAGGACAATCAACAATTTAAGTTTGGTGTTGTGATGAGCGGATAATTTATACGCTTTTTGGCATTGTTTTTAGTATGTTTTTAGTATCTTTTAGTTAGTTTTTAGTATATTTTTATTAGTTTTTAATTAAAATTCACTTTTCTGGACTTTACTATGAGTTTGTGTGTTTTTCTGTGATTTCAGGTATTTTCTGGCTGAAATTGAGGGTCCTGAGCAAAAATCTGATCCAGAGACTGGAAAGGACTGCAGATGCTGTTGGATTCTGACCTCCCTGCACTCGAAGTGGATTTTCTGGAGCTACAGAAGCCCAATTGGCGCGCTCTCAACGGCATTGGAAAGTAGACATCCTGGGCTTTCCAGCAATATATGATAGTCCATACTTTGCCCAAGATTTGATGGCCCAAACCGGCGTGGCAAATCAGCATCAGAAAATCCAGCGTTAAACGCCGGAACTGGCATAAAACTTGGAGTTAAACGCCCAAACTGGCATGAAAGCTGGCGTTTAACTCCAGAAAACGTCTCTACACATAAAAGCTTCAATGCTCAGCCCAAGCACACACCAAGTGGGCCCGGAAGTGGATTTTTCTGTCATTTACTCATTTCTGTACACCTGAGGCTATTAGCTTTTACTATTAATAGGATCTTTTGACATTGTATCAGTACCTTATGACCTCATGACATTTTTTACACGTTTCTTGTATACCTTCCACAGCATGAGTCTCTGAACCCCATGGTTGGGGGTGAGGAGCTCTGCTGTGTCTTGATGGATTAATGCAATTACTACTGTTTCTTATTCAATCATGCTTGCTTCCATTCTAAGATATCACTTGCTCTTAATCCGGATGAATGTGATGATCCGTGACACTCATCATCATTCTCAACTATGAACATGTGCCTGACAACCACCTCTGTTCTATTTTAGACTAAGTAGATATCTCTTGGGTTCTTTAATCGGAATCTTCGTGGTATAAGCTAGAACTGATGGCGGCATTCAAGAGAGTCCGGAAGGCCTAAACCTTGTCTGTGGTATTCTGAGTAGGACTCAATGATTGAATGACTGTGACGTGCTTCAAACTCCTGAAGGCGGGGCGTTAGTGACAGACGCCAAAAGAATCACTGGATTCTATTCCGGTCTGATTGAGAACCGACAGATGATTAGCCTATGCTGTGACAGAGCATCAGGGACGTATTTTCACTGAGAGGATGGGAGGTAGCCATTGACAACGGTGAAACCCTACATACAGCTTGCCATGGAAGGAGCCTTGCGTGTTTGATGAAGATGACAGTAGGAAAGCAGAGATTCGGAAGATGGAGCATCTCCAAAGCCTCAGCCTATTCTCCATTACTACAAAACAAGTACCTTTTTCATGTTCTTTTGCTTTTTACAATCAATCCTGATAATTTCTGATATCCTGACTAAGATTTACAAGATAACCATAGCTTGCTTCAAGCCGACAATCTCCGTGGGATCGACCTTTGCTCACGCAAGGTATTACTTGGACGACCCAGTGCACTTGCTGGTTAGTTGTGCGGGATTGCAAAAGTGTTATTGCAATTTCGTGCACCAGTAAAGTATGGACTATTATATATTGCTGGAAAGCCCTAGATGTCTACTTTCCAAAGCCGTTGAGAGAGCGCCAATTGAACTCTTGTAACTCTAGAAAATTCATTTCGAGTGCAGGGAGGTCAGAATCCAACAGTATCAGCAGTCCTTTTTCAGCCTAAATCAGATTTTTGCTCAGCTCCCTCAATTTCAGCCAGAATTTACCTGAAATCACAGAAAAATCACACAAACTCATAGTAAATTCCAGAAATATGATTTTTGCTTAAAAACTAATAAAATTCTATTAAAAACTAATTAAAATATACTAAAATCTACATGAAATTACCCCCAAAAAGCGTATAAAATATCCGCTCATCAGTGAACAAGTTCTTGGCAAGATTCTATCCTCCTCAAAGAGTCAATAGATTAAGGGCTGAGGTCCAAACATTCAGGCAGCAAGATAGTGAAACTCTCTATGAAACATGGGAGAGGTACAAAGACTTGACAAGAAGGTGCCCACTAGACATGTTCAATGAATGGGTGCAGCTGTACATCTTCTATGAAGGCTTGTCTTATGAATCAAAGAAGGCACTGGATCACTCTTCAGGAGGATCTCTAATCAAAAAGAAGACCATTGAAGAAGCCATAGACATCATAGAAACTGTGGCCAACAATGAGTTTTTCTATGCCTCTGATATGAGCAACAGCCGAGGAGTAATGGAGCTAAATCACATGGATGCATTGCTGGCTCAAAATAAGATAATCATTAAGCAATTGGTTGACCTTACCAAACAGATGGAAAGGAATTAAGTTGCAGCAGTCACCACTCCACCACCAGCTCAAGAAGAAGTGAATACAGAGGGAGGAAGTGACTAGAAACAAGCCAACTATGTTGGAAACTCGTCCAGACAGTCATACGATCCACACTCCAAGACTTACAATCCTGGTTGGAAGAACCACCCAAACTTTGGGTGGGAAAACCAGCAAGACCAAGGCCAAGATCACAGGCGTCACAACTCCAACCAAAACTCCAATGCAGCTTATCAACACTCAACTCAAGGGTCATACCAACGCCCACGCAACAACTCTGCTCAACATCCATATCAGACCCAAAACAGCCATTCTCATCCCTTCAACCCCAACTCGCCATCATCATCTGAAGATAGACTCTCCAGGATTGAGACTCTACTTGAGGGCATATGAAAGGAAGTTCAAGACAGTAGAGCGTTCAGGGAGGAAGTGCGATCCAACATGCAAAATCAGGATGCAGCCATCAAGAAGATTGAGACACAGATTAGCTACCTATTCAAGCAAGTTCCTAACCACAGCCTTTGTAACAACACTAATGCAAATCCAAAGGAGAAATGTAAGGCCATCACACTCAGGAGTGGAAGGGAATTGAAGGAGACATTAAAGGAAACACAAGAGAGAAAAATGGATGAACACAAAGAAAGACAAAAGGAAGCACGAGCTCCTGCTCCCAACTCACATCAAGAAGAAGAAGTATTGAAGCCATATATTCCAAAAGCTCCATACTCTCAACGATTGAAAAAGAATGGAAACGACAGCCAATTCTCACGATTCTTGGAAGTTTTTAAGAGACTACAGATTAATATACCCTTTGCTGAGGCAATAGAGCAGACGCTACTCTATGCTAAGTTCTTGAAGGAATTGATGACCAAGAAGAGAAGTTGGAAGAATGATGAGACTGTTGTACTGACTGAGGAATGTAGTGCTATCATTCAACACAAGCTACCCTTAAAATTGAAGGACCTGGGGAGCTTCCAAATCCCTTGTATCATAAGGGAAATCACAGTGGAAAAAACTTTATGTGATTTGGAAGCCAGCATAAATCTAATGTCCTTAGCAATGATGAGAAGAATGAGGATCGAGGAGGCTAAACCAACAAGAATGGCCCTTCAATTGGCAGATGATCATTCAAGTTTCCCCATGGAGTACTGGAAGACTTGTTAGTGAATGTGAGGGATTTCATCTTTCCAGTAGACTTGTTAGATATGGAGGAAGAAGCCCAAGCCTCCATCATTTTGGGAAGGCCATTCCTAGAAACTGACGGAGCCATCATAGATGTCCAAAAGGGTGAACTTACCCTTAGGTTACATGATGAACAAATGGTATTCAATGTGTTCAAGGCCATGAGCTACCCACAGGAATCACTAGGAGAATGCATGAGGTTGGATTCAGTAGAAGTCTTAGTACAAGAGACCCTTGAGGAGGAAGAACTTGAGGAGATGTCAGAAGAAGACCCCACATCAAACGAAGAAGTTGCATCGGTTCAAGCAGCCGAAGTCCCTGTTCAAGGCACGTTAGAAGAGAAGAATGAAGAAAAAGAAGCACCCAAATTTGAACTGAAAGCATTACCACCCACCCTCAAATATGCATACTTAGGAAATAATGAAAGTTACCCAATGATCATAAATTCAACTCTCAGCCAAGAACAAGAGGAAGAATTAATCAAAGTGCTACAAAAGTATAAAGACGCCATTGGATGGACCCTTGCTGACTTAAAGGGAATCAGTTCATCCATATGCATGCATAAGATATTATTGAAAGATGATGCCAAACCTTCCATTCAACCCCAAAGGAGGCTAAATCCAGTTATGAAAGAGGTGGTGCAGAAGGAAGTCATGAAGCTGTGGCAGGGAGGGGTAATTTATCCAATTTCGGATAGTCCATAGGTGAGCCCCGTCCAAGTGGTTTCCAAGAAAGGAGGCATCACTGTAGTGCCCAATGAAAGGAATGAGCTCATACCTACAAGAACTGTCACTGGATGGAGAATGTATATTGACTATCGGAAGCTCAATGAGGCCACCA
Organism: Arachis stenosperma; assembly: GCF_014773155.1. NCBI lineage: Eukaryota > Viridiplantae > Streptophyta > Magnoliopsida > Fabales > Fabaceae > Arachis > Arachis stenosperma. Next base: position 83,959,725 of record NC_080383.1, read on the forward strand.
GAAAAGATCATTTTCCACTTCCCTTCATGGACCAAATGCTGGAAAGACTTGCTAGGCATGCTTACTACTGCTTCTTGGATGGTTACTCTGGCTACAGCTAGATATTAGTTGATCCAAGGGATCAAGAGAAAACATCTTTTACCTGCCCATATGGGGTCTTTGCTTATAGACGCATGCCTTTTGGATTGTGCAACGCACCTGCAACTTTCCAAAGATGCATGCTGTCTATCTTCTCAGACATGATTGAAAAATCCATCGAAGTGTTCATGGATGACTTTTCAGTGTTTGAAAATTCCTTTCCAAATTGCTTACATCATCTAGCCTTGGTGCTAAGGAGGTGCCAAGAGACTAATCTAGTTTTAAATTGGGAGAAATGCCACTTCATGGTAACAGAAAGGATAATCCTTGGCCACAAAATCTCCAGTAAAGAGATAGAGATGGATAAAGCTAAGGTGAAATTAATTGAAAAATTACCTCCACCTAGTAATGTCAAAGCAATTAGGAGTTTCGTAGGACATGCTGGTTTCTACAGAAGGTTCATCAAAGATTTCTCAAAAATTGCCAAAGCAGTTCAGGAACTCCGCTTATGAGAACACCAAGCTCTACAAAGAAAGAGCAAAAAAGTGGCATGATAAAAAGATAGTTTCAAGAGTATTTGAGCCTAACCAGAAGGTTTTACTATTTGATTCTCAGCTCAAGCTCTTTCTTGGGAAGGTCAAGTCTAGGTGGCCAAGACCCTTTGTGGTCACCGGAGTATCACCCTATGGTCATGTGGAACTTCAAGATAGGAACTCAGAAATAAAATTTATAGTCAATGGCCAGAGGGTAAAACACTATCTTGGAGATGAGATCGATCGCCAGAGATCCACCCATTTGCTTGTATAGCAGAAATGACTATCAAGCTAGTGGCGGTAAAGAAGCCCTTGTTGGGAGGTAACTCAACCATAAGTATCATTTAGTATTTTTTGTTTATGTTAGTTTTATATTAGTTTGATTTGTTTTTACTTTCCATTGATCTTCATAGCTCTCCTAGATTTGCTAACGTTTGTGATCATGTACAGCACTCAGAATAGGGACAGAAAGATTTAGACAAAAGAACAGCACACCCTGGAGAACACATGCTGGGGCCGCTAAACGCCAGGGAGGGCATTTAGCACCATGAGGGGAGTATGGCATGGGCGTTAAATGCCTAAAATGGGCGTTTCTTTCAAGTTTTAGCACCCCTCCCGCATTGGGGCGCTAAACGCAAACCCAGGGGTGCTAAAAAAAAAGTGATGTTTGGCGTTTAACGCCAACAGCGGCGTTTCACGCCACAGGAGGGCAGAGCCATCCCCACATAGGGCGCTGAACGCCTAAGGTGGCCTTTAGTACCACCAATGGAGCTAAATCTCATACCATATCTCACTAATTCCCTTTAATATCTTTTCATGTCACACCCTTTTGATTTTATCCCCTCCCTACTCTTCCACTACTCATTCTCATCCATCAAATTATCTATGTCCCAATTATTTTCATACCATATCTTCCCATATCCTACTAATATTTCTTCATATCATATCTCTATTCATCAAAATTCACTCCATTTTTTCCAACCCCCCACCCCCATGACCAAAATTGAACCCTCCCACCCCTATAAATATCACTTCAATTCTCACCTCTCCTCACCCCTTCATTTAACTCTTCATTCTCTCTTTCGTCTCTCCCTCTATCTTTCTCTTCTCTCTTTTCTTTGCTCGCGGACGAGCAAAAATTTTAAGTTTGATGTTGGAGAGTTCCGTTTTCACTCTCCTCACACTCCCATTGGCACCAAAGTTGGATAATCCTCTTTAAGAAAGAGCAAGAAAAAGGCTCCCTCCACAATCCCATATGAGCTCAACCAGTTTTACGCTAAGATTCATGAGAAGCACTATTATAAGATTGTTAGAAAAAAGAAAATGATACCGGAGGTGAAGTTTGAATTAAAAGCAGATGGGTATCCTGAAATTCAGGAACAGATTCAAAGCAGGGATTGGAAAATTCTGGCCAACCCAGTAACTGAAGTCAGAGTTCTGAAGGTCTGAAAGTTCTATGCAAATTTGTGGATGATTGACAAGCACAAGAATGAGCATCCCGAGTTCAAGACTTGGCGCACCATGGTTTGATAGAAGACCCTATAGTTTGGAATGGGAGAGTGAGGGAGATACTTCAGCTGCCGCCATCCAGAGATGACCCTCACTCCTACAATACGAGAGTAAACTAATCAGAGGTTAGATTAAGACCTCAATGATATATGCCTACCCGGGGCACAGTGGAGGAAGGATGCCAAGGGTCGGCCATACTAGCTGAGAAGGAATGATCTAAAGCCAGTTGCTAGAGGATGGCTAGAGTTTATTCAATGCTCAATCCTCCCCATTTGTAACCGGTCTGAGGTTACTGTGAGGCAAGCAGTGATGATTCACTACATTATGCTTGGCAATAATGTGGAAGTACATCATGTGATCCCTCTGGGGATATACAACGTCGCAGCAAAGACCTCAACCCTCTCTAGATTAACCTTCCCTTACCTCATCTCTCGCTTATGTGAGGCTGCCAATGTCCAGATTGATAGAGATATGCTTATTGTAGTGGACAACCTAATCACTAAAATGAGTATGGAGTACACTCGGGAACATGGGTAAGCACCACCTCAGAAGCCGATTTTCCCTCCTCAGAAGAAGTAGCCTGAACTACCTCAAGGACAAGATCTCCTTCCGTACGAGTACTGGACTCAGCTAGCAGTATCTATCAAATAGTTGATATCCAGTACGGATCAATTGAAACAGGAGCACAAGAGCCATTCCACCACCCTCCATAAGATGACAGAAGAACAGCTGAAGCATGGGCGTAAGCTAGAAGAGCTGAAGCACTAGAGAGGATTCTCTGAAGGGAGCAGCAGCCACCATGACTGAGGTGGTTGAATTTCATTCTACTCTGCTGATGAGCGGATAATTTGTACCCTTTTTGGCATTGTTTTTAGTATATTTTTAGTATGATCTAGTTAGTTTTTAGTATATTTTTATTAGTTTTTAGTTAAAATTCACTTTTCTGGACTTTACTATGAGTTTGTGTGTTTTTCTGTGATTTCAGGTATTTTCTGGCTGAAATTGAGGGACCTGAGCAAAAATCTGATCCAGAGACTGAAAAGGGCTGCAGATGCTGTTGGATTCTGACCTCCCTGCACTCGAAGTGAATTTTCTGGAGCTACAAAAGCCCAATTGGCGCGCTCTCAACGGCGTTGGAAAGTAGACATCCTGGGCTTTCCAGCAATATATGATAGTCCATACTTTGCCCAAGATTTGATGGCCCAAACCGGCGTGACAATTCAGCCTCAGAATTCCCAGCGTTTAACGCTGGAACTGGCATAAAACTTGGAGTTAAACGCCCAAACTGGCATAAAAGCTGGCGTTTAACTCCAGAAAAGGTCTCTACACGAAAATGCTTCATTGCTCAGCCCAAGCACACACCAAGAGAATTTAAAGATTAGAGTAAGAAATCATCAATAACATCTTGAAGATCCTTAAGACACATGAATGAATGCATGCAATTGACACCAAACTTAAAATGAGACTAGTGTCTCAATAAGAAACATAACATATTTTTTTGGTTTTTATGATTTTGTAATTTTTTTTGGATTTTTTTCAAAAATTATATGGAAAAGAAAAGGTATCAAAATTCTTAATGAGAATTCCAGGAATCATGCAATGTTAGTCTAAAGCTTTAGTCTAAAGGAATTAGACATGGCTAGCCAAGCTTCAGCAGAACATTGCATTCAAGAGCTAAATTGATGAAGATCAATCAGCTTGGTGATGATAAGAACATCACTTTGAAACACTAGAATTCATTCTTAAGAACTCTGAAGAAAAATACCTAATCTAAGCAACAAGATGAACCGTCAGTTGTCCATACTCGAACAATCCCCGGCAACGGCGCCAAAAACTTGGTGGCGTGAAATTGTGATCACTACAACTCCGCACAACTGACCAGCAAGTGCACTGGGTCGTCCAAGTAATAAACCTTACGCGAGTAAGGGTCGATCCCACGGAGATTGTTGGTATGAAGCAAGCTATGGTCACCTTGTAAATCTTAGTCAGGCAGACTCAAATGGGTGTAGTGATATACGAATAAAGCATAAAGATAAAGATAAAGGTACTTATGTAATTCATTGGTAGGAACTTCAGATAAGCGTATGAAGATGCCTTCCCTTCCGTCTCTCTGCTTTCCTACTGTCTTCATCCAATCCTTCTTACTCATTTCCATGGCAAGCTTATGCAAGGGTTTCACCGTTGTCAATGGCTACCTCCCATCCTCTCAGTGAAAATGTTCCTATGCTCTGTCACAGCATATGGCTAATCAGCTGTCGGTTCTCGGTCAGGCCGGAATAGAATCCAGTGATTCTTTTGCGTCTGTCACTAACGCCCTGCCTGCTAGGAGTTTGAAGCACGTCACAGTCATTCAATCATTGAATCCTACTCAGAATACCACAGACAAGGTTAGACCTTCCGGATTCTCTTGAATGCCGCCATCAGTTCTCGCCTATACCACAAAGATTCCGGTTAAAGAATCCAAGAGATAAACATTAGAGCCTCGTTTGCTTGTAGAACAAGAGTGGTTGTCAGTCACTTTGTTCATGAGTGAGAATGATGATGAGCGTCACATAATCATCACATTCATCATGTTCTTGGGTGCAAATGAATATCTTGGACAAAGAACAAGCGGAATTGAATAGAAGAACAATAGTAATTGCATTAATACTCGAGGTACAGCAGAGCTCCACACCTTAATCTATGGTGTGCAGAAACTCCACCGTTGAAAATACATAAGAACAAGGTCTAGGCATGGCCGTGAGGCCACCTCCCAATGATCTAAGAACTAGATGTCCAAAGATTCCCAGATGAAAATACAATAGCAAAAGGTCCTACTTATAGAAAACTAGTAGCCTAAGGTTTACAGAGATGAGTAAATGACATAAAAATCCACTTCCGGGCCCACTTGGTGTGTGCTTGGGCTGAGCAATGATCACAATTTCGCGCCACCATCTGCCTTATCTTATTTTTGTTTTTTTTTAATATTTCATTCTATTTTTTGTTTTCTATTCTGAGTTGTATGATTACTAGTAGGATTTTCTTACTTTCTAGTTAGTTGTTTACTTTAGTACTTTATGTTTATTTTTAAAAGATGCCTCATGTATTGTCCATTGAGCTTAAAAAGAAATATCAAAAAGAAAAAAAGTAGCAAAATGCATGTGTTTTTGAGTTATATATAATTAGTTTTCTAGTTACTTTTATATAGTGGCATTAGCTCTATTTCTGAATGTATGAATTAACTGTGCATATTTGATATTAGAGTTGAGAATATTGGTTCTTGAGGAATAGGGACTTAGAAAATTATTATTAATTCTCTGAAATAAGAAGAAGATTGATTCTTATAGCAAAACAAACAGCAAAAAGAATTGAAAAGAAAAGAAAAATCAACAGAAAAAAGTCCAAGGCTTTGAGCATCAATAGTTAGGAGGGGCAAAACTGATCTAAAGGTCAAAAGAGTAGTTTTCTCTAACCATATGCTTGTGGTGTAAAAGTGTCAAGCAAATCTTGAGACTGAACACTTAAAGTCGTGACCTATTGCTGTCACTGAGTATGCCTAAAGCTCTGAGCACCACTATCTGGGAGAAAAAGAAAGAAACACTAGAACTCAAGGATTTTCCCAATTAAGTGCTTGTGGTGTTCTTGTCTCAAGTTAAGCATGATAACAAAATTCTTAGAGTCACGGCTAGGCTCAAGGTGCAAAGCACCAAAGAAAGAAAAAGAAAGAGTTGTGTTCAAGAATCAATTAGAGCCTAAAGAAGAGAACCTATAATATCATGCGAGTTCTAGTTCTGAATAACACTAATATTTCTGAGCTTCAAAGGATAGTGAGATGCCGAGGCTATTCGGAATTAGAGTGTCATTAGCCTCATTCAGTAACTAGACCTGAGCTTAAATAACAACTCAAGTCTTAACCATTTTCTCTTCTTGGTCCTACATTGTTTTTGGTTGCTTGAGGACAAGAAATAGTTTAAGTTTGGTGTTGTGATGCGTGAGCATCTTGTACTCATTTTCCCTTCATTTTCTAGTTTTTTTTATTAGATTTTATTTAATTTCATAGTATTTTAGTGCAAAAATCCTCTTTGGATGATGCTTTGAGTTGTTTTAGTGTTTTTATAGTTTTAGGTAAAATTTGAAACAGTTTGGCAGAGTTTGAAGTTAAAAACAGAAAATCTGGTAGCCTCCCCCCAGGCTGCTAAACACCCAGCCAGCGTTTAACGCCAACAGCATATGCGTTACTGCTCCCTTTAGGGCGTTAAACACCCAATATGGCGTTTAACGCCAGCAAGCTTGGTCCGAATTCACTCTCTTTGGCATCTCAAGTTGATTTAGTATTTATTAGTTATATTTTATTTTATTTTTGTAATTTTTATTTTCAAACAATATCTTTTAGTCTTAGGATTTATTATTTTATAATATTTTCATAATCAAATTAGGTTGATATAAAAGGAATAAGATCCACCCTTTGGGGGGATCGGACTCCCGCACATTTCTCAGAACCCTAGTTTCTCTGCAAGTCATGAACAACTAAAACTCCTTGGTTAAGGTTAGGAGCTATATTTATTTCTATGGATTAGAACTATTGCATTTTATTTTAATTAATGCATTGATTCGATTTCAAGGATTGTTTTCGTTCTTAATCTTGTGATTCTAGGTGGAACGAGAGTATGACCCTTATTCTACTTGAATTCTTGTGATTCTCGAGAGAGTTATCTCGCTTGAACAATAGCTTGAAAATAAATTCATCCTAAATTGCTAAGTAGATGAACTAATTGGGATATGTGACATATAATCTTGTTAGCTTTGGGTAATTAGGGTTTTATTGGTCATAAACTAGTTTTTCAACTTAACCCTCTAATCAGAATTAAGTGACCACGAGAGTGGCAGTTAATGAAGATTAGAGGTGACTAAATCACTAAGAGATTAGGGTTTAGTCATTTTCCATTTTCCATATAATGAACCATGCATTGTTAAAATAGGTTGTAAGAACTTTTAATCCGAAAAAGTAAACATCTCTAAAGCCTTAAATGTTTTCTCTCATTGTTTTTACACCAAACCTGTTATTGCTTTCTTTATTCTCTTGTTTATTGTTCTATGCGAATTACACCATTAAACAACCTTTTCTGTTTGCCTAACTAAGCCAACTAAATAACCATTGTTGCTCAGTCCAACAATCCTCGTGGGATCGACCCTCACTCACCTGAAGTATTATTTGGATGAACTAGTGCACTTGCCGGTTAAGTTGTGCGAAATTCTAATTCGCACACCAATAGGGCATCGGCCAGGTTATCACAACATACCGGCGGGCCAGCAACTTTCATAAAGACAAAGGACAAGCTGGTATGTAACTTGTTTCATTTTGTTATTAAGTTCATTTTTTTCTTTGACATATAATGTCATTTTTACTTGATATAACATATTATTTTCAATATGTATAGTCTAAGTCATTAGATTGTAACGAGCGATGGTGGAGACCTTCAAGTATACTTACACCTTGATGGAGAACGAAAAGAGATTTACTGATCAGCGGTCTGCAGATCATTATGTGAGTAAACATCACATGATGTAAAGTTTTCAATTAATCGTCCTAATCATAACATATTGATGCACTACTATTTCGTGGTACATTTTGTACTTCATTGAGTGGGTTTTATCTACTATTCTCACACTTATTCATGTAAATTGCATGTTTTACATTTTCCTTCCTGATTTTGTGCTATGATTGAAAACATGCTTCTTTGGTCTTAATTTTGCTATGTTTAATCCTCTCTTATTACCATTCGATGCCATGATATGTGTGTTAAGTGTTTTCAGAGATCACAGGACAGGAATGGCTTAGAGGATGGAAAGGAAGCATGCAAAAGTGGAAGGAATACAAGAAGCTGAAGGAACTGCAAAGTTGTCAGCCTTGACCTCTTCACACTCAAACGGTCATAACTTGAGCTACTAAGGTCCAAATGAGACGGTTCTAGTTGCGTTGGAAAGCTAACATCAAGGGCTTCGCAATGGTATATAATTTTCCATAGATTCCTGGCTGTTGGGCAATGCGCACTCGTAGATCACGCGTACGCGTGACCTGGCGAAAGTTCAATCCACGCGTACGCGTGGACAACGCGTACGCGTGACATGCGCACGTGCTAGACGTATCAGAAATCACAGATTAGAGGCTACAGAGTGGGAGAATCCATTCATTCATACAACTTTCATTCAGACAATTTTAGGTTTTAGATGTAGTTTTTAGAGAGAGAGGCTCTCTCCTCTCTCTTAGATTTTAGGATTTAGGATTTCTCTTCTACTTTTATTTGTCTTGGTATTCTAGTTTATTAATTTCCCTTGTTGATTACTTTAGTTTATGAATTCTCATGTTAGATTGATTTTTCATTTAATACAATTTGAGGTATTTCAGATTTATTGCTTCTTCTACTATTTGTTATTGATTGATGTTTGCAATTGGTTGTTTGGATTTAATATTCCTTGCTAGTTTTCTATGTTTTTATGTTGTGCCTTCCAAGTGTTTGATAAAATGCTTGGGAGGATTTTAATTTAGATTTTCACCCTCTTGGTCTCGATTGAGTAATTGGTGACACTTAAGCTATGAAACTCCTTTGTTGATTGTTAATTGAAGGTCGCTGGTTGATTTGGATTCCACTAAAACTAGTCTTTCCTTAAGAGTTGACTAAGACTTGAGGAATCAAATTGATTAGTTCACTTGACTTTCCTTCATTCATTGAGGGTTAACTAAGTGGGATCAATGAACAATTCTCATCACAATTGATAAGGATAACTAGGATAGGATTTCCGGTTCTCATACCTTGCCAAGAGCTTTTCTAGTTATTAGTTTATTCCTTTTGCCATTTACTATTCTTGATTCTTATCCCAAAAACCCCAAAACACACTTTTCCATAACCAATAATAAGAACACCTCCCTGCAATTCCTTGAGAGATGACCCGAGGTTTAAATACTTCGGTTATCAATTTCATTAGGGGTTTGTTACTCGTGACAACCAAGTTTTTGTACGAAAGGATTTTTGTTGGTTTAGAAGCTATATTTTCAACGAGAGCTTTTATTTGTAAAATTCTAGACCACGCAAGAATCCGTTTGTCAAAATGGCGCCGTTGTCGGGGAATTGCAAACGTGTGCCTTATTATTGGTTATTGTAAATATTTTCTTTTTACTTGTTTGTTAGTTTTAGGACTTAGTTGCGTATCTTTGTTAGTTTTTGTTTTTCTTTTCTACTATGAACTCTCACCCCTATCGCTATGAGTTTGGTTCCAATGTTGTTATTGTTTTAGGACTATGAATGGGCGCTATAATGAGAACAAGCATCAAGGTTGGAACAATCAAAGATGGGAGGAGCCACAAGGATTTGATCAACCCTCTTGGCAACAACCCCCTCCAATATACCACGAGCAACAACCATTCCATGATGCATACCAAGACAATGGTTATGGTGGACCTTTATGTGACACTCAATGTCCACTACAACATGTCTATGAACCCCTCCTCAACATAACTTTGAACCACCATACTCACAAGCCCCTTTTTACCACTCACCTCTATATGACTCTAACCCATATCCACTATACCAACCACCTTATGAGCCAAATGAATCATACATAGAACCACCCCCCTTCCAACACAATTACTCTCATGCGCCACCACCTCAATATTCACCATCTCCATGCCCTTACCAAGAAGAGCCACCTTCCTACCATGCACCATTTCTCCAAAATAATAAACCCTCCTATCCATCCCAACCTCCACTGGATGACAACACTCTTGGTGCTATTCACCAAGGGCAAACAGAGCTTCAAACCACACTTGCCTCTATCACTAGTCTCACCTCTACTCTTCAAGCTCTTATATTCCGCATGGACCAATCCTCTACTTCGAATACTCAGTCCTCAAGCTCTGGTGCACCACCACCCTTCGTGCAAGAATACCCGTATCCGTCAATCCAAGAGCAACATGATCCCAATGATGCTATTGACATGGAACAAGAAAGAAGGGATCGTCTTAGGGACGCAATCGCAATGGATCGGTTACACGCGGCCTTATTTCTAGAGGAGTAAGAGGAAGCCCAAAATGTGGAGGTAGGGAAGACCCTTGAAGATGAAGGAGTAGTTAAAGGAAGTTGTCATGGAAAGAAAACCATCGAGGGAGAGTACGATTTTATACTGAAACAACTAGACAAAGCCAAAAATATAGAAGAAAAGGAAGTGGTTGAAGATTTAGGAGATGTGGAACCTCCATTTGAACCTCAAGTCATGGAGCCTCCTTCCAAGACGCTTGAAATTGATGTTGAGGAGGGTGTACAACCTCCAAGGCATATCATGGATGAAGACCTTGAGGAGGTTGATCAAGGGATGGATTCAATCATTGATGAATCCTTATCTACAATTGAATCCTCTCCCATTGGACTTGAGATGGAGATTAAGGAAGAAAAAGTACAACCTCCCATGCCCTTGGTAAATAATGAAGAAGAGACTGGATTGGAAACCAAGAAGAAGAGGTTGAAATTGAGGAAGCTTACAAGAAGGTGGAAGAATTCAAAGAAGAACACAAGGGAGTGGAGCTTGCAAGATCATTGGAAACACCTCTCCCAAAGCCATTACCGTCCAATACAACATTCAAGTGGGTAAAATTCTTATCTTTAATATGGTTCAATATGGTTGTATACTCTAAGTCGAAATGCAAAGGTTGGTGTAGAGCTCAATTGAATGGGTCTAGAAGGTTGTTTGGGTGTCTTAGTGAGAATTCAGATTGCTTGCCACCCGATGGAATAATGGTGCTCTACACGAAGACGGGTGCAAAAGCAAGGTTTGGGACCCCAGAATTCAATCCAACAATCAACACTCTTGGAGTCTTGTCACTTACTTCAACTTGCTTGAAGGCGTTATGCGCCTAGTTTGGGATACCGGAGGCTATTGGAATTGCAAGCATTGGTGGGGATTCCTAGAAGAGTTCAAGCATAATCCGCTCTAACAAGGAGCTCACCAAATGTCCAACTTAAGGACTTTAACTAAAAGTGCTAGGTGGGAGACAATCCACCATGGTATGATCGTTCTTTTCTTTCTTCTTAGTTTTATTCTAGTGACTCTTCTCATTATTACTGCATATAGTCTGCATTTACATCTGCATAATTGCATTTAAAAAAAAAAGAAAAAAAAGTGGCAGAAAGTTGCGTGGGAGCAGTGCAGAAAGTGTGTCAATCGCACAAGCATCATCACGCGTACGCGTACTCCACGCGTACGCGTCACTTGGGTTTTTGGCACCTCACGCATACGCGTCACTGACGCACATGCGTGACCCAGCAAAATTGACGTAAAAGGTGTATTGGCCGAAAGTTATGCTGGCTTGGTGCTGGCACTGTGCCCGAGGCACAAAATGTATCACGGGTACGCGCCCCTGACGCGTGCACGTCATTTGCAAAATCTGCACTTTTACGCGTGCACGTGTGGTTCACAAAATTACAATCACACTTCTGCAATCGGCACAACTAACCAGCAAGTGCACTGGGTCGTCCAAGTAATACCTTACGTGAGTAAGGGTCGAATCCCACGGAGATTGTTGGCTTGAAGCAAGTTATGGTTATCTTATTAATCTTAGTCAGAATACCAATTATAGTTATCAATTGACTTGCAAATAAACAAGAGAGCATGGATTAAATAATACTTATTATGCAGTAATGGAGAATATGTTGGAGTTTTGGAGATGCTTTGTCTTCTGAATTTCCGTAACATAATGCTTTCTCACTTTCAAACATGCAAGGCTCCTTCCATGGCAAGCTGTATGTAGGGCATCACTATTGTCAATGGCTACTTCCTATCCTCTCAGTGAAAATGGTCCAAATACTCTGTGACAGCACGGCTAATCATCTGTCGGTTCTCGATCATGATGGAATAGGATCCATTGATCCTTTTGCGTCTGTCACTACGCCCAACACTCGCGAGTTTGAAGCTCGTCACAGTCATTCAATCCCTGAATCCTATTCGGAATACCATAGACAAGGTTTAGACTTTCTGGATTCTCAAGGATGCTGCCAATGGATTCTAGCTTATACCACGAAGATTCTAATTAAGGAATCTAAGAGATACTCATTCAATCTAATGTAAAATAGAGGTGTTTGTCAGGCACACGTTCATGGGTTGAGAATGGTGATGAGTGTCACGGATCATCACATCCATCACAGTTAAATACGAATCAGCATCTTAGATAGAAACAAGCGTGTTTGAATGGAAAACAGAAATCATTGCATTAATTCATCGAGAAGCTGCAGAGATACAAAATAAGTCTTTAAAAGTTGTTTAAATACTAGACTAGTAACCTAGGTTTACAGAAAATGAGTAAACTAAGATGGATAGTGCAGAAATCCACTTCTGGGGCCCACTTGGTGTGTGCTGGGGCTGAAACTTAAGCTTCTCTGTGCCTGGGCTTTTTCTGGAGTTAAACACCAGGTTGTAACTTGTTTCTGGCGTTTAACTCCAACTTGCAACCTGTTTCTGGCGCTGAACGCCAGAATGCAACATGGAACTGGGGTTAAATGCCAGTTTATGACATTTATCTCCAGGAAAAATATGGACTATTATATATTGCTGGAAAGCCCTAGATGTCTACTTTCCAACCCAATTGAGAGCGCGCCAATTGGACTTCTGTAGCTCCAAATAATCCATTCCGAGTGCAGGGAGGTCAGAATCCAACAACATCAGTAGTCCTTTTTCAGCCTGAATCAGATTTTTGCTCAGCTCCCTCAATTTTAGCCAGAAAATACCTGAAATCACAGAAAAATACAAAAACTCATAGTAAAGTACAGAAATATGATTTTTGCCTAAAAACTAATAAAAATCTACTAAAAACTAACTAAAACATACTAAAATCTACATGAAATTACCCCCAAAAAGTGTATAAAATATCCGCTCATCACAACACCAAACTTAAACTGTTGCTTGTCCCCAAGCAACTAGACAATTAAAATATGATAAAAAGAAATTAAGAAGCAATAATATCTCAGAATTTTAAGTGAAGCCCAGATTCTAATTAGATGAGCGGAACTAGTAGCTTTTTGCTTCTGAACAGTTTTGACATCTCACTTTATCCTTTGAAATTCAGAATGATTGGCATCCATAGGAACTTAGAATTCAGATAGTATTATTGATTCTCCTAGTTTAGCATGTTGATTCTTGAACACAGTTATTTTATGAGTCTTGGCCGTAGCCCTAAGCATTTTGTTTTCCAGTATTACCACCGGATACATAAATGCCATAGACACATAACTGGGTGAACCTTTTCAGATTGTGACTTAGCTTTGCTAAAGTCCCCAATTAGAGGTGTCCAGAGCTCTTAAGCACACTCTTTTTCCTTGGATCACGACTTTAACCACTCGGTCTCAATTTCTTCACTTGGACCTGCATGCCACAAGCACATGGTTAGGGACAACTTGGTTTAGCCGCTTAGGCCTGGATTTTATTTCCTTAGGCCCTCCTATCCATTGATGCTTAAAGCCTTGGATCCTTTTCACCCTTGCCTTTTGGTTTTAAGGGTTATTGGCTTTTTCTTTTTCTTTATCCAATAATTTTTTTCACAGCTTTTTCTTGCTTCAAGAATCAATTTCATGATTTTTCAGATCATCAATAATATTTCTCTTGTTCATCATTCTTTCAAGAGCGAACAATTTTAACATTCATGAAATTCAATATCAAAAAATATGCAATGTTCAAGCATTCATTCAGAAGACAAAAAGTATTGGCACCACATCTAAATAATTAGAATTTTCCTTATTAAAAACTCGAAAAATATTGCCTCTTTATTCTAAAAATCTACTATTTTATTCATGTTTGATGATGATGAGAAAAATAAATTATAGCTTACTTGGAGATAAAATCAAAATAGATATACTAATTACTACTACTCATATATAACTTCTAAGGTAAATTCCTATAAGAACAACTATCTCAGAGTTAAAGCTAAGATTAGGACTCAACAACCTTTATTTTGGGCAGGGGATGTTCCTCTAGTCTGTGGGATGCTTGGTCCTTCAAGAGATAGTTTTTGACGCTTCAGTTCCTTCAAGTCACGCCTTTGCTCTTCTTGTTCCCAAGCAATTTGCAAAGCGTGCTATTTTGATTATTCTGTTCTTCCTTTATTTGGTCCATAGCATCTTGCAATTTGGTAACAGGTGCTTCAAGATGCTCCCAGTATTCAATTTGAGGGATCTCTGGGAGGAATTCCTGTGCTCTCCTCTTGATGGGGTCGTCCTGCACTTGTTGTTTCTCCATTGATATTTTGGTGATTGGTCGTTCAACTGAGATATACTCAGTTACTCCCATCTTCACCCCAGCATCCTTACATAGCATAGAGATTAAGCTTGGATAAGCCAATTTGGCATCTTTGGAGTTCTTGTTCGCAATTATGTAAAGTTCACACGAAATCAGCTGATGAACTTCCACTTCTCTTCCCAATATAATGCAATGGATCATTACAGCTTTTTTAAGGGTGACTTCAAAGCGGTTGCTAGTGGGCAGTATAGAACGCCCAATGAAGTCCAGCCGCATCTGGCAACTGGTTTGAAATCTTCTCTCTTGAGTTGATTTGGGACGCCCTTGGTGCAGGTGGTCCACCTGGTTCCAGGGAGGCATATGTCCTCTAGAATCTTGTCCAGGCCTTTATTTGTTCTCATCATTCTCCTATTAAAGGAGTCTGGGTCATCTTTCAGCTAAGGTAGCTTAAAGATCTCCCTGATTTTGTCAGGGTGGATGTGAACAATCTTTCCTCTGACCAAGGTCCGATAGTCATAGAGGGCAGTTCCAGATATTCTCTGCCTGTCTGTTTGCCACAGATTAGCATAGAATTCTTGAACCATGTTCCTTTCCACCTTTGTTTCAAGATTAGCTAGGATTTTCCAGCTCTTGTTTCGAATTTGCTCTTGGATCTCCGGATATTCATCTTCTTTCAGATCGAATTTGACTTCCGGAATCACTGACCTTAGACCCATTATTTTGTAGTAATGGTCTGAATGTTCTTTGGTTAAGAACTTCCCTTGATTCCAAAGTAGTTTTGGAGTATTTTCTTTCTTGCCTCTTGGAATGGTTTGTTTTCCCTTAGGAGCCATGATCTTAGTGGGTATAGGCTTAATGATCATGGATAAACACACCAAACTTAGAGAGTTGCTTGTCCTCAAGCAAAAGAAAGGAAAGTAGAGGGATAGAGGGAGAGACAATGACGAATTGTTGAGGAGAAGAGGGAGGCCGAATGTGGATTTAAAGGGAAGGGGTGGGTTTCGAAAATTTTGAAAAAATAGGATAGAAGATATGATTTGTAAAAGATAAGTATGATAGGAAAAAGATGTAATTGAAAATTGAAAAGATATAAAAGATATTTGAAAAAGATAAATTTGTTTTGAGAAAGATATTGTGAAGATTTGAAAAAGATATTTATGAGTTGAAAAAATTTGAGAAGGAAAAGAGATAGATTTGTTTTGAAAAAGATTTGAAAAGAAGTTGGAGGGGATTTTTAAAAAAAAATTGTGTTTATGAATTAAGATATTTGATATGTTTGAAAAGGGTTTTTAGAAATTAGGGTTTGTGATATGTTTATGCAAGAAATTATGGATGGAAACATGAAAAATGAAAAAAAGTTGAAGTGAAAACAGATTTACCTCCTCCCCACAATCCTGGCGTTAAACGCCCAAACGCTGCATGTTTTGGGCGTTTAACGCCCATCTGTAGCTTCTCCTGGGCGTTTAACGCCCAGATGTAGCATCTGGCTGGCGTTAAACGCCAGGAACTCCTTTGTCACTGGGTGTTTTTCTGAACGCCTAGGACGCTGTAAATCTGGCGTTAAACGCTCAGAAGGTGCTTCTTTCTGGCATTTAACACCCAGATGGCTATCTCTATTGGCGTTGAACGCCCAGTAGATGCTTCTTTTGGGCGTTCAACGCCCAAAATAGCTCTTGCTGGCTTTTTTGCACCAGTGAGTTTCTTTTTGCTATTTTATCCTCTGAAGCCTTCTGTAACTCTGTGAACTCATGCAATTGCCATTTTACCTTGAAGAAAATTAGTATGAACCTAAAAAAATCAATTAATTGAAAAATAAGCTTTGTTAATGGCTGGGTTGCCTCCCAGCAATCGCTTCTTTTTTGTCTTTAGCTGGACTATTACTGAATTTTAATCAAGTCTCAGTTTTGAGCATTCTTGCTCAAAATTGCTTTCAAGATAATGTTTGACTCTCTGTCCATTAACAATGAACTTTTTGTTAGAATCATTATCCTGAAGCTCTACGTAACCATATGGTGACACACTTGTGATCACATATGGTCCTCTCCACCAGGATTTCAATTTTTCGGGGAATAATCTGAGCCTAGAATTAAACAGCAGAACTTTCTGCCCTGGCTCAAAGACTCTGGATGACAACTTCTTATCATGTCATCTTTTTGCTTTCTCCTTGTAAATTTTTGCATTTTCGAAAACATTGAGTCTGAATTCCTTTAGCCCATTTAACTGGAGCAATCATTTTTCTCCAGCTAACTTGGCATCAAGGTTTAGGAATCTGGTTGCCCAGTAGGCCTTATGTTCCAGTTCCACTGGCAAGTGACAGGCTTTTCCATACACCAACTGGTATGGAGAGGTCCCTATAGGGGTCTTGAATGCTGTTCTGTATGCCCACAGAGCATCATCCAAGCTTCTTGCCCAATTCCTTCTACGGTTAATCACAGTCCATTCCAGGATTCTCTTAAGTTCTCTATTAAAAACTTCAACTTGCCCATTTGTTTGTGGATGATATGGAGTGGCCACCCTGTGGCTAACTCCATATCGAACCAAAGCAGAGTAAAGCTGTTTATTGCAGAAATGAGTGCCCCCATCATTAATTAGTACTCCGGGGATACCAAATCTGCTGAAGATGTGTTTCTGGAGGAATTTTAGCACTGTCTTAGTATCATTAGTGGGTGTTGCAATAGCTTCCACCCATTTGGATACATAATCCACTGCCACCAGAATATAAGTGTTTGAGTATGATGGTGGGAAAGGCCCCATGAAGTCAATACCCCATACATCAAACAACTCAATCTTCAAGATTCCTTGTTGAGGCATGGCATAACTGTGAGGCAGATTGCCAGATCTTTGGCAACTATCACAATTAAGTACAAACACTCGGGAGTCTTTATAGAGGGTAAGCCAATAGAAGTCACATTTGAGGACTCTTATGGCTGTTTGCTCACTTCCAAAATGTCCTCCATACTGTGATCCATGGCAGTGCCAGAGGATCTTCTGTGCTTCTTCTTTAGGCACACATCTACGGATTACTCCGTCTGCACATCTCTTGAAGAGATATGGTTCATCCCAAAGATAGTACTTTACATCTGTGATCAATTTCTTTGATTGCTGCCTATTATACTCTTTAGGTATGAATCTTACTGCCTTGTAGTTTGCAATGTCTACAAACCATGGCACTTCCTGGATGGCAAAGAGTTGCTCATCCGAAAAGTTTTCAGAGATCTCAGTGAGAGGGAGGGACGCCCCTTCTACTGGTTCTATTCGGGACAGGTGATCTGCTATTTGATTCTCTGTCCCTTTTCTGTCTCTTATTTCTATATCAAACTCTTGCAGAAGCAACATCCATCTTATGAGTCTGGGTATTGAATCCTGCTTTGTGAGTAGATACTTAAGAGCAGCGTGGTCAGTGTACACAATCACTTTTGATCCTACTAAGTAGGATCTGAACTTGTCAATGGCGTAAACCACTGCAAGTAACTCTTTTTCCGTAGTTGTGTAGTTCTTCTGTGCGTCATTTAAAACACAACTGGCATAATAAATGACGTTGATAAACCCCATTTTGACGGTTTATCTTGCATAGATTTTAAGAGATTTTAATACCTTTTACCCTCATTTATCCATTGAAATAGCATGGTTTTGTGATTGTCTCCTTATTTGTGCTTAGATGTGAAAACGTGCTTTTCAACCCTTAATTTGATGGTTTTAATCTCCCTTTGATTCCACTAGATGCCTTGATATGTTTGTTAGTGATTTCAGATTGAAAAGGCTAGGAATGGATCAAAGGAGTGAAGAGGGAAAGCATGCAAAGTGGAGAAATCATGAAAAGTCAAAGAAGTTGAACTCGCCCATGTACGCGCGCGCGCACCTGGCGCCTGCGCGCACCTGCAAATTACCCCATGGACGCGTACGCGTGATGTGCGCGTACGCGTCGGTGTTGGTTTATGATTTTTTAATGAAAACGTGGCCAACAAATTCTGAAGGGTTGTGGGGCCCAATCCTAACCAACTTTGGCGCCAAAGATGCTATTTAAAGCCAAGGATTGAAGAGCAAAAGGGGATTCCATTCATTACACACACATTAGTCATAGTTTAGTTTTAGAAGTAGTTTCTAGAGAGAGAAGCTCTCACTTCTCTCTAGAATTAGGATTAGGATTAGGATTAGTTCTTAGATCTAGGTTTTAATCTTTGCTTTCTTCTACTTCTACATTTCAATTCTTTGTTGTTAGATTCATTCTTCTTCTACTCTTTTGTTGTAGTTTCCTTTATGTTGTTCTTACATTTTGTTGTAGATCTAGTATTGTTCCCTCTACATTCTCTCAATTCAATAAGAGGTAATTCATAATAATTGTTCTTCTTTGCTTTTCCATTGTTAATCTCTTGCCTTTGTAGTTAAATCTCTCTTTAATTCTTGCAATTTATGTTGTTTACTTTTATTGCACTCTATGTGTTTGATGAAATATCTCTTATAGCTATTAGTTAGATTTTGTTCCTCTTGGCCTAGGTAGAGTAATTAGTGACACTTTAGTTATCTAATTCCTTTGTTGATTGATAATTGGAGAGATTGCTAATTGGTTTGGAGTGCACTAAAGCTAGTCTTTCCTTGGGAGTTGGCTAGGACTTGTGGCTCAAGTCAATTCATCCACTTGACTTTCCTTTATTTAGTAAGGGTTAACTAAGTGGTAGCAATGAACAATTCTCATCACAATTGAGAAGGATAACTAGGATAGGACTTCTAATTTTCATACCTTGCCAAGAGCCTTTTATAGTTGTTAGTTTATTTTCATTGTCATTTACTTTCATGCCTCTTATCAAAACCCCAAAACAACTCAAACCAATAACAAGACACTTTATTGTAATTCCTAGGGAGAACGACCCGAGGTTTGAATACTTCGGTTTATAAATTTAGGGGTTTGTTTTAGTGACAAACAACTTTTTGTATGAAAGGATTATTGCTTGGTTTAGAAACTATACTTCGACGAGATTTTATTTGAGAAATTCTAAACCGTCAAAAATCCCAATCATCAGACGTGCAGAAGCTTGTCATGCCTTTGTCCCAACACTGTACCAATGGCATGGTCACTGGCATCACACATTAGTTCAAATGGTAATGTCCAGTCTGGTATAGAGATGACTGGCACTGTGACCAGCTTAGCTTTCAGAGTCTCAAACGCCTGCAGACACTTCTTATCAAAGATAAATGGTGTGTCAGCAGCTAGCAGATTACTCAGAGGTTTGGCGATTTTTGAAAAATCTTTTATAAACCTCCTATAGAATCCTGCATGCCCCAGAAAGGTTCTGATTGCCTTAACATTGGCTGGTGGTGATAATTTTTCAATTACCTCAACCTTAGCTTGATCAACCTCTATTCCCTTGTTCGAAATTTTGTACTCAAGGACAATTCCTTCAGTCACCATAGAGTGACATTTTTCCCAGTTTAAAACCAGGTTAGTCTCTTGGCACCTCTTTAGAACAAGTGCTAAATGGTCAAGACAGAAGCTGAATGACTCTCCAAATACTGAAAAGTCATCCATGAAGACTTCCATAAATTTTTTCACCATATCAGAGAAAATAGAGAGCATGCACCTTTGAAAGGTTACAGGTGCATTGCACAGTCCAAATGGCATCTTTCTGTATGCAAATACTCCGGATGGACATGTGAATGCTGTTTTCTCTTGATCCTGAGGATCTACTGCAATTTGATTATAACCTGAATATCCATCCAGGAAGCAGTAGTATTCATGACCTGCTAGTCTTTCTAGCATCTGGTCTATGAATGGTAAAGAAAAATGATCTTTTCTGGTAGCTGTATTGAGCCTTCTATAACCAATACACATACGCCACCCTGTAACTGTTCTTGTAGGAACCAGTTCATTTTTTTCATTATGAACCACTGTCATGCCACCTTTCTTAGGGACGACTTGGACAGGGCTTACCCAGGGGCTATCAGAAATAGGATAAATAATTACAGCCTCTAGTAATTTAGTGACCTCCTTCTGCACCACCTCCTTCATGGCTGGATTCAGCCGCCTTTGTGGTTGAACCACTGGCTTAGCGTCACCCTCCAATAGGATCTTGTGCATGTATCTGGCTGGGCTAATGCCCTTAAGATCACTGATGGACCATCCAAGAGCTGTCTTGTGTGTCCTTAGCACTTGAATTAGTGCTTCCTCTTCCTGTGGCTCTAAGGTAGAGTTTATGATTACAGAAAAGATATCACCTTCTCCCAGAAATGCATATTTCAGGGATGGAGGTAATGGTTTGAGCTCAGGTTTTGGAGGTTTCTCCTCTTCCTAAGGGATTTTCAGAGGTTCTATTATTTTCTCTGGTTCCTCCAGATCAGGCTGAGCGTCTTTAAAGATATCCTCTATTTCTGATTCGAGACTCTCAATCATATTGGCCTCTTCTACCAGAGAGTCAATAATATCAATGCTCTTGCAGTCGTTTGGGGTGTCTGGATGCTGCATAGCTTTGACAATATTTAACTTAAACTCGTTCTCATTGACTCTCAGGGTCACTTCTCCTTTTTGGATGTCAATGAGGGTTCGTCCAGTTGCTAGGAAAGGTCTTCCTAGAATGAGAGTTGCACTCTTGTGCTCCTCTATTTCCAGCACCACAAAGTCAATGGGAAAGGCAAATGGCCCAACCTTGACAATCATGTCTTCAATTACGCCTTATGGGTATTTAATGGAGCCATCAGCAAGTTGGAGACATATCCGGGTTAGTTTGATTTCTTCAGTCAAACCAAGCTTTCTGATAGTAGATGTGATAAACCACTATTTCACGGTTCATCTTGTGCTCAATTGAGTGGTTTTTATCAACTCTTTACCCATTTATTCATACTAATCGCATGTTTTACATTTTCCTTCCTGATTTTGTGCTATGATTGAAAACATGTTTCTTTGGACTTATATTTGCTTATTATTAATCCTCTCTTATTACCATTAGATGCCTTGATATGTGTGTTAAGTGTTTTCAGATATTATAAGGCAGAAATGGCTTGGAGGATGGGAAGGAAGCATGCAAAAGTGGAAGGAATACAATAAGTTGGAGAAATTGCTAAGTTGTCCAACCTGACCACTTCGCACTCAAACGGCTATAACTTTAGCTACAGAGGTCCAAAATGACGCGGTTTTAGTTGCGTTAGAAAGCTAACGTCCGGGGCTTCGATTTGATATATAATTTGTCATAGTTGCCCCGACGCCAGGCGACGCGAACGCGTGGGTCACGCGGACGCGTGACCTGGCAGGAACGCAACCCGCGTGGCCGCGTGAGCCATGCGGCCGTGTCACTTTTCCCCGACCTGTACGGACCAGAAAGCGCTGGAAGTGACTTCTGAGCTGTTTCTGACCCAGTTTTTGGCCCAGAGAACATAGATTAGAAGCTATAAAGTGGGGGAATGCATCCATTCATGAGAGGGAGCTCGCATTTTTATTTTCAATGATTTAGATTTAGTTTTGAGGGAGGTTCTCTCCTCTCTCTCTTAGGATTTAGGACTTCTCTTTGTTTTTAAGAGTGACTCTCGATCCAGGTTTAATATTCCTTTTACTTTATATTTTTCTTCCATTTAGAATACTCTAATGCTTTTACTTGTATCTGATTTATGTTGCCCAATTGGCTTATGAATTTTCCATGTTAAGATTTGAATATTTTATTTAATGTTATTTGAGGTATTTCAGTTTATGATTGTTTTATTTATGAATGCTTTTAATTTAATTTAGATATTTTTCCTTTTGGTTTTGGTTAAGAAATCAGTAACTCAGGAGTTATCCAACTCAACAGCATAATTGATAATTGTTATCTTGCTAATTAAATTGAACTTCAATAATCCCAATCTATTCTCAGGAATTAACTAGGAATTGAAGATCTCACTAATTAGTCACTTGACCTTCCCTTGCTCTAACAAGGGTTAACTAAGTGGAGTTACGATTCAATTTTCATTATTATTGATAAGAATAACTAAGTCTGGATTTCCAATTTCTCGTACCTTGCCAAAGGATTTGTTTTACAGTATTTATTTATTTTAATTGTCATTTAAATTATTTACCATACTTGTTCCTCACTCTTGAAACCCCAAATTTACAATCTCCATAACCAATAATAAGAACATACCTCCCTGCAATTCCTTGAGAAGACGACCCGAGGTTTGAATACTCGGTTATCAATTTCAAAGGGGTTTGTTACTTGTGACACCCAAACGTTTGTACGAAGGGATTTCTGTCAGTTTAGAGACTATATCTACAACGCGACTGTTTTTATGAACTTCTTTACTGGCAAAAATCCTAATGTCAAGATGCAGGTATTAGGTTCATACTTGCTCTAAGGTCACATAGAGCTTGCTTGGTACAAGTACCCTCTAATGTGCATGGTATCGTAAAGCTTCCGGGATCTTTAAGCTTCTCAAGTAAGCTTTTCAGAATGACTGCACTGCATTCTTCAGTGAGGTAAACTTTTTTCAATTTCCCTCCAATCCTTCTTATGACTTAAGATCTCTTTCATGAACTTAGCATAAGAAGGTATTTGCTCAAATGCCTCTACAAACGGAATCTTTATTTCAAGAGTCCTGAGATAGTTTGCAAAGCGGGCAAATTACTTATCCTATTCCGCTTGGCGGAGTTTCTGAGGATAAGGCATTTTGGCTTTGTATTCCTTAACCTTAGTTGCTGTAGGTTTATTGCCTACAGATGTGGGTTGAGAAGCCTTTTTAGAGGGGTTGCTATCAGCACTTGTATGTGTCTGATCTCTCACTGGCGTTTGAATGCCAGGGGCGGAGGCTGGAGTGGCGTTAGACGCCAACTCCTTACCTGTTTCTAGCGTCTGAACGCCAGAACTGTGCTTCCTTTGGGCATTCAACGCCAATTCCTTGCCTGTTTCTGGTGTTGAACGCCACGACTGAGCATGGGTTGGGCGTTCAACGCCAGCTTTCCACCCCTTTTCTGGCATTTGAGCGCCAAAATTATTCCTCTCTGGGCTCTGACTATCTTCAGAGGGATTTTGGGTAGCAGTTTGTTCATATCTTGGATTTCTGCTGCCTTGAAGTGAGGTATTTAGTGCTTTTCCACTTCTTAATTGAACTGATTGGCACTCTTCTGTTATTTTGTTTTGATAATTGATGTTCTGTTTGCTTCAACTGGACTTCCATATTCATATTAGCCATTCTTGTTTCTTGTAATATCTCCTTGAATTCAGCTAGCTGTTTTGTTAGAAAATCTAATTATTGATTGAATTTTGTAACTTGTTCTGCAGGACTGAGTTTAGCAGTTACTGTTTTAGCCTCTTCGTTGATGGAAGGTTCATTGCTTAGGTACAGATGCTGATTTCTGGCAACTGTATCAATAAGCTCTTGAGCTTTTTCAATCATCTTTCTCATGTGTATAAATCCACCAGCTGAGTGGTCTAGAGAAATCTGAGCTCTCTCTGTAAGCCCATAATAGAAGATGTTTAACTGCACCCACTCTAAAAATATTTCAGAGGGGCATTTTCTTAGCATTTCTCTGTATCTCTCCCAGGCATCATAAAGGGATTCATTATCTCCTTGTTTGAAGCCTTGGATGCTCAGCCTTAGCTGTGTCATCTGTTTTGGAAGAAAATAGTGATTCAGAAATTTTTCTGACAGCTGTTTCCATGTCTTTATGCTGTCCTTAGGTTGGTTATTCAACCACCTCTTAGCTTGGTCCTTTACAGCAAATGGAAACAGTAACAATCTGTAGACATCTTGATCTACTTCCTTATCATGTACTGTGTCAGCAATTTATAAAAACTGTGCCAGAAACTCTGTAGGTTCTTCCTGTGGAAGACTGGAATACTGGCAACTTTGCTGCACCATGATAATAAGCTAAAGATTCAACTCAAAGCTACTGACTCCGATAGAGGGTATACAGATACTACTCCTATATGAAGAAGTAGTGGGGTTAGCATATGACCCCAGAGTCCTTCTTGACTGTTCATTTCCACTTAGGTCCATGATGGAGTAAGGGAGATTATGTGGATTTATTTTATTTATTTTATTAAAAAAATAAATTATTTTCAAAATAATAAAATAAAATAAAAACCGAAATAAAAATAAAAATAAAAATAAAAATTTTGGAAATATTTTATGAAGATTTTTAAAAAAGTGAGGAGAGAGAAAGTGGTTAGGATATTTTTTAATTTTTAATTTTTATTTATTTTTTTTAAATCTTAAAAGGATAAGATTTGAAAAATTTTGAAATTGAAATCTGAATTTTTATAAAAAAATTTCGAAATAATTGCTTAAAAATAGTTAGAAAATATATTTTTTGAATTTTGAATTTTATGATGAAAGAGAAAAACACACAAAAGACACAAGACTTAAAATTTTTAGATCTAATGCTCCTTGTTTTCGAAAATTTTGGAGGAAAAATACCAAGGAACACCAAACTTAAAAATTTTAATATCAAAACACAAGGAAGACTCAAGAACACTTTGAAGACTCACAAGAACAACAAGAACAAAAGATAGAACACCAAACTTAAAATTTTTAAAAAACCACAATAAATTTTTGAAAATTAAAGAAAATTAACAAGAGGACACCAAACTTAAAGTTTGGCACAAGATTTAATCAAAGAAAAATTATTTTTGAAAAAGTTTTGAAAAGAAAATACCCAATTACCAAGAACATAAACCAACGCTCTAGCCAATTGAGCTATAAATGTAACGTGTTTTAAAGAGGTATTTTTAATAATTAAAAATTTTTTTTTGAAAACTAGTATTTTGAAAAAGCACAAGAAAAACAAGAAAAGACACAAAACAAGACAAACCAAAGATCAAACAAGAAAAATTGACAAGAACAATTTGAAGATGAAGGAAGAACAACGAACATGCAATTCGAAAATTGAAAGACAAAGAAAAGCATGCAATTGACACCAAACTTAAAACATGACACTAAACCCACAGAAAAACTAAAAATTAATAAAGAAAAATAATATTTTTGAAAAAAATTTTTGAAAAGAAAATAAAAGACTCTGACCCAAAAGACAAAATCTTCCTAATCTAAGCAACAAGATCCACCATTAGTTGTTCAAACTCAAACAATCCCTGGCAACGGCGCCAAAAACTTGGTGCACGAAATTGCAATCACACTTTTTCAATCCGCACAACTAACCAGCAAGTGCACTGGGTCGTCCAAGTAATACCTTACGTGAGTAAGGGTCGAATCTCACGGAGATTGTTGGCTTGAAGCAAGCTATGATTATCTTATTAATCTTAGTCAGGATACCAATTATAGTTATCAATTGACTTGCAAATAAACAAGAGAGCATGGATTAAATAATACTTATTATGCAGTAATGGAGAATATGTTGGAGTTTTGGAGATGCTTTGTCTTCTGAATTTCCGTAACATAATGCTTTCTCACTTTCAAACATGCAAGGCTCCTTCCATGGCAAGCTGTATGTAGGGCGTCACCATTGTCAATGGCTACTTCCCATCCTCTCAGTGAAAATGGTCCAAATGCTCTGTCACAACACGGCTAATCATCTGTCGATTCTCGATCATGTCGGAATAGGATCCATTGATCCTTTTGCGTCTGTCACTACGCCCAACACTCGCGAGTTTGAAGCTCA
The DNA here is from genome assembly GCF_014773155.1 of Arachis stenosperma. Taxonomy (NCBI): domain Eukaryota; kingdom Viridiplantae; phylum Streptophyta; class Magnoliopsida; order Fabales; family Fabaceae; genus Arachis; species Arachis stenosperma. The sequence continues at coordinate 83,985,672 of NC_080383.1, forward strand.
TCACAGTCATCCAATCCCTGAATCCTACTCGGAATACCACAGACAAGGTTTAGACTTTCCGGATTCTCAAGGATGCTGCCAATGGATTCTAGCTTATACCACGAAGATTCTGATTAAGGATTCTAAGAGATACTCATTCAATCTAATGTAGAATGGAGGTGTTTGTCAGGCACACGTTCATGGGTTCAGAATGGTGATGAGTATCACGGATCATCACATCCATCACAGTTAAATATGAATCAGCATCTTAGATAGAAACAAGCGTGTTTGAATGGAAAACAGAAATCATTGCATTAATTCATCGAGACGCTGCAGAGCTCCTCACCCTCAACAATGGAGTTTAGAGACTCATGCCGTCAAAGAGTACAAAGTTCAGATCTAAAAATGTCATAAGATACAAAATAAGTCTCTAAAAGTTGTTTAAATACTAGACTAGTAACCTAGGTTTACAGAAAATGAGTAAACTAAGATGGATAGTGCAGAAATCCACTTCTGGGACCCACTTGGTGTGTGCTGGGGCTGAGACTTAAGCTTCTAACGTGCCTGGGCTGTTTCTGGAGTTAAACGCCAGGTTGTAACCTGTTTCTGGCGTTTAACTCCAACTTCCAACCTGTTTCTGGCGCTGAACGCTAGAATGCAACATGGAACTGGGGTTAAACGCCAGTTTACGTCATTTATCTTCGCACAAAGTCTGAACTATTATATATTGCTGGAAAGCCTTGGATGTCTACTTTCTAACCCAATTGAGAGCGTGCCAATTGGACTCCTGTAGCTCCAAAAAACCTATTCCGAGTACAAGGAGGTCAGAATCCAACAGCATCAGCAGTCATTTTTCAGCCTGAATCAGATTTTTGCTCAGCTCCCTCAATTTCAGCCAGAAAATACTTGAAATCACAGAAAAATACACAAACTCATAGTAAAGTCCAGAAATATGATTTTTTCTTAAAAACTAATAAAAATCTACTAAAAACTAACTAAAACATACTAAAATCTACATGAAATTACCACCAAAAAGTGTATAAAATATCCGCTCATCAGCGTGCCTGACGCGCACGCGTCATATGCAAGGTTGGGCCACAACATTGAGTGAACAGAGAGTTGTGCATGTGTGAGACTGGCTTCGCGCGAATAGCACAAACACGGTCACGCGTACGCGTGCGCGACGCTCTCGCGTAGCCTTCCCAATTGCGCGCCCCACGCGTACGCGTCAGTCACGCGTACGCGTCGCTTGCACCGCAAAACTACACCAGCGCGCCGCCCAGTTTCAATTATTCCCTCCTCCCAAATCCTAATTCTCTCCTTTCTTCTTTCTTCTTTCTTCTTTCTTCTTTCTTTTCTCTTCTTTCTCCTCCTCCCCTCTCATCCTTATTCCCTTTCTTTTCTTCTATTTGTTACATTTGCATACTCGCATTCATGGCATTTTAACTTCATTGTTTCTTCTCCCTTTCTTTTCTATACTTGTTATTTTCACAATGGTGTTAAAATTCTCTTACTCAATTGTTGCATATTTTTGCATTATTTTGGGTGCACCTTGACTTGTTTACTATTTAGTTGACATGCCCTGTGCTTCTACTATCTTCTCACTTACATGTTGTCGCGACCATGTAGTTGAGAACCTTGTTATTTGGCACTAGACCACATATGTTTTATTTCTTTTCATATATTTGTTTGTGAGTTCTTTCCCCTCCCTTCTCCCTTTTTCAGGATGGCCACCAAGAGAGAAAAGGAACAGTCTCTAACTGGAGCAGTAAACAAGTCTGCCGCATGATCCTTGGAGAAAAAGTATCAGTTGGAGCCACCCGTCCACTTGTACATCTCTGCATGCACCGAGGACGGTGTAATCTTTAAGTGCGGGGAGGTCGATACCGACTTCCGCGGGTTAGTTTTTTTTTCTTCTCAACACCAATGTTTAATTTCCTTTGTTAGTTCATTGTTGCATTTGCATGATTGATTACATATTTGTTTGATTTTGTGCATATTTTACCACTACTTGGTTGAAGTAATAATTTCTTTTTCAAGAAACTATTTTATAGCATTTCACTAATTTGAATTGAAATTTTTTATTGAACTTGTTTGAAGAAATATTATTTTGGAACATGATTTAGAGCTCGAACACATAAAACCAGTGAGATTTTGAGCCTATTTGATTGGTTGCATTTTATCAACCAATGTTTTTTTTGTGTTTTTCTCTCTAAAATTGTAATCTTTGTCTTGCTTGATTCTATATTTTCATTGTTTGATGTATGCATACACTTACATGATTGAGGCCTTTGTTTCACTTAGCTTACATACACATATGGCCTTAACCCTTCATTATCCTTTGCAAACCAATGTTGAGCTTATTTTACCCATTTGTTCTTTACTTTAGCACATCATTAACTCTAAGCGTAAAACAATAATATCCTTAATTTGAATCCTTGGTTAGCTTAGACTAGTGAAAGTGCTCATGAATTAAGTGTGGAGAAGTTAGATTTGTCAATATTTGGTTTGAGAATTGAGTATGTTAGACTTCTTGTGAAAATGTGCAAAACAATAGTTAAGCACATATTATTGCATTCAATACTTTAATCATATGCATTGAAAAAAAATAAAAGAAAAAATAAAAAAAAAGAGAGAGAAAAAGAAAAAAAAAGCAAACAATAAAAATGGGGACAAAATGCCCCAAAGTAAATGACAACAATGCATATGAGTTGTACTTAAATTTGGGATGCTTGAATATGTGCAAAACATGGTTAATGGATAGTTAGGTTGTGTATTTTAATTATATTATATGGATTATTTTAAGTTTGGTGGGAAGTTTAGGTTAATTAAGGATTCAGATTTTAGTCCACTTGACCAAATACAATCCTACCTTGACCCTAACCCCATTACAACCCTTAAAAGACCTCTTGATATATGTATCTGTGCATTAAATTTTTGTTGATTGTTAGATAAAGAGCAAGTCTTAGAAAGCAAGGTTAGTAGAGAATTGAGAGGATCGAACCTTAAATACTTGAGCGATTAGAGTGTATACACTTCCAGTGAGGGTTCGGTGCTCGGTTCTTTGTTCCCGGCTTTCATGAGCTATCTTCTTCTTACAAGTTATTTGTACTTCATTTTTATGATTTGAATGAGTGAAATCCAGTTCTTATTTGTTCTTGAAAGGTTTATTTACTTTTAACCAAGTAGGCAACAACATTTTAGTATATAGTTGCATTCATACAAATAGGTTGCATTTCATACATTCTACCATTCCTCTTCACTCTCTTATAGTCTCTCTTAAGCTTAGCATGAGGACATGCTAATGTTTAAGTGTGGGGAGATTTGATACACCACTATTTCATGGTATATTTTGTACTTCATTGAGTGGGTTTTATCCACTATTCTCACACTTATTCATGTAAATTGCATGTTTTACATTTTTCTTCCTGATTTTGTGCTATGATTGAAAACATGCTTCTTTGGTCTTAATTTTGCTATGTTTGATCCTCTCTTATTACCATTCGGTGCCATGATATGTGTGTTAAGTATTTTCAGATATCACAGGACAGGAATGGCTTAGAGGATGGAAAGGAAGCATGCAAAACTGGAAGGAATACAAGAAGCTTAAGGAACTGCAAAGTTGTCAGCCCTGACCTCTTTGCACTCAAACGGTCATAACTTGAACTACAAAGGTCCAAATGAGATGGTTTTAGTTACGTTGGAAAGCTAACATCCGGGATTTCGCAACGATATATAATTTGTTATAGCTGCCTAGCTGTTGGGCAACGCGCACGCATGGATTACGCGTACGCGTGACATGCGCACGTGCTGGACGTATCAGAAATTGCTGGGGGCGATTTCTGGACTGTTTTTGACCCAGTTTTTAGCCCAGAAAATACATATTAGAGGCTACAGAGTGGGAGAATCCATTCATTCATTCATATAACTTTTATTCAGACAATTTTAGGTTTTAGATGTAATTTTTAGAGAGAGAGGCTCTCTCCTCTCTCTTAGGTTTTAGGATTTAGGATTTCTCTTCTATTTTTATTTGTCTTGGTATTCTAGTTTATTGATTTCCCTTGTTGATTACTTTAGCTTATGAATTCTCATGTTAGATTGATTTTTTATTTAATACAATTTGAGGTATTTCAGATTTATTGCTTCTTGTACTATTTGTTATTGATTGATGTTTGCAATTGGTTGTTTGGATTTAATATTCCTTGCTAGTTTTCTATGTTTTTATGTTGTGCCTTCCAAGTGTTTGATAAAATTTTTGGGAGGATTTTAATTTAGATTTTCACCCTCTTGGTCTCGGTTGAGTAATTGGTGACACTTGAGCTATCAAACTCCTTTGTTAATTGTTAATTAAAGGTTGCTGGTTGATTTGGATTCCACTAAAGCTAGTCTTTCCTTAGGAGTTGACTAGGACTTGAGGAATCAAATTGATTAGTTCGCTTGACTTTCCTTCATTCGTTGAGGGTTAACTAAGTGGGAGCAATGAACAATTCTCATCACAATTGATAAGGATAACTAGGATAGGATTTCCGGTTCTCATACCTTGCCAAGAGCGTTTCTAGTTATTAGTTTATTCCTTTTGCCATTTACTATTCTTGATTCTTATCCCAAAAACCCCAAAACACACTTTTCCATAACCAATAATAAGAACACCTCCCTGCAATTCTTTGAGAGACGATCCGAGGTTTAAATACTTCGGTTATCAATTTCATTAGGGGTTTGTTACTCGTGACAACCAAGTTTTTGTACGAAAGGATTTTTGTTGGTTTAGAAGCTATACTTTCAACGAGATCTTTTATTTGTAAAATGCTAGACCACGCAAGAATCCGTTCGTCACATATCTTACATAAGAGTCCTATGCGCAAAGACTGGAGGTCGTAACCCAGCAATCTCAGCATACTGGAGAGGACAGCAATAACTCCACTGATTTAGTCATCGATCCCGATGCGGGTTGGCACGAGACCGCATCTAAGCCATACAAGAATCACGTCTATGGGTTGGGATCGTTCTTTGCCAACAACTTTTTCACCTGCACATTGAGAGTTTCATCCGTCTCTGCCACCAGCTCTGTCGATCCTGAGGACAACATCGATTTGAGGGAGCAAGTACAGAATCTCACCCACAGCCTTCACCAATAGGCTCAGAAGCTGCAGCATGCAGTCTAAGGAGATGTATAATAAGATCCTCGCACATATGTTAGACACAGATTTTTTCAGGCTAGAACTTAGCCAAGAGCTGGAGTGAATTCAACGGATGCAGCAACTGTAAAATCTGAAAAAATTAAATTAAGTAAATTAATTAATTAAAACTGTGTTAATTGGGATTAAGATGCCCGGAATATGTAAAAATATTAGAATTCATAATTTATAAATTTAATGGTAAAATATAAATTAAGCGCAAAAATATAATTATTTTGAGAAAAACTCGTACCGACGTTAACATTTTTCGTACCAGCTTAAATCTATATGATACTGCAAGTGAGAAAGCTAAGGCTATGAAAATGATAAGAGAAAATATTTAGAATAGAAAATTGAACACTTATTTTAAAGATTTTGGACCGAAGTTAAGTCAAACGGACCTAAATCACCAAACAAGCCCACGTTGGGCCCAAAATCTAAACCCACACCTATAAACTCATAACTTAATAAAATTTATAACAATCCAAGTTTTTGAAAATTAAATAATAAATTATTCATAATTTATTATTTTATTTAAAAAAATTATTTTTTTAAAAATAATTAAATTAAATTTTATGATAGTTTGAATTTAAAATTCATTAAAATTTTTAAATATTTTTATTATAATAAAATATTTTAAAAAAGATAAAAAAATTATTATTATTATTATTGAAATTAAAAAAAAAAAAAGCGGCCGAAGCCATTAAGGGAACAAAGAAAGAAATGAAATATGAATTATATGCATATGTATATATATCATAACGACACATGCTTTCTTCGTGGCTTGTTTACAATATATATATATATATATATATATATATATATATATATAATTAATGACATCTATTGACCTTTAATACCACAAATTTCCATTGAACACCATTAGTCTTTAATCACCCTCATTTTCTTTCATTCACCACCAAACCATTAAGAAAAATAAAGAGAACGAACCGTGGGTGAAGAGAACCATGGAATCTCCGAGCTTCCGGCATCTTTAACTCTAATTAAAAATTTAATTCAATAAAAATATTTGTATTTTTTTTTTCTACACATTGGCATCACTTTTGTTTGATAAAAGATGACGATGACGTAATTCTCCTTTTTTTGAGTTTGGCCAATTGAAATTTTAAAAGGCATAGATGATTTCTGACATTTTCTTCTTCGATAGCTTGGTCAAAATGCTTTTTCAAAACTTCAAGTATTTTGATTTCGTACAAAGGTAGGATTTGGTAATTTTAATGTGAATTAAATGTATTCTTGATGTGTAATTGTTATTTGATTATTATTGCTTGAATTTAAGTGATCTTGTGTTTAAAATTTTGTTGAATCTCGTTGATTTTGATACTTCAAAGTTCAGTAAATCTGACAAGAACCGAACTATCTCTGATGTATTTGAGAACTGTTGTTAAGCTTGAATATTGAAAAAATTGATGAGATTTAGTGGTTGAAAAATTAAATTAAAAGCTGTGAAAAAATGATAACCGAAAAATTTATAAACGGATTAAAATACAAGTAATATTTTGAAAGAAAAAGGCTAAGGGTTTCGGCTTTGGTATAAGAGGAAGATTAATATTTAAACTTTATTTTTGAAGGATAACATTGTATTTGTATATAAAAATTGAGGTACAATTTGTAATTGTATAAGTTTTCGAGTATTTTGGGTGATAAAAAAAGTTCAGAGATAAAATAGATATTTTATAAAAGTTCATAGAGTTATTTCTATAAATATGAAAATAAGTGAGGTTTCAAATATAATCTTGTAAAAATGTTGAGTTAAATATAAAATATTTAAAAGTTTGAGATTTAAAACATAGATAACAAGAGTTTAAGAATAAAAATTTTATGAAACTAAGTTTTTAAGAACAGATATAAATATTATTTATTTACCATTTAAAATATCTTGTTTATATGATTGTTATTATTATTTTATCAAGAATATTATCTAGTAAAGATATTATTAATGTTATTATAAGTCAGAGAAGAGCAAACAGAGTGATTTTAAAAGCTTTAGAGAACGCAGACATAATTAAAGTACTTTATAATTCTTTTTTGTAAGACACTTAGGGAAAGACGAGGGAATAATGCGAAGATAATTTATATTATGGAGTGATAGGAAAGGAAAGAAGAGAGAAAAAAAGAAGTAAGAAAATAAAAGAGAAAAATGAGAAAGAAAAGAAAAGAAAAAGAATAAAAAGAGAAGGATTTATTAAGTAAAAGGATCTTTGCTATAGAAAAGCAGAGAGCAGTGACTGAAAAGACTTTAATGAATGTCTGCCACAGTAGAGCAGATAGAAAAGAATGTATTAATTAAAGAGATCATTACCATAGTAGAGTAGAGAGTAAAGACTGAAAAGAATTTGAGTGTTGTTTGGGCCTTAGTGCCAAGTTTCTAGTGGGGAAAGCGATGCGTAACACTCACTTGATACTATAAGGATGGCTCAGTGGGGACGGTGATGCATAACGCTCAGTGGGGACGGTGATGCGTAACGCTCACTGGAGACCGAAAGGAAGGTTTTCCTATGAGGACAGCGATGCGTAACGCTCATAGAGGGGACGTTGGCTGAGATAGGGATGGCGATACGAAACACTTATCTCAGGACCAATGTCGAAAATCGGACAACAAATCGATACATGAGCTCATGGCCTATATAGGACTAGACAAACATCATACATGTTTGCGCATATCTCTATGTTATGAAATTTTGTGAACGTGTCTGTGTGTTTTTTGGTTAATTGACTTCTGAGTGAATTATTTATCATGCTTTGTTGAAGTTTATCTGTGTTATGTGGTGTGTTGTTGTTGACTAAGGAATAAAATAAAATGACAACTATACGCCCCGATCCTATTAAAAACTCCCCAATTCTTACTCGTCCCTATTTCCACCCCTTTTAACTACAGGTGCGAAGGTTTAGTGCGAAATTACAAGAGTATAGAAGATTATGTTCACGAATTGAGTTGTTAGAATTTATTTTCCCCTCGTCATTTATTGTCTTGATTTTTAGAGGGGTAAGATTTGTTTTGAGAATCTTGGAATAAGTCTATGTATTTAATGCTATGTGAATATATATACCTTTGTAGTTAAGTGATTTAAAATAAAGAATCTTCGTTTTCTTAATTAAAAGTTTCGGTTCGTGATAAACCACTATTTTATAGTTTATTTTGTATTGAATTGAGTGGATTTTATCCATTATTCTCACACTTATTCATATAATTTGCATGTTTACATTTTTCTTCCTAATTCTGTGCTATGATTGAAAACATGCTTCTTTGACTTTTAAATTTGCTAATTTTAATCCTCTCTCATTATCATTTGATGCCGTGATATGTGTGTTAAGTGTTTTCAGGTTTTATAGGGAAAGAATGGCTTAGAGGATGGAAAAAAAGCATGCAAAAGTGGAAGGAACACAAGAAATCGAGCATTTTAGAATCTGGTAGCGACACACATGCATAAACGACACGTACGCGTGACCGATGCAGCAGACAATCGACGCGCACGTGTGGCTGATGCCTACGCGTGGCCAGTGAAAAGTCCAGCGACACGTACGCGTGACTGACGCGTACGCGTGACGAGTGTCACGTGCTGCAATTAACAGAAAACACTGGGGCGATTTCTAGGCTGCTTTTGACCCAGTTTCAAGCCCAAAAATACTGATTAGAGGCTGCAGAGTGGAGCTGGAAGGAGGAATCAATCACTTTTCATTCATTCACAATTTTTAGGTTTAGATGTAGATTCTAGAGAGAGAGTCTCTCTCTAGGTTTTAGGGTTTCTACTCCAATTTTTTCTTAGATTTAGATTTAATTTCTGTTTTTATTTATAATTCCTTGCAATTTATTGTTCTAGTACCTTTGTTCTTTAAATTCTACTTGTTATTTTCTTTACTTTGTTATCCTTATGTTTATGCACTCTTGATACTTTGGATCTTTGTTAATGTAGTTAATATGTTCATGTTGTTATTGCTTTCTTCAGTTGTCATTGTTAATTTCTTTCAATTGGTAGTTGTTAGATTTTATTATTGTTGTAATTTTACCATGATTTTATTTTGTGCCTACCAAGTGTTTGATAAAATGTTTTGTTGAATTTAAAATTAAATTTTTATATTCTTAGCTTGGATTGAGTAATTTGGAGACTCTTGAATTGTCAAAGTCTATTGTTGGTTGGTGATTGAAAGTTGCTAGTTGGCTTGAATTTCACTAACTCTAGTCATTGTTTAGGACTTGTGTACTCAAGTTGATTTGCTCACTTGACTTTCCTTCAATTGTTAGAAGTTAACCAAGTGAGAGCAATTTGCAATTACCATCACAATTGACAATGATAATGAGGACAGGAATTCCGATTCTCAACCATTGCTATGACTTTTCTTAGTTGTTAGTTAATTTTCTTGTCATTTACATTCCTTCTTCAACATTTAAAAACCCCAAAAATACTTTTTCATAACCAATAATAAACACACTTCCCTGCAATTCCTTGAGAGACGACCCGAGGTTTAAATACTTCAGTTAATTTTATTGGGTTTGCATTTGTGACAAACAATTTAAACATTGACCGAGGATAATTTGTTGGTTTAGAACTATACTTGCAACGCAATATTTTTGTGAAAATATTTACCGGCATTTTTCCTCCGTCAGTTTGTATTTGTAAACGCTCAATATTAAATAAATATAGTATGAAATTAAAGGTTTAGAGGTAAGTAACGCCTGAGCTTTTAGTGCGATCATGAGATACTAAAAGTTAGGGTGTTACAAAATTCAGCACTCATCCACCCCTATTTTGAGAAAGAGCTTGTGGAGAAAAGAAGAGAGAAAACGGAAGAAGAAACCATAGCCCCATACAGCTTCAAATCTCCATAACTTTTGCTCTGGAACTCCGATCGTCGCACTGTTTATGGCCACACAAATCTTGTCTCCTTCTCTTCAATTTTAATTGATTAGTTTGGTGAGTAACTCGAAATTCCAACTTTAGTTTATCATTCAAATCTAATTTCATGTTTTGAGCTTGGCTATTGAGAAATTTAGGTGATTTTGGATTCTCTAGCTTGTGTTCTTGGTGATTTCCATCACCAATTTCAATAGGTAAAGCTAAGGATCTATTTCCTCTTCTTGGCTCATCAATTTATATGAGTTCTAGTTTTGATATTGTGTCAAATTGAATGATATAGTGTTAGATTGAGTAATTGGAAGCTTGATTTAGGGTATTTGTGAAATTGAGGCTTGGAAATTGGAAGGAGAAGCTTGAAATTATGACATTAAGGTATGGGTTTATGTTTCGGATAAATACCATATAATGTGACATGAAATCCTAGGTTAGTGGACCTAGGATTATTGTTCAATTGTTGTGGTTGATTGTTTAGTTTGGTGGAATTTTTATATATGGTGGTTGATGATTGAGTATTAATGAGATAAAGTGTGATTTTGCAAAATGAGTATGATTTTGATTGAGTTGAATGAAATTGTGATTTGATTGCCTATTGAGGCGTTGATATGAAAATTAGGCCGGAGGCCGGGATAGAGTGAGAAATTCCCTATGTGGTAAGTTGAGGTAAGTGATGGTTTGGTTATGTTGTGATTGATGAATTAATGATGTTGAGTTAGATAATTGATCTAATTTGGTGTGAATTTTTGCCATGTTACAAATGGGTTGAAATAATGATTGAATTTAGTTTGGGAGTGTTATGTGTTGTTGTTGTGAAATGGTATATATAATGGAATGTGTTAAAATACGTTATGATTGGGTTGATTAGGTTTGAAATGGATAAAGATTGATAAGTGAGTGTTTGAAGTGTTAAGAAATGGTATTGCAGTGGATTTGGACTAAATTGAGTTGAGGTTTGATGAAATTGGAGATTTGTGAGGATTTAGTAAAAATAGAGTTTTGACCAACTTCGATAGGTCATAACTTGGCGCTCGAAGTTTGGATCTTGATAAAATTTATCTTGAATTAAAGATGGTGATGAGAGCTTTAAATTGGATTAAAAATAAAGGAAATTGGAATTTGGTAGAGAAAGTTATGAGAGTTTAAAATTAGGTGTAAAATTTTGAAATATGAGAGTTTGCAAAAAAAGCAGAATTTCTGGTATGTGTGTGCCCGCACAGGTTAGAACGGGTGAAAGGACTCGTGCAAAGGAGAAATTTCCTAGACTACTCTTTTTGTAGTCTTTTGTTATCATTTTTCTGTTTTTTCTAATTCTATTTATGTTTCCATTCTTTTTTTATCTGCTAATATGTATAAAAAAAGTAAAGGAGCAATAGAAACTGCGTTGATATTGCTCCTTTACTTTCAAAAACTCGTATCCCTTAAGACAAAAATATTATCCATTTAGAGATGGAGCCTCGACTGCAGCTAGGTCTAGAGGGAAGTTATGAGCATTACGTTCATGCATAACTTCCATACCAAGATTAGCTCGGTTAATAATATCAGCCCAGGTGTTAATTACACGACCTTGACTATCAACTACAGATTGGTTGAAATTGAAACCATTTAAATTGAAAGCCATAGTGCTAATACCTAACGCGGTAAACCAGATACCTACTACAGGCCAAGCAGCTAGGAAGAAATGTAAAGAACGAGAATTGTTGAAACTAGCATATTGGAAGATCAATCGTCCAAAATAACCATGAGCAGCCACAATATTATAGGTTTCTTCCTCTTGACCGAATCTGTAACACAAGGGATGTGTTCATGCACGAGGTAAATTTTACAAGTTGCGCGTATGAACAACTAGTCATGCGTACGCACAAGCTGGGATGCACTTTTGATTTGTGCGTACGCAGAAGGGTGATGCGTACGTATAAGTCCTGTTTTCTTATTTAAACTCTATTTTTGAATGTTTGGCTTTCCTAAAAAACTTGTAAACTTCCGTAACCTGTATAATGAGTATAGAGACGGTGGATTAGAGGGTAGAAAGCGTTGGGAAGGAAATTATTGAGTCAGAATGAGTTGGAAGTGATTGAAGGGATGCGTTGATATGATTGGATGATAGACACAAGTTTGATTGATATGATACTCTCTAGGTAGATGTAGTACTTTATCCCATTTGCTCTGGATTAAGACTGGAACTCCCTGGGTAGATGCAGTGGTTCACCCCACTTGTTCCGGATTGAGATTGGAACTCCTTGGGTAGATGTAAAGGTGTGGTTCACCCCACTTGCTCCGAGTTGAGATTGAACTCCCTGAGTAGATACAGTGGTTCACCCCCACTTACTCCAGATTGAGATTTGAGACCTCGTTGATCCTCCATAGCAATATGTGGTCGGACACTTATACCTTTCTGGATAATTCTTCCAAGGGAAGTGAATACCTCTTGGGATGCACACACCGAGGGATTGTCCAGGGTTCGCTATTGGACATGTTAGTTTTGGCTATAAAACCGACAGATGAGCTCATTAGACATAGGGCAGACTTACATCATTTTCATTTGTGTGTTTTGATTGGGTGTGTATCTTGTATTTGGCTTGCTTTATTGAATAATTGTATCTATATGCTATTTGATCTAATTACTTTATCTGTGTATTCTTTGTATTGATTTGTATGTATTTGAACAACTAAGAGATCCCTTATGTTGGCGATGGTAACGCTTAGGGGTGAACGCGGATCGGATCGGATCGGATATGGCCAAAATTTCGATCCGATCCGCACTAAAATCATCGGATCGGATCGAATCCAATATACGCAGTTTTTAAGCTTGGATCCGATCCGATCCGCATATTTTCGGATCGGATCATATCGGATATCGGATATATTCACAAAACTCGAAAATACTTTTTAAAAGCTTATTTTTATTAAAAAAATATCAATAAAATTCATTTTTTCTACTTTTTTAAATATGTATACTCTTAAAATAATATTAAATATATTTGAGTGCAAAAAATTCTTTTTTTTTTCTAATGCTGAGGGTTATTTCTGATGTGGTGATTGGAGATTTGTAAAAAAAATAAGAATAAATGGTTAGATTAGAATCCTTTAGGTAAGTTGTCATATTCTGCTTTACTGATAACCCTAGGCTTGGATCATTGAGATGTTGAAGATTAAGATTTGTTAGAGAGTTTCTATTACCTTATATTGTATCAATTCAGCACTTTTACCTTACTGAAAACCCTCTTGGGTTGGGTTTTCACCCATATATTATTTCTGTTTTTCAGATATAGGCCTCAGCACTCCTCAGTGAACGGGAGTTCTATTTGAAAGATGACGAAGAAGACTTTTTGCTTCTGTTTTAATTTTAGAATCTCTCCTTCTTTTAAAAAACTTATATGATGTATTTATTTATTTTAAAGACTTTTCTATAAAGGCTTATGATGTATTCTTAGAGAGATAGGTTATGTATATCAATTGTTTTACTGTTGTAACTCTAGTCGGTTTAATCTTCACGAGCTGAGGCTAGTAGATATTATTATATATACTTATATATATCTCTTTACTCTTTTTTTTTAAGCTTTTCATTATCTTCTTTTCTGACATGCATATGTATGCTATCGAGTGTGAATAATTGGCGAATTGTCTTTTAGGCGGTGTACGATGAGCAGATGCGTGCTGGTGGTAGTAGCGCTGTTGGAGGAACACCGCATCACTGCCTAGTCTGCTGCCTCAGTAGGACTAGGGGGTGATGATGACGACGACTATCAAGATCTATAGTGATTAGGATTTTCTTCTTGACTATTTGATTGTATTTTATTTATTTAATTTTTATTATTTAAAATTTGACTACTAATTATGTTAGAAAAAATTAAAAATAATAAAAAATTAAATTTATTGTCAGATTTACGAGAAAAAATATTCGAAGTTAAGTTGGCGTGAAATAATATAGTGTGACGTCAAAATTATCGACAAAAATTTTGGACGGCAACCAAATAGTTCTGATAAAAAAAAATATGCTGCAGAATTTGTCGATAATTACTAGTTGAAAAATTCGATGGCAATTAATTATCAGCAAAAGTTACACCGTCAGATTGTTTTCAACAATAATATATTTACTAGCAAATTATTTTCATTATTCTACCAATAAATTCGACGATATTTATATTTTTTATAGTGTAACTAATATTTTTAAATTTTTATATATTTAATACGTCTTCTTATGCAATAGCATCTTTTGAGTTTAAATAATAAATTAGCATAAGTCAATTTTTGTTTTATACTAGCCATAAAATTTCATCTTTTAAGGATCGCAAAGGTTAAATTTTGAATTATTTGTTCATAAAAATTCTAATACTATATTATAAATTTTAAAAAAAAATTAATACTATTAGATAAAGTCACATAAATAATTATATGTTTAACTTTGCAATATGTTTCTAAGTATATAATTTGATTGCATCTGCAACCGCAACTATGACCACACGATCAAAACGCAAACCCTGCTTCTAATATTATTGACGTTATTGTTAGCTGTAATATATTCTCGTGTGTGTATGTTGGTGTTAATGTGGCCCTTAATTTGAACGCAACTTCAATTTTCTTTTATATCATCATCATTTGTGGTTCTACGCTACTACACAACACAAGTTTGCATACGTTAGGGTTCAGTCCGTGTTTCCAGTCATCAAATTTTGCATATTCTTTCAGCCTCTTCTTGAATGTTGACTGGGAACATTGTCTAATTCTTCATGATTTTTAGGGAACTTGTTGGGCCAACAATTTATTGGCTTCTGAATCCATGAGAGGCCGCGCACACAACAAATATAAGGAAATTATCAATTAATATATAGTATATGGTTCTGTTAACTTTATTTAAGATAAATTCACTTATTTATGTGTTGTGTCACAACATTTTTTGTGAATGCGACTAAAGTGAAATATAAACGAGATTACGTTTATTTCACTTTATTTTTTTAAAAGAATTCTCTACAATTAATTAATTTATTTATATGAAAAGGAAAAACAGCTTCTCGATCCTTATTGGGGCTGGCATGTGAACAAAAACGTGACACACATAAACAGTACACATGAAAGAGTAATGTCCTAAACCGCTATAACCCCTATCTTAGCATCCGCCAATGGATTTAAGTGCAGATTCTGAAAGGTTCATGAATTTCTCCAATTCAGAGGAATTGAAGAAGGCATGACGTCACTATTTGCAACAATTCTATGTATAGTGACTTCAACGGTTATTAATTAGGTACTCACTCTTACATAACATGTTTTAATAAGCATATATACAATTGGAAGGTTTTTACATGTACCACGGTATTTTTTTGGTACACTGTTATTCCATTTTTTTTTAACATTAAGATATATAATAAAATAATTAGAAGGATAGGATTGAATAGAAATACATTGAGTGATTTTGTTTTTTTGGAGAACACCAAAAAATAGAGACAAGTTATTTCCTTAGCCCATGGAAAGAATGAAGAAATTACTATCTTGCACTTGTGTTCATGTGTTGTGTTAGTTTTCTTTTAATACACCTTTTACTTTTCTTTTTTTTTTTAACCAATTTTTATTGATCATTTTATCTCTCTATTAATTTTTCTTCCTCTTTTTCGTTTTTCTAAAATAGATGACTTCCTTTGGCACGATATACTTTATTTGTCTATTTATTTTACAAAAATATTATTATTATTATATAAAATAATACTATTTTATAATTTAGTTTTGTTTTTCTTGTACATATATAGTACTTACTTAATTTAATTTTTTTATTATATTAAATACATGTTATTTTACTAAATGCATATTATTTTCTAAAATTTTAAATATTAATTTTTTAAATATTAATCTATTTTTATTAGGTTATTTAAAAAAGAGATAAAATTAAAAAATAATGAAAAAAAGGGTAAAAAGACCATTTTAATATTAGTATAAGTTAAATTTAATTGCTCAAGTAAGTATTACTATAATAATATTAATAAAAATTTGTGCAAGAATAATATTACTTATATTTTAATTTTATCAACTAAACTCATTTAATTTTAAAGTATAAGTATTAAATTTATTGTGCTAAATTTTTTAGGATAATATAGAATTTCACAATAAATTAATTTTATTTGATATTCGTCAATTAAAGAAATAAATTTATTAAAATATTTTTTAATTAATTAATTAATGATAAGTCTTAGGAAAAAAAACTAATCTCATCATTCTTGTTAATTAAATTATGATATAAGATAGTGGTATGGATAGTCTTATAGGTAGGACTTGTCAAGAAATAACTTAAAAATTTACAATAAATAAGTAATAAGAAATTGATAGAAAAAATAAATAATAAATTTTGTGCATCATTAATACTATTGGTGAAAAATATTTATTAAAAAATTAAAATATTAAGTCATAAATGAACATCTTTAGGTGAAAGATATCTATAGTCAAATTAAAAAAAAAGTTAGAATTATAGGCTCGTGAATTTTGTCAAGCTATAATAAATTAATTTTTTTTTGTATATAAGAAACTATTTAATAAAAAAAATTTAAAATTAATATTAAATCTATTTTTATTAAATTATATTAACTAATTGCTTACACTTGTAAGTTAAGGATATCTACTTATAATCAAGTATAACCAAGTTAGTTTAACATAACAAAAATCAGTTATAGCTAATATATTCTAAGTCTTATAATTTAATTTGGTTAGACTTGGTTCAGAAAAAGATTTGAATATGTAGTATTACTCAAAAAAGTATTTATTTGGATTAGATTTTTTTGGGGTGAAAAAACACTTTTTAAAATAATAAAATATATTAAATTTTAAACATATTTAGATGCATTTAAAAGAAAAAAATTCACTAAAAAATTAAATTATTTGATTTTTTAAAATATCAATAATACTTTGATTTTAAAAAAGTAGAAGTAAAATAAGTTTTAATTAATTTTTTTACTAGGCATATCATTGATCATAATTAATAATTACAATTTATACCTTTAAAAATAAAAAATAAATTACTCAAATGGAATAATTTTATTTTAGCAATGAAAAAGTAAATTGTAGCAACATAATATTATTATATTTATAAATATTAAATTTAATAATTTGTCATGTATTATGTACAAGATAAGATTAAAATTTATGATTTTTTTTTCAATTAAAATTAATGTGCCAATTCTATAAATCATAACTTCTTAAATTAAGAAATAATATATAAAATAAATACATAATTATTTAATCAATATAAAATAACATGATATATATAATTTTTGAAATATAAAAAAGTGTTATTTCTTTTAATAAATTAATTATTTTTATAAGTTTACCTCACATTATTGCAAATAATTTTATTTTTAAACATTTTTTAAACAAAATTCTTTTTTTTTATGAGACTTCACAGACAATATAATTTATAATAAATAAAGAAATAAAATTTCTGTACATTGTTTTAGTGTGTAGCAGTGCACCTATATTTTTTCAAGCTAAATGTGTTATCTTTTGTTTTTTTATGATTGAAGGGTTATTTTTGTCTTTTTATAAATAACTACAAGACAAAAAATTAACTTACATCCTAATCATACATGAAACATTAAAGTTCCAATAAAGTAAATAGAACACTTGAAAACTTTCCTATACAATTTCTTATAACAGCGGCTGCAGTTTAAGGTTTTAATGCTATGATGATGTAACATCCTTTATATCACCGCGTATTTATTATTTAATATAATACTATAGGAAGGTTATCAGGTGTACCGGGAATATCGGTATTCTAGTTGTTTTAACCGTCGATCTAAATTATAAAAAATATATATAATATATATTAATTAAAATCAACGGTTAAAACAATTGGAACACCGATGTTCTTAGATACACCTGATAACTTTCCAATACTATATGTTATTGTGTTTTGGATTAATTTTATATATATATATATATATATATATATATATATATATATATATATATTGAATAACCCGGAAAAGGAAAATTGTAAATGTAATGCTAGGTAGATAAAAAAAAACAGCCAGAACTTGTCTTATTTAGCATTCATTAATTGTCGTAATAATTAATAAATGTTAAATAAGGTAAGTTATGACTATTTTTGATTGGTTTTTTTTTATTATCAAATATTTTGGTACTTTTATCAGTGGTGGTGTTTAATAAAAAGGATCATGTGTATACAATTGTATAATAACATCTTTTTGTGCTTATTATTGTAAATTATCTTTGTGGGTTAAATTTAAGGTATGGACTATGGAGGGAACACCAATTGAAGATGTTGAAAGTGGGAAGAAAAAGTATATAAGCTGAAACTTTTAGTACAAGGACGGTTGATGACATTTAAGATAGTAATTTATAAAAAATAATAATAAAAAAATTTGATAACAGGAGAATATAAAAAAAATTATATAATTATTTAATTATTAATTTTTTTTATTGTAAGTATTGAAATAATAAGTGAAAAAATAGTTATATTTACTCATTTAATGTAACAATTTTATAATTAAAATGCAAATTTAATTTTAATGTACTGTTAGTATAAAAATAATTATATATATATTTAATTATATAATTTTTACATTGATTGTGTGAATAATCATAAAAAAAACAAACAGAAATAATTAAATAATTATCTAAAATATTGTATACTATAAATATATCAAAATTAAACTCTTAAAATGAATTTATATCACATATATATTGCCATTAAATCTAAAGCTATTAACACTTGTAACTAATAACGAAATCCTCAAGCTTAGCTTTAGTGGTGCTTTTTGTGACAATCACAAACCTACTAACTGCCAGAAGCCAAGTGTTACGTGATCACATGGAACTTTCTGTGAGTTTATTATAAATCAAATCAAAGTATACGAATAGATATCCCTAGGCTCTAATTTTTTAATATGGCACTTCGAAGTATGGCGAAAAATGGCACAAATTAATTCTATATATTCTTTGAATTCTTCATATACTAAGTAAGGAAAGTGGGGGCTCTATGCTGGTAGGGTCTTAACCCTTAAGGGAACTTCTTCGGTTGGTACTTTTTATACGTTTTTATGCACTTACCTAATTGTACATTATGTAATCTAAAAATACATCATGCCATTCGTCACCCTCCAATCCTCCATTGCTATTTAAAATTAACTCAGTTTTTTTTTTTCAATAAATGGCCAATTCTAAATCTCTTCTTTTGTTCCACCTCCTATCTGTTAATATCCTATGGCCACTCCTTCAGAAGCTGACAATTTTCCCGAACCAATAATAACAATGCTGCCACACACTCATCCATATTTTTGAAGCTAGATTACACAATTTTTTTATAATTTAATTTTGATATATTGATCATGATAATATAAAATATTTTACATAAATATCTAATCAAATAATTTAGGTAATTATTAGATGATTTTGAAAATAAAATGCTTAAAAATTAATTATTTTTATTAATAAAAAATGTTAAAGAACCAGTAAAATTTATTATTTTTAACCCCAGTAATTAATCATCAATATTTAAATGTGTGAACTAAAAATATATTATTAGATTATTAGACTAAAAAAATTAGATTAATGACTAAAAATAATAAATTCTGTTAAAATTTTAATATTTCTCCTCATTAATGTGACATATAATTAATTATCGATATAAAAATTTTTTATATTTTATAGTGTATGAAAATTAATTTTTAGTTAGTAATATTGTCTCATAATTCACAAAATAAAATTTTGGGCAAAAATTTTTAGTTGAAAAATTTAAACAATTTTATATGAACGCGCGTGTGTACGGCCACCATATATTGGATTTGATAAGGTTTGAATGTTATAAAAATGCAAAACAATATATAATATAATATAATTAGTACTTGTTCTTCTTTATTAGCATGTGCTGAAAATTATATTCTACAATCTTTAGAACAAAAATACCAAGAAATACTAACTACCTTTTCGTTAGGGCGTCAAGTCAATTCATTTATTGGCTCGATAAGTTAAATTTATGAGCTGATAAGTCAAGTTTAAATTTAGAATTGAACTCATAAAAATTAAATGAGTTAAGTTTGAGTTTAGATAAACTCAACTCATTAGCTCATGAACTAATTCAATTATATATATATATATATATATATATATATATATATATATATATTAATGATTTTAATTATTTAAAATTAATTCTAATGTAGGATATAAATAAAAATTTATAATTTATTGATAGATAGAGAATATATAAAATTGATCTTTTTAAATATTTTTTTAAAATATATAAATTATTATTTATTAATATAAAATTACAGATTATGTTCTTATTATTTAAGTCATCTCGTGAGTTCGAGCTAGCTCATGAGTTTTTGGTGAGCCGAGGTTAAGCTTAAGAAATAGGCTTAATTGTTAATGAGTTGAGCCGTGAATCAAACTCAATTTTCTTTGAATCGAGGTTGAGTTTAGTCTAATTTAACTCAGCTCAGCTTACTTCCAATGTAATTTTTGTAAAGAACTTTTTCTTCATTTTAAAATTTTCACTAATTTTAGTTTCTCATAAAAAATTAATCAGATAATTACAAATGCTGCAGGAGTCCATCCCATTATTTGAGTGAAGCCTCACAGTTGAATGAAGACCAATTGGTACATGTGGTGCCACTCAGAGCCGTTTTTGTTGTGACAAAGATGTTCTATAACAATTTCGGTTTCTCCTGCTACATTCTTCTTTTAATTTTAATTTTTTCGTTTTATTTAATGAGATTTGCGATAATAAATTTATTTTTTTGTTAAAAAAGGTTTTCTCGTCCAAGCAACAACAAACAAAAATATAAAAATAAGACATTAAAAAATTTTAAGTCGAATATTTTTATTTCTACAAAAAATTATTATATTAAATTTTTTAAATTTTATAAAAATAAGATATAAATTTTTATTTTAATTAAATTTATTATTTCTATTTAGATAAATAAATATTCAAAAATATAATAAAAAAAATTATATATTTTATTTTTATAAAATTTAAAAATTTAAAATAAATATTTTTTAAAAAATAAAAATATCTTATACAAAATTCTTTAAAAACGTATTTGGATATATACTTTCCTAGGAAAGGAAAGAGTGAAATACCAACAGAATATTCTAACAAAAGAGAACCCATTCCTATCGGAGGAGTGCGCTCATATCAATTATTGACCACCAAGGAAGAATTAAGGATAAGTTTGTCCTGCGTTCTCAAATTTTAATTCAAAAAATAATAAATATTTATGCGGAAATAGACGGTTTTGTATTTTCTTAGAGAGCTAAATTTTTATTATTATAGAGTTTAATGTTTAAAATTAGAATCTAGAGTTGCAATTGTTACTGCAACATTAATATATATGATTATGAGAATTAAATCCAACCAACCAATTTAATCGATAATCAACAATTAATTATTAGATCAATTCGATTAAAAAAAAAAGATATTTTTCGTATTCAAGTAATTCAAACATCTAAGTTTATCCAAACAATTTTAGGTCATACATTTTTTTTTCATGCTTCTTCTCTTCTTTTTCTTCTTTTTCTCATGCTTGTTTATGAACGAAGTGTCTTCTTATTCACCTTCTTCTTCGCGTTCCTCTTCCACCTCATTCTCCTCCTTCTTTTTCGCGTTCCTTCTTTTTCACGTGTTTTTTTCTTATCGTCATTCTTTTGTTGTTATTGCTGCTGTATTTTTTTTTCCCTCCTTCTCTCTCTGGTGAAGAAACAGTAAAAAGTAAGGAAGAAGAGTTTTGAATTGTGCAGAACAGAAATGAATTGAACATGTTATTATGATGAAACAATTGTATAGTACTAAATGAATGGAACATTATCCATTATATAAATTCAAATTCGAACAACTTTTTGCATAATGAACCGAACATATACTCATGGTAAAACAATTGTATAGTACTAAAAGAACGAAACATATTCCATTATATAAATTCAAATTCAAATAACTTTCTGCATAATGAACCGAACACGTCATTATGGTGAAATAATTGTATAATACTGAGTAAACGAAACATAATACATTATATAAAATCAAATTCAAACAGCTTTCTACGGAATGAATCGAACACGTACTCATGGTGAAACAATTGTATAGTACTAAATGAACGAAACATAATCCCTTATATAAAATCAAATTCAAACAGCTTTTTGCAGAATGAACCGAACACGTACTCATGGTGAAACAATTGTATAGTATTGAGTGAACGAGAAACATAATCCATTATATAAAATCAAATTCAAACAGCTTTCTGAAGAATGAACTGAACACGTACTCATGGTGAAATAATTGTATAGTACTGAGTGAACGAAACATAATACATTATATATAATCAAATTCAAACAGCTTTCTGCAGAATGAACCGAACACGTATTCTTGGTGAAATAATTGTACAGTACTGAGTGAATGAACATAACACATTATATGAAATTAAATTCGAAACACTTCTGTCTATAATTTACAGATTATCAATTCAATTCAATTCAATTCGGATTCAGAACACCTGCATTCATTTAATTCAATTTAGCAATTGCATTCCATTAAATTTGATTGAAAAGATAATCTATTAGCAAAATATTGATGTTTTTGGTGATGACGATAACGAAAGAAGAGAAGGAGGAGGAGAATGAGGAGAAGCAGAAGAAAAATCTGCGTGCGTGATTGAGGATGGAGGAGGAGGAGGTACACGTGAATTTGAAAGAAGAAGAAGATGAAGTATGCGAATATTTGAAAGAAGAAGCACGGGAGAGGAGAAGAGGATAAAGCGCGTGTAATGACGCTCTTTTAATGAGAGTGGTTTTTGTTGGTGTTGGATCTACTTGAATAAAACTTGGATGAAAAAATACTTAGATGTGTAGCATAGCCAAAAAATCGATTGTCAATGAATCAGTCAAAAATCAGTAAATTGACCAAATTGATTTAGTTTTTTTTTACCGTTAATCAATTTAAAATAATAAAATATCAAAAAATAAAAAATATATATTATTTTATTATATTCGATTTAATTTTAGTTAAATTTTTAAATCTTTTCAACCTTTAATTCTATCAATTCGATGATCAATTCAATTTTCAGAATCTTAAACAATTATTTTAATAAATTTTAATGTGACGATATACATTTTTGTAAAAGTAAAACAAAAGAACTAATAAATTTAATTTATATTGACTATCACTTTTAGGTAGTAATCTAACATTTTTAGCCTAATAAATTAATATTATATTTTAGTCAATACTTTAAATATTATTAGCTAACTGCTAGTTAAAGATAATAAATTTTGATCTTGTAGCATTGCTCATTCTTGTAACTTGATCATGATATAATCGTATCAAAGTTTAATGAAGTATCTCTAGTGACAATAATAAACTCAAATCAAAATTATAAAAACAAATTAAAAAATATTCACAATCCCACACCAATATTGTATTATTATTACCCAATGTCCATCGCAAAAATGATAAAATCAACAATTGTCATAGCCGCAATTGTATCAATTAGAACCGCAATTCAAAATTGTAAATGGCAATTGCGCAACTAGCTAGCAACAAAAATGAAGTATTGCATTGGGTGTGTGGAATAATCCAAAAAGGTCAATTCAAAAATGGGGTTATGTGCATGTGCAAAGAGGTTTGTGTTGTGTGTAGAAAGCTGAATATTGGTCAATTCTGTCAATGCCGTCTTAGGACCCCCCTTTCACTCACTTTGGATCCTTTCTTATTACCCCCAAACCCAGAAAGGTATATTTTGATGCCTTAATACACATTCTTCCAATTCCCCTCAACTTGTGGCCCTAAACACTTTCATACATATATCTTTCACAACAACCACACCATTAATAATATCGCATTTTTTGGCGGCTTCATTTAATTTAGTAGCCCTCACATATATATACCATAATGTAACACTTCAATTTCACAATCTTATATTATTTAATTTACTTATTTAGTGTTTGATAATTAAGCGGTGGTGTAGTGAGTTATTACGTAGAGATTAATTAGGCCCCAGTCAATTGAAATGTATCTTTCAATGCAACGTAACATTTTTCTTTGATTGGGGGTGTGGTGTGAACTTGTCATAATAGACAGCATGATTATGTGAAGATGTGACCTTATTGAGAGAAAGCATACATTAGTATGAAGGTGATTATTTACGTTTATATATATATATATATATATATATATATATATATATATATATATATATATATATATATATAGTTAAAAACGTTTAAATAATTTCATACATTTAATTAAACTATTTAATATATATAATATATATTAATATCTTAATTTTAATCTTTGTATAAAGACATCTTTACATAGACAACTATATATATAATAAGAAATTCAAAAACTAAGAGTAATCTTAATTAATCTTATCTCTATTCTAAGATAGACAAGCATAACAAATAACTCAGAATTTTTTTTCAATAATTTTTTTATTTTCCCTGTAAAAACTTTTTAACAAGCAAAATTAGTTGGAAAAAAAAAGGAGTATAAATAGAACGATATAATATAAAATGTGAAATTCATATTCGAATGTTGAATATCCCTAAATTCATTCATTTGGTATAAGTCCAGCAGAAATATCAGAGGTATTCTTGTAAGTTGTAACTATTAGCTATAAATTAAAAGAGCGATTGATTGATCAATCAATCAATAATTCTTATCTTAATGGTGAAACAGAAAGCTCTATAAATTAAAAGTGATATGAAACATAAGATGCCTGACGGGTGAATCCAGTGACATGTGGCACCTCTCAATATCCTGAATGCTACACCTTTTTATTTGTGCAGTGCTGATTCTTAATTTCATTTTCAATTCTGGGAGTCTTGACCTTGGAGTGCTTGAATGGCCACCAACGTAACCAGTAACTGTAATGTTATAGTATAATTTGCAAAGAGTTAATTCAGTTTTCATAGTTCTAATCGCCTGTAAGAGTGATCTAAATACTTATAAACACTATTAATATCATTCTATTTGATTCACTTGATTTTTGATAATATCGTCAGAGTATTAATTCGAAAGGCAAATATAATTCCTATAAAAAAAAAGTGAGCTCGACCTAAAATTATTTAGTATTTGTATCAAAATGTATATAAAATGTTCAATAATATTATACTGTGATAAATAATATAAAAAATTGTAATAAAAATAAATGAAAGCCTTAAATAACCAGAAAAATAAAATTGAAATAAAAAAAGCAAAATGCTTAAAGAAAGAAAAAAAATTAAGATAAAATAAATTAATAAAAAAATAACAAAGAAAATGACAAAAAAAAAATAAATGAAATAAATTTAAAATGGATTTCAGACACTTACATTGAGAAAGACATTTTTTCAGTTTCAGCAAAGTTTGACGTGACCTAGAAAAGATCAAAATTTACTTTTATCTCAAATTTTTCTACAAATTTCAGTCAATTATCTTTGATTGCCATATGGATTAAGTCCCTAAAACGTACACAATTATTATTATAATGATCAAGAATTTGATGAAATTTATAAAATTTCTTATTTCTGATTTTTGATAACCTCGACAGAGTGTCGAATCAAAGTTGTATTAAGATATCAGTTTAGGAAGTAGATAAGATTTTTTTAAAAAAGAGTGGACTTGACCCGAAAATTATTTTGTATTTGTATCGAAATGTGTATAAAATGCCCAATGATATTAAACTATGACAAATAATGTAAAGAATTGCAGTAAAAATAAATGAAAGCTTTGAATAACCAAGAAAGTAAAATCAAAATCTAAAGAAAGTAAAATGCTTGAAGAAAGAAAAAGAAAAAAATTCAAAGAAAATTAAGATAAAATAAATTAACAAGAAAAGAAAGAACAAAAGAAATAACAGAAAAGAAAACAAATGAAATAAATTTAGAATGGACTCCAAAAAGTTATATGTAGTTGCACTCTATAATTCTTTTTGGTGTTAGTGTGACTTAGATTTTTGTAGAATTTAATGTGATAGTAAAATGTTTAGATTGAAGTCCATTATTCCTTCTAAACTTCTTTTATTTATAGATTATGAGGATAGACTTACAAAATATATTTTTTTTCTCAGGATCTAGCTTCCTTCTTTTTTACAGGCAACGACTTTGTCTGACCATGAAAAATCTTGACATCTAAATTTGTCATTTCACGTCTTCTCCTTTTAACTTGCTCTCTAAAATTCGTGTCCATATTCTCAACTTAGGTTGAGGGTCAAACAAAAGTTTTAATATTCAAGAAAAAATCATAATTATTTTTTGACCTATTTTTTATGTGTTGAAAATATTCAATTTTGACGTTTTTGTACTGTTTGTTATTAGCTTCAACTAATTCTTTTTTTTTCAGATTGATACAATCTGTAGTCAAAACTCATCTTAGTCGTAGAATTTATTTTTGGTCCCAACAAATTCTCGCATTCTATATCATATTGTCAATTTAAAATTGCTCTAGCTTCAACTCCAATTATTCTCGACTCGATTAATAATTGTTGTTCTGTTTCATCGTAGTCGAATTTCACCGCCAATCAAATTTTTTGTATTATTAACACTATTATTATCTACTAATATAATATTTTTAACAATTTTTTATTATTATTTGTTAGAGTCCGACTTCCATATTGGACTTAAAGTTGTAATTAGTGCAAGAGGACTCTCTCTAAGAGTATGCTGCCATAAAGGATATAATTTAGACTATATCTACGTCATATTTTGTATATATTTTGTATGATTTTATTTAAATTCTATTCAGATTTACTTTTTAAACGTAAATAAATAATTTAACACATAATTAAAATATTTTTTATCCCTAATTATTGTATCTCTTATATATTATTATTGACTTGAACTTTAGAATATTTTAAAAGCAGAGACGAATTTAAGAGGGAATAAGTAGTGACCTTTCTCTTCTTAAAATTTTAAAGAAGTATATATATGACATATGTACTTGATAGAATATAAAATATTTAATGACTTTATATGTAATTATTTTTAATAATATTATGGGTTTAAGTTCTAATCATTTTTGTTGCATCACTGTTTAATTGATTTAATATTATACACTCAAGTTTTTATATTTTTTTAAATTAATCTTTATATACTTATCTCTATGAAAATAATAACTTATACATTGATATGTTTTGATAATATATATTGTTTATTTTAGATCTTTTTTTTCTTATAAAAAATATTAATTTTTTTTTTAAATTTTTATTGTTGAAAGGAAAAACTTTTAACTTATTTTTTTATGATAATTTATTTCGATTATCGTTTTATTTTTAGTTGTATCTTGTATTTTATAAATGTATCAGTATCTTTAAAATAATTACTAATTTATTATTTGTTTTGAAATTTTTAAATCTTTTAAAAAAATTATTTTTAACTAAAAAGATATATAACAACTTTTTAATTAAACACACCATAAAAATTCTAATATCTTGTAATTCTATAGAATATTATTGATATTGTTATGTTTTTTTATGTAACTCATGTCAAAAATAAAATTACTGAAAAAAATTTTATGATTTTTTTATATATTAATAAACCTTTTCTAAAAAATAATTCAATATAGTTACATATTATGCATAAAAGTATTTATGGAATGAAAAAAATAACACAAAAAGATAATAAAAAATATAAAATTCGCATGTCAAAATTTTTGGATTTGTACCTGCTTATTAGTATTCTTTTATTCTCGTAGAGACGCCAACTGGAACAAAAAGATCTGCTATAATCAAATAAATATATTATGAGAGACAGATTATCTCACTTCGATAATATTATTGGACATTTGGAACGTAGAATTTGTATAAGAACGATATTATATGATTAGAAAATATTATTATTTTTTGTTAATATTTAGTCAAAATTTATACATATTTATAAAAAAAGTTGTATATAAAAAGTATGTAATTTATATTTATATTTATTAGAATTTACACATATAAATTAATATCATTTATATTCATATTTTTCAAAATTTACATACATAAATTAATAAAATTTATTTGTTAAACATAATTTAGTATTTATAGTAGTGATCAAATAATAATAAAAAAATATTAAAAATTACTGGTAAAATTTAATATTTATGAGTGGCCTAACAACCAAACATAGAATGAGTCATATAACGTTCTACCGCCTTACACCTATCCCTTAACTATGTAACTGGAAATTCAACTCTCATTGATAGAAATAAAACATACTGTATGCATCACTGCGTATTATTTAGCTATGTAAAATTTTTACCGTAAGAGAATTAATTAATACTGTTTATGGTTTTTCAGCTTTTCTTTTTTAAATAATTTTTCAATACCTTAAATAAAGTGTATGACGAAAACTAGAGTGAAGTAAATGAAATAAATCAGTTGTATATATGCGGCGGTATATAACTAATAATAACTAGCCGCAATGAGTTACATACACAACTTGATTGGTAGCATTATTTGAGAATGGCAATTTGAGTTGGTGGAAACTCAGGTGAAGTCGACTTCACGTAAAGTTGATACTTGATAGCCGTTAGATGATTTGACTAATTTGACTAAATTTTCATCTAACGGCTCTCACATATTAACTTCATGTGAAGTCGACTTCATCTGAGTTTTCACCATTTGAGTTGGTGGAAACTCAAGTGAAGTCGACTTCACGTAAAGTTGATACTTGATATTAACACATTTAGTCTTTACTCACGTCTTGCTATTAAATGCATCAACAAGCTAAGCACCCTTCCAGTTGTTTCTAAAGGAATTTCAACAAACAATTTCGTGACTTCAAAATGTTGAGGTAATATAATTTATGTTCATATGCATATGCATATGAACAATAATAATAATAATAATGTTTCATTCCCTATGGTATTCTTTGTTCGGCTAAACTAGTAATAATTAAATGGACCAATGTTGGCCACAAAGGTTGCTTGCAAAATGGTTCATTATAATAGGATGGAAGCTAGCAGCGTATACCTTATCCATAATAGCATACATAAGCCTTGTTAGAATTTTCTGTGGCCGAAATTTTGTAGTCTAATTAAGGTGTCACCAGTAGTTGTCATGTGCAATCACATACATATGACGACACAATAATTATTGTTATTATTATACTATACTAAATAATAATTAAAGTAATATTTTTCTATCTAGCTAACTCTGGCTAAATGGAACTCATGAAGTATGAATAGAAATTGGAAAGCAATTGAAGCGAGTATATAGCCAGAAGTTGTTTAGATGGGGTATATATCAGGAGTGGTGTCTTTTGTGAGTTCTAAAATGCGTTGGAAATTGTGATTGACCTGGAATTAGCAACAAAAATAGGTTCTTTGTATCTCTTTATTTTTAGAAAAGAGCAATTTCCCATATAAATAATGTCTCTGTGCTCACGTATATATATAGAACACAAGTGAAGGAAAAAATATTTTATATGAAAAATGACATGAGCAAATTTGATGGGAATTCAAAATATAAAAGTTGTGGTTTTTTAAATAAATATTTATTGTTTATATTTAATTATACATTTTAGTTTCAGATATATTTACATCTTGTTATCACATACAATTATGTCTTTTTTTATTAATTTAAATTTTTAGAAGAAGTAATATAAGAGTTTATATGATTTAAAGATCTAGAATTTGTTATCATCATCATCAAACCACTTCTTCCAAAAATTTAACCTAATAAAAGAAAGCATATGAATAATATCACACAATACACCTCCTCAAATAAGAACCTCTTTTGAATTTGTTTGAATTTTTTTTTGCGTAAATTTTTTTTTTGACTCATATTATTATTTTAGATAATAACAAAAATCAAATTCTAGACCTTTCAGTCGTAAAAATTCTAATACTATGTTATAAAATTATTATTTTTAAAGTTTAAATTAATAAAAAAATATAAAAATAATTATATCTATAAAATTATATATTTGATGGGGTATAGAACCAAAGGTTGATTTATACTGGCATACATTCTACATAGATGAGGTGACACAAACACAATACAATTTGCACACAGATTTTTTTTTTTTTTTGGTGTGTTGGATATTTCTCATTCACACAGATATAATAAGTGAACATGTGAATAATGATACATTACGAATTCAGTCTTTTCATAACAACAATAACAATAATAATGAGTTCTGAAAATGCTCTTTTGTTATTGTGTGGCTAAATAGTATTCTAATAAGTCATCATCCAAATGAAATATGGTTCTGTCAAATTGAATTGAAGCACAGCCAGAACTTGTTTTTCATGGTCGCCTCTGATGAGTGTCTTTATGGAAACGTTGATAATTGTGTTGCAGTCTTCTAGTAGTATATAGATTACCAACTTTGTTATTTAATTAATAAATATGAAACAATATAATATAGGAGTATAGTTTACTAACTTCGATATATTTAATTCAGATCGACCATTTGTGGCACCGTGTCTAAGAAGGATGCTGCAATAGAAGTAGAAAACTTTCTCTAGTAATGAAAAATTTCAATTTAAGGAACAAAAGACAAGGGAATTGCACATGTTGGTTACTGCCTTACTGGTTAGATGACACTAATATCGTAACGATTTGTTTTCTTGACCGGAATTCGAGAAGTTTTCATACAGTAAAGTTGTTGTCAGTGTGAATGTGAGAACTGATCCCAAATAGAATAATGTTACTTGACTTGTGCAGTATATCCCAATATATATATATATTTCTCTGTGGCAATAATAATTGGATTCTAAAGTTTTTTTATTCATAAATTTTGATACTATTATATCACAAACTATCTTTTTTAAAAGCTTACATATTTAAGAAATAATGAACATGAATGATTTTTATATTTAGTATAAAATATCCTATTAATTTTTTTTTTGAGTTTTTTATTTATAAAATGTCATACTAATAATGTTTGGTAAAATTTTTTAGATATATTTTTAACTTTTTAAAAAGTTATTTAAGAACTTTTGAAGAAGTTAAAAAATTTGACTTTTCTCTTTATTAAAAGTTATTTCATCACTCATATTTATTACAAAACTTTAAAATAAGTACTTCTACGATAACTTTCTAAACACAAAAAAACTTATTATTTATAAGTTGTTTTTAATATAAATTAAATCTTTATATTTTAATTTTTTTAAATTTAATTAAGTTGTTTACCCAAATTGATTCTTAGTCTATAAATGTGTACCTATCTGATTTTGAAACTTCCTAACCATTTGAGTTCAACAAGTGTTATTAGTCGAATTTTTTTTTATAAAATAAATTAAATCAATTTTATTTTCGAAGATGTTTTTTTTTTTTGGAGTTTATTTGAAGTTTGTCCAACCCCTCAGTGAACTTCAACAACTTTTTGACGGTTCGTCCAATCTCCATGAATTTCTGGAAATTATACAAAGTTTGCTTAGGCCTTTAACGAATTTCATTTGAATCACAAGGTTCATCCAAGCATTCGACGAATTTATTCTTCGTAGCGGTAAAAAGTGAAATCTATAAATATCATCGAGAGAAAAGCTTTACTCACTAAAATAAATACTACAAAAAAAATACTGAATATCGTCAAATTTAACATCGTACATTAACGTCTACTAACGGATGTGGCAATAAATTCGTCAGTTCAAATTATTATCGTTAAATTTGCATTTTCGATGGTAAATTTACTAGTAATAATGGGAGAAAAAAGAGAAAAAAATAGGCACAAAATTTAGCGTTAGACCCAATTAATGGAATGTAGCGTTTTGGCGACCCACAATGTGTTATCGTCGGTGATTAATTCGGTAAATTTGTCCTAAATTTAAAATATGCACCTTGCCCCCACATTTTCGAAACAGACACTTTCTCTAACCTCATCCTCCCCCCCCCCCTCCCTCCACCCAAAACCACCTCCACCAGTGTCAGGCACCACCAATATCCTCCAAAGACGGTGTGAATTGGGCTGGAACTTCTTGCATCGCGTGATTCACTGTGTCACTGCCGCTTTAGTAGCTTGAAATTATTTTTTTATTTATAATAAAAAAATCTATTATTAGTCTATTAAGCTGTGTTTGTTTCTGAAAAAAGGATAAAATAAGACACTGAGAATAAGACATAAAGGATAAAAATATCAAATTTAATGTTCTTGTTTTCTGTTTGGTGATAAAGCAGA
Source organism: Arachis stenosperma (assembly GCF_014773155.1). Taxonomy (NCBI): domain Eukaryota; kingdom Viridiplantae; phylum Streptophyta; class Magnoliopsida; order Fabales; family Fabaceae; genus Arachis; species Arachis stenosperma. Next base: position 84,017,773 of record NC_080383.1, read on the forward strand.
ACAAATTATGAAAATATAATTTATTCTTATTTTTTTATTCAAAAAATTTTGAAAAAAAAAAATAATAACAAGTATAATTATAAAAAATTAACAAGAATAATAAAAAATAAAAAATAAGTTATGTTTTTATTAGTGTCTTTATATTTTTTTGTTATATAAAATATATTAATTTAATATTTTTAGATACTATTTCTATTTATATGTCATTTATCAAACACAATTCTATATTTCTGTATTTTTATTTTAATTTTTCGTAAACATACGCAGCCTAACCTTAGGTATTATGGTTTGTTTAAGCCTCAGTTACGTGAGTATTTAAAGTTTAAATGACATGACGATTTAGTTTGTGTTCAGGTATAATAGTAGCATTAAAACACATATAGGACTTTTTGTGTTTGACTTTACTGCTTCCAGTGGTCAAAGCTTTCACGCACGCACTAAAGAAAAACAATAGCGTGCATTCGTCTTAACCCTTACATTATTTGCTAAAAGATATTATGTTAAAAGTTAGAACTTCAACTGTAAAATGTAAATTATATAGTAATTAAGTTTGGACCGAATCAAAAATATATTTTTGCAGTGTCTCATAGATTCATTTTTGTTAATATTTTGGGTAAAATATTTAAAGCATTTTAGTTCTTATTTAATTTGTCAATTTGAATTTATGTAATTCTGAATTCCCACTAACATCATTTTTACAATTTGTATGTGGTTACTTGCCCAACCGGAAGTTTGAAACTTCCATATACTTGTCAACCTGTTATTGCATTGGACCGAAATAAATAAATAAGCTAAGTAAACATGTAACTCTTCAGTTTAGAATTGTTTTGGTGGGTTTAAAAGCATAAGAAACGCGGTTACTTGTCAATTTGAAATTGTAATTAAATTTTTAATATAAGAGTCACTCATATAAAGACACTTAAAATATTTTTTAAAAAAATATTTTTTAGTAATTAAAATTTAACATATATAATCGATTAAATCGTATTAGTTTTGTGAAAATTAAATTTAAAAAATCGATAAACTAAATTTTGAACTAGTCTAAATTAATATTTTTTTATATATATAAAATGACTACAATATTTCTATAAGCTATTATAAGAAAGGACTAAAATACTTCTATTATATATATATATATATATATATATATATATATATATATATATAATAATTTTGAGAACTCTAAATTTTAATCCTTCTCTTTTCTCTATGTCGTCATATGATTAGGATTTAAGATTTTTAAAATATTATATAATAGGAATATTTTAATCATTTTTATAATAAAAATATTGTAGTAATTTTCTATAAAAAAATATTAATTTAGATCAGTTCAAAATTTAATTCATCAATTTTTTAATTAAATTATTTTTTTCTCGTCTAATTTTAACAAAAATAACACAATTTAATCGATTATATATGTTAAATTTTAATTAATAAAAAATATCTTAAAAAAATATTTTAAACATCTTTATTTAAGTAACTCCTTTCTAATATTTAGTCACTATTTTGATCCATATTATTCATTTTAAGAATTTGTAATAATTTTAGCATGCCCTCATCATCCTATCCATATGAAATCTGTTTATCATTAATTTATACGAATATAATTTTTAAACACACTAACAATATACTAATAATAATTTTTAAGAGAAAAAAAATAAGACTATTATCGGAACATCTCATGCATCTTCATATTCGAGTATCAGAGAATCAAGATTACTCTGTTTGAACTAACATGCATCAACACATATGCTAGTACTAATAATTATACTGTTAATATAAATAGTGGCGGAACTTGACATAAAATTTTGGGGCCAAAATTTAAACATAAAAATTTAATAATAATATTTATATTAAAATAAAATTTATCAATATAATTATTCTTTAAGTTTGTTACTAATAAGATAATAAATAAATAATTCTACAGATAAAAAATATAAAATAGTTTATAATGGTACTCTTCGAGTCTTTAGTGACTTGAAATCTTCAATAATTGAATCAAAACTAAATTTTTCAGCAATTTCTTTCTCAATGTAAATAACCAAACTATCCGCGAGAAAGTCGTCCTCCATCTTGTTTCTTAACCTTGTCTTTATTATTTTTATTGCTGAAATGATCGCTCTGTAGTAGCTGTAGAAATTGGAAGAGTTAATATCAGACGAATCAATCTATCAATCAAATAATACATTTTTGACTTTTTTGTTTCTGCTAAACATCTACACAGTTCATAAATAATTGACAAATTCTTTATTTCTGAATGCTGACGAGCATCAAGAATAAAATGCTAAAGCTGAAAAGGCAAATTAATTTTCTCTTGTTCAGTAAAGTCTTCGAGATTATAGCTGTCAACAAGAGTAGAAATCTTAGTAATATCAAAATTTTTGTAAGCATCCTTAGGCATGAGAGTAGAGCTCAGACTTAGTAGATCCATTGCTTGATCATTAAATCTGCTATTTAACTCTTGTAATTTCTTATCAATTGTGACTAAAAATATCTCCACCCTAAAATAATGCTCAACTGTAATATGATCTTTTTGGTGACACGAGCGTCCTTGCCTTGCAACATAAGAAGCAGTTAAATCAGGAATTAGAATATCATGTTGCTCACATAATGATTTCACATTTTTTAATAATTCCTCCCATCTGTCATCTCTCATGTTTTGGATAAGTGTTTTTGTAGAATGAACTAGTTGCACAGCATTAACTATGTCTTGGGACTGCTTTTGTAAAGCTTGACAAAGAATATCAGTTATGCCCATAATATCTTTTATCAAATGCAAGATCAATACAAACTCAAATGAGGTTAAGGTATTGTAAGCACTATCTGCATCACCACGCTGAGAATAAGTTGATCCATCAACAATAACTTTTTGTAAAACAGTCAACGTTGCACCATACATATTTATCAAACTGCAAACAGAAGAGAAATGAGAACTCCATCGAGTATCACCTGCTCGTCTCAAAGTACCAATTTGATTTGCTTCTTTACCAGTTTCAAGCTCATCAATCTCTAATAAATGGACAATTTCATCTTTCTTGGCAGCATGTAACTCATCATCTTGCTTACTAGAAGAACAAATGATGTTGACGATGAAAGTCAATTTTGAAAAAAAAAACTGATGCACAGGAATAACTTCTCTTGATGCAGCAACTAATGCAAGTTACAATGATGAGCAAAACAGTGGATATAGTAAGCATAAGGGCAATCTTTTAAGAATAATGCTTGTAACCCATTCCATTCCCTTCTCATGTTGCTGGCGCCATCATATCCTTGACCACGAATATTAGAGACATCAAGACCATGTCGAGAAAGAATGTCGCACAATTCTTGTTTCAGAGTTAATGATGTAGTATCTTTGACATGTACAAGATCAAGAAAACACTCATGAATAAAATCATGTATATCAACAAATCTCAAAATAAGTGCCATTTGTTCTCTTTTAGATAACTTTTTATTTGATTTGATTTTATCTTTTAATTTTGATTATGTTTTGAATGTTCACAACTAAAAATTAATGTGTAATAAAAACAAGAGATGAAGATTGAATTTGAGTACTTTAAGTCATAGTAAAGTATTTGAGCCAACTAAACTATTTTCTACTTTATGAAAAAGTACTACTAAATTTTTTTTAAAAAGTTTGGGGGGGGGGCGTCTCAACTAAGCTCCACCCCTGAATATAAAAAAAAAACATAAAGTGATGTTAGGATTTTTAAGTGTCTTAGGACAAATATATATAAACAAGAAATAAAGAGAAGATAAAAAATTGAATATATATTATGTAAAATTAAATATATATTATGTAAAATTAAACAAAAATATTTCACTTATTTTTATATTTTTATTATCAAACAAATTTATATCTCTACATCTTACTCTCTGATAGTAAAACAAGGCCTGAAATAATACAAAAAAGCGCAGAAAATATCGTAGGCCAATTATAAAAGATTCTTTTAAATAAATTTATAAACATTACTTGTTTAATAATAATAATAATAATAATAATAATAATTATAATAATAATAATAATAATAGTTGTACCAGTAGTAGTAGTAATATAGTAGTAATATAGTAATAATAATTATTATTTTAATTATATTCACTAATTAATTCAATAAGTATTAAAACTTATTTTTCTTAAGATTTTGAATTTAATTAATTTTGCTAATAAAAGAATTACACTAAAAAATTATATTATATAGATTAATAATAGAAAATTGTATCAAATTATTTAGGCGTAGCTGCATTTAATAGTAATACTAGAAAAATAAAAATCTAAAATTAATTTATTTTATTAAACATCTTTAATTTTATATATGTAAAATATCTATAATTATATATTCATTACATTTAATATTACTTATTTATTATAACAATAATTAATAAATATAAAATAAAATAAATTTAGACTAACTTTTATTATCTCGTAAACAATTTTTTTTCCATTCTGAAAATGTAGACACGTGGTGTGTGTTGGGGGGGGGGGGGGGGGGATGGTCTAAGTAATTAATGCCATGACATGACCATGATTGAGGATTGAAGAGCTTGCCGCATTTTACATCCATGCACAAGTACTCTAATTGAGAAATATTTATTGAACATAACTCATTTATAACAATAACATTAGTAAATACATCTTACAAGTAGGAGTGGAAATAAGTGAGCTTAGACTAGACTTTGTTCTTAGTAGATTTGGTTTATTATATAGTTAATTGACTTGAATCTGGTATGTAGTCTGTTATAGGCTTTTTATAAAAAATTATGTCTAATTTGTTATTCAATTTGACATAACCTAAAGCCTATTAAAAGGTTTGATAATTTTTATTTTTACAAAAATAAAAATATTATTTAAAAAAATAATTTTTCAATAAAAATATTTATATATAATATATCATATTTAATATTTATAAAAAATTTTAATCTTTTAAAATATTTAAAATATACAAAAATATTTATAATAAAATATAATAAATTTAAAATATTTCATAATTTTGTTAATAATAAAAAAATTATTTATATATTTAATTATGTTTTAACAAGCTAACCAGACTTAACAGGCCAATAAAATTAATTAATAATCTAGAATTTGGTCTATTAATATATTAAGATTTTTAAAAAATTTTAAACTTGTGTCTATTTTATAATAGATCAGGCTAAATCAGACCAAGATCAGACTATAGACTCCTAATATTTCCACCCCTACTTACAACGGATAATGAACAGTTAAAAAGAAATGAAGCAAATAGGCTGGATAATTAAGTGCATCCTATTAGGACTTGGTAAATGCCAATGACATACACATGATATTGAAAAAGGTATAACTTTAGTTTAACGGCAGCTATATACGTCGGTCATATTATGTCATTATATTAACATGGTAATTAATAAGCTAACTATTTTGTGTGGCACAAACATTTACTAACATTTGGTAGTTGAAATGAGAGTTATTACTCTTTCTTCTCATTTTAATTAATAATCTTAGGTCTGAATTCTAGATATGAAATATTCAATACAAAAAGTATACCTCCAACAAATAGTTATCTCAAATAGAAACATACATACATGTGGTTCTAAAAAGCAGAACATCAGAAACTACAATTTTTTGGCAACTAATAACAAAAGCCCTCACATGCAAAGCGGATATTTTTGCAAAATGAATCATGCATATGTGCGAAAAGAAACGCGGAATGGAAACAATTGTGTTGCTCCTTCCTAAAATACACACCGTTTGTGCTTTGATTTTTCTCTCTCCACACTTCGGATATGTTTCAAAACTGATTCTCTTTTAGAGTTGGCTAGGTTGCCTTTATTTAGCATAATTAGTTAGAATGCTATATAAGCATGTTAAGTTTCAGAGGCAATTGAGAATTCATTCTTATCGTTCAGTAATATTAACTACGATCATTTCTTTCAATTCTCTACTTTGCTTCCATATCAAGCTATTGTTTTAGTTCATCCTTACCAAGATTCTTTCACTTTCACTTTCTTAAACAACAAAATTTTAGGTTGATTTCAAGGTTTAACCCTTCCTAATCCAAAAAAAGAAAAATTCATGAGCATGTTTTTAGAACAAAAACTGTTACAAACATGCTAAAAATCAACGATAAAATCATTCATATTGTATTTGTGTATAAATATATGTATTATTAAATTCAATTCTAATGGTATTTTATATTTTAACATATAGTTATAATTATTTAAAAATAGACGTGTCCAAATTTACCAACCAAAATGAGTATGAACAAAAATATAACTTAATTAATAGTGATGCATGAATACAATAATAGCAATGAGGTAAGCTACTCTTGTTTGCATCACTATGAATATAGAAAAAAAATTGTGACAAATATTAATATATAAATTAAATAGAGCAAATTGTTGTGTTGAAGAACCGACATAGATAGAAAACTATACCTTCCACATAAGCAAATTGGTGGTTGCCATGTGCTAATCCAAATATAGAATGGGAGCAACTTTTCAGCACTAAGCAGTGATACTTGGTTCATTTGCCTTCCACGGAGAACAAGTATCCAAACATTTGGACCCAAAAAACAAGAGTTTCGCCAACTTGCAAGAAGTCATATAGACATGAATAATGTTTAGAATTAGAGTTGTCTAATCTATTTGACTAAAAAAAAAATGTCTTTTTTGTAGTAATATTTTTTCGGTACAATTTATTTATTTATTTTGTCTTTCTTAGTTGAATATGAGTTTGCAAAATTTTTTAAAGTGTTTATATTGTTCAAGAATACAAATAATTTGTTTTATGTTTATTGGATAAGAAAAATTATGTGTTTGTATTTTTAACTTTTAAAAGTTAGACGTATTTTTAAAAATATTTAAAAAAAATTTTAAAATTAACTTATACTTATTAAAATTAAAAAATTTAATATCACTTTGTATGTTAATAAATATTTAAATTTACTCTTATATTTATGTTTATTATAATATTTTTAAAATTTTAAAAATTATTTTACCAAATATAATTATTATTACTTAAACTTATTGAAAGTCAATTATTTTAGTTTGATTTATCAAACATAAATATATATTACAATTTTTAAAATTTTATCTTTTGAAAGTTAACTTTAATAATTTACTTTCGAAAAGTAAAAATGTTACTACATCAAGTCTAAGATCTATATAATTTCCCTAGAATTGTTTAAATGAAAAAAATCAATCATCAATGTTTTGTATATAGCAATAATATGTTTTACTGAAAAATTATACTTAATATATAGGTGTTCTAAAAATATTATTATAACCATTCACTTTTTTTAATATAATTTTTAACTGCTATATATTGAAAGTTTAAGGTAGTAGTAATTTTTAAAAGATATATTTAAAATAAATGTTTCATGTATACAAAAATATTTAAGGTGAAGTCCACTTACTAGAGAGTGGAATGATGGTGAAACCATGACTGAGTCTGACTCAAAGTTCAAGTTGGGTTTGACATCACTGCACAAAGCACAATTGCACATTTCTTCTTCTCCAGATAGAAACAAAAAATAATAGAAGACCATGACAGCCTGCACTATACACATCTGAAAGATAGTATTACCAAAGAACATGCCTTACATACCGAATCACATTGCTAACTATCAGAATTGCCCATAATTTTAGTAGTGATCAAAATAATATAATTACAGAAACTTTCATGTTACAACTTGCTTAATGGGGTAATTTTCATTGGTTGGACCTCCAAGCACCTTGGCACTTTGACATTGACACAACCATAGAAGCGTACCTTATTTGTATTCATCTCTTTTTTTTTCTTTTTTCTTTTTTTCCTTTTATCGATCCATCATACATCCATGATCCTTCCAAAATAGAATAGGAATATATATGAGATTTATTTTATCAAAATTTTATATTTTATCTAAATATTGTAAACTTGTGTGTCAAACATCGACTTAATATATAAAATCCGACGCATGTTATGATGATTATCATTGTAGTAGTTATAGTTGCTATGTAATTTTGTTAACACGTAATTCTTTTTTTTTTAAATTAAAAGTCATATTTTTTATTATTAAAAATATTTTTGAATTAAAAATAAAAAATAAAAAAATTTGTCAACTAATTAAAAAATATAATTCTAGTTTTAGTAATATTTTTAAATATTTTCAAAATTACATAATTATCATAATTACTATAATATAGTTATGAGAGACTCCATCATAAAACATAAAAAAAATATGTATACAGGAACAGATATATGGGAGGTGAGTAGAGGCCTTTTCTCTAGCTTTTTTTTTTTAAAATTAATAGTAATAAATTATTAAGTATAATTTAATTTAAAAAAAAATATATTTAGTATTTAATTTAGTATAAACAAAAGTCTAGCCAAAATATTAATAATTTTTAATATTATGAACTTCAATGTCAACAAAATATGTGAATTAGTAGAATAATTTTATTCCGTAGATGACTTTAGTGATCAAGAAAAATTTTACATTAAAATGCAAGCACAACATTATAAATTTGAAGTTTCTAGTCATTTTGAATTAACTAACTTGTGCACAATTTTTGAGTTATGTCAAGGGTTAAAGAATTTTTTAACGTATTTTTTGATTGATTGTTTGATTTGTTTGGTATTAACTATCTTTTTCAATTGCAATAACTGAGAGAATTTTTTCAGTTATGAATATTGTAAAGAATCGACTCAGAAATAAAATGGAAAATGAATTTATTTTTAATTATCTATTGATTTATATTAAAGAAAAAACATTATAAAAAAATTTGACACAAATTCTATTAATTATAAATTTTATTATATGAAAAATTGACGTGTATTATTTCATTAATAAAAAATATATATATTTTTTGTATTTTAAAATATATTATCTATCGATATATTTTTATAATATATTTTATATTATATAATTTGCATATATATATATATAAAATTAATTCTCATCATAATATTTTTAAATTTGTCCTCTGTATGTATATACATTATTTTTCTTCACGTGAGGGGAAATGTTTTTATAATCAAAAATATTATTTATATATTAAAATTAATTACTAAAATTAATTATTATATATTTATATATAAATATATATTATTTTAATTTATTTTTAATATATATTTTATATTAATAATTATTTAATGATTAGTTTTGATATATATCTAATATAATTATTTCATAATTATTGAGTTTAAAGAGCTTTAAGCATTTTGCGCGTAGTTGAGAGCTATGTATAGTATGTGTGTCTAAACTTATCAACTTGTTCGGAATCTGCCAATAGAATCCCCAACCCCAAGATTTTTCCTTGACTTTTTATTTGTAAGCTCTTTTAATCATTTCTCCAATAAATAACCATGCAACAACAACAAATATCAAAGCTTCATTTTCTAGTTAAGAATCTTGTCATGGAACTTCCAATTTGCATCATCACTTGCAAAAGTTGACTTAAATATCAGTTACATGCTGATATTCTCTTGTGTGATTTTGACACTTATTATTATTGCCATGTGTATTTTGCTCACTAAGTTTTCACCTAATTTTAGGGGATGGGGAGGGGGTGGGAGTGGTATTGGTTGCTATTAACCAGGTGCTTGGATGTGATTGGTTTGTTATTATTTTATCGTAAAAAAATCCCTGAAAAACTAAATGGAACGGATGAATAAGACATTGCAAAATTAATTTTCATTTAATTTTTAGTTTAACTGTTTTATACCAATAAATTTAAAGAATTTTAAATTATTATCTAATTAAATGCTTAATTATCATTATTGATTAATAATTAGATAAATTAAAAAAATTTATTGATATAATCCTACATGATTATATATATATAATTTGTTTTTCAATAATGTTAAAGAAACAATAAAAAATAAATCAAAATTTGTCTTATTTAGTATTATTAATTATCGCTAAAATTAATGAATATTAAAAAAAATAAATTTAAATTATTTGAATTAATTTTTTATTGTATTATTGTTTGTTTTCTACACTTTCATAAAAATTAAATTGTTAAAACCTTATACTAAGGCACATTATTGAGTTTGAGTATCTCCACATAATGAATAGATTCACAAAACTATTGTAATTGGAGACTGATTTTTTTAATGTATCCTTTCCTGGAATATAGGCTACATCAACCAAAAAGGCACCTAACTCGTGAACATTGCATTCACTTTTATTTGTTTTTATTTTTTATTTTTTCTTCTTTAATTTTCCTTTTCTGTTCTGGGTTCGGTTTCTCAAAATCCTACAAAAATCAAGATATTATATTCTAGACACTAACAGGTAGCAAACATGGATTTAAAAGAAGAAGTGAAATTACTGTTATTTCTGATATATTTACAACAGAAACCTGTGCTGGACAGAAATTTACACAATATCATATTATCACATAATAATCTATATTGTGATATACACACAACTTGTTGTTTTCCCTCAAGACTTTTTCATGACATCTAAAATTTAAGTGAAAGAATAAGCAGAGACCCAGCTGAGCTTTCATTTTGCTATACTACACCCAAAAGCTACAAGCTATGGTCCCCCAAAACCTCTCACTCAAAACTCCCCAAACTTAAGAATAATTAAAAAAAAGGAAAAAGAATGCAGAGAGAAACATGAGCCTCTACTTCTGCTTGAAAATAACAGAGAGGATGGAGATTCCGGGGACATATCTGCAAACAATCCCACAGGTAAAAATCTCCCCTCGCTCACACGAAAGAAGGATCTAAAAGCAAATAAAAGAAAGAAAGAAAGAAAGGAAGGTCTCAACGGAAAATAATCAAGCCTGCTTCCGGAGATCCTTGGATTGAATGAATGTGCCATGGAAACCATAAGGCACTCTTGAAGGTAACTCAATTATAGCCTCAAGCTCCAGAGTCATTGCATTCACAACCTGAAGCTCAGACCTCCACTCCTTCTCGTCATGAACAAATGCAAGAATGTAACCGTCGTCTTCCCTCTCCGACCACGCCGATCGAGGAAGAAACATCGGCTCACCACCGAATTTCTCACCGCCATACATGTACTTCTTTACTTCGCCGCTGGACAGATCAACCTTGGCGAAACCGGACACCTTAGGCCATGGCTCGGCGAGTGCCAAGTATGCGAACTGTGTCTTCCTTCCAAGCTTGTTCTTGTTCACCATCCCTGCCTCCAAGTTCACCTGTTCTTCTTCACGGATTATAGCCCTTCTTGTTGATTTCCCTGTCTTCAAGTTCAACCTTATCTCCGATAACACACTCTTCAAATTCTCATCGCACTCGTTGAAAATGGAGTCGGCAGGGGTCATGCACGATCCAATCACAACAACCTCATCAGTTTCTTTCTCCTCCCACGCATTCCATAGATGGAAGCAGAAGCACTCTGGCGCTTCAATCCACCGGATACCGTCTGAGTCGGTGGCATTCTTGTCAAGAATCCCAAACCTAGAGACCTTCTCTTTGTCGTAAACAACCGGTGATCCACCCCTCATCATCTCGCCAAGCTTGAAAACCACCTGCTGGTCCGGTACCACCACGAAATTCTCGGTTATCGCGAAATCGTGCATCATCGTTGGGACCTTCAACGGAATATCAACGTCCTTCGACTTCGTTCCGTCTTTATTGAATTTGAAATACTTTAGGTAAGGCTTTGAAACGACGTCGTAGCTTAGAGCAAAGAGTTCGCCTGAGACTGGATCCACTTTAGGATGTGCGATCATCGTGGATTTCAGTTGGCCGTTAAAGTCGTAACGGCCAACGGTTTTTAAATCCCCGTTTGGCGTGACGCGCACGTGGTAAGGCAAATCATCTTCGGACATCGCCAAGAGGCGGTTATTGAAGTAGACCAGACCGGCGTTTGCGACGCCCATTCCGTTTTTTCCGTCTACGAGGCCGAAAAGGCCACGGGCGTAGAACAAGAGGAGGCGAGCGATTCCGGAGTGACCGTGGAGTTCTCCGATGGCTTTCGGGAACACCGGTTTTCCGAGGGATTTCTCTTGGACGAGGCGGTTTGTTTCGGTGAACCGGCAGGAGTAGCTGGCAGAGCCGTTGTGGAATTTCACGGCGTGAACCATGCCGTCGCCGTCGAAGAGATGGTGTCCGGCGAGGGGCTCGTACATCGGATTGGCACCGTTGCGGACATAGACTCCGTCAATGCATTCCGGGAGTTTCCCGGCGATTGGGAGGGAGTGAGTGGAGGGATGCTCCGGTACCGGTGCGAAGTTTCCGGCGATCTGAACGCGGGGATCGGCGGTCTTTGGGAGCGGGTGTTGGCGCTCGTGGGAGGCTAAGGCGGATTCCGCGAAGTCTATTGCCATGGCAGCCGCCTTTTGTATAAGGTTCCAGTCTTTAACCGGAGCTGCGGTTGTGGATGCGGTTTTATTTTCTTTTGTTGGTTTTGGTTTTGTTGTTGTTGTGGTTGGTTGTAACTGTTTTGGGAAGTGGAGTGTTTGGAGTGAGCATTTGATTTTATTGTAATTAGACCTCCTCTTGTTACTCCTGATAGTGAATGAGGATGGTGTTTGAGGTGAACATGATGCACCTTTTAAAGAGGAGCATGATGATGGAAGTTTGGTATTGATCCATGTGTTTGAAGTTGCTGCCATGGTTGCTCTATTTTGAAAGTGTAGTGATGTGAGTGTGAGAGTAAGAAGTAAGTAGCAGGGGGGGTGAATATTGAGTTTTGAATTTGGAATTTGGATTGGTGTGTGTGTGTATTTTTTTTCGTTTAAGAATGTTTTTTGCTTTTCTATGTTTTGTTTGAGAGAGGTGGTTTGTGAGTGAGAAAGTTGAGGGATGAGGGGAGTGAGAGACCGGATATATATAGTGGGGAGAAGGGGTTGGAGGCATGGAGGTTCAACTTAGACATGTAAGAGAAGACCACGTGTAGGATTAAGAAATTGAGGGAAAGAGAGTATTGAGAATGAAAAAAAGAAGAAAAAAGAAAATTAAAAAAGTTGGATTGCCAATAAGTGATCAAGACAAGGTGGGGTTGTATATGGGGCATAGCTGCATGATACACTGCCACGAACACTCTACTTCGCTTTCTCTCTCTACACTACAAAAGAAAAGCTTATTTTATTGTGGAAATAATAAGAGAAAGGAAAGGGGAATAATAAGGATTATAATCTTAATTTTACTAGATAATTAACGGAAATTTAACTAACAACAAATTAATAAGTATTTTTAAATTATATTTTATATTAATTAATTATTATTAATTAGTGATTATTTAAATTTTATTTTTTAAAAATATAGAATTAATAATTATTAATTACAGTTATTTAAAATTAATTAATTAAAAATTATTTATCTATACTTTTCTTTATGATATAGGGAAAATTCCTTAAATTGAGAGCAATCACACATGACAATTGATGAGAATAAAATTAAAACAACGCCAAGAGACCAAGGTAAATTTGGTTTGTTTAACGGACTAATACCTAGGTATTATAATGTGATATGAATTTACTTAATACTTTCATAAAAGAATTTAGTCAAGAATTTTAAATTGAGTTTCTTTTGCTTTATTAGTATATATTTAATAATTCATAGTATTATAAAGGCCATTAATTGGTATAACATGGAAATAGAAGAAAACAATTTAGATTGTGAGAGAGAGAGAGAGAGAGAGAGAGAGAGAGTTGAAACTTGAAAGGGTCTAAAAAAAAAGTAAAAGAAAATGAAAGCGGCGAAAGAAGAGTGGTATGTGTGTGTGTTTAACGATGGTAATCTATTGGCCCATTAGGTTGTAAGATGAACAAATAGGAGGGGTATGAAGAAGATTGGGCTTTTTGATTGAAGAATAGTAATGGGTGGTGGTGCCTATGACTATGAGTATGAGTGGAGAAGGCATTTTGGTTTGTTTGTTGCACACGTCGAACCCCGCGTTGCTGCCTCAATGTGAAGTTGTGAGTGAGAGTTGAGAGTGTCACACGTGGCTAATTCTCTGGGTGTCCCTCATCTTTGCCTTCAAAATCTTAGTCACATCATATTACTACCCCACACGCTTGCAATTCCATTTCCCACTTTTCTTTACCTTCCTTCTCCTTTCCTTTCCTTTCCTTTTGGGTTTACTACATGTTTGGTAGTAGTGTAACAAGACACTAAGCAAGTTTTAAGTTTAGAAAACTTTGTTTCAATCTTAATTGTCTCTAGATTGATATTTTTTAGGGAAAAAGCATTTGTCTTTAAAGGGATAATTACAATTTCTTCAAACTATATTAGTTACATCTTTAACAACAAAGTCAGAATAATGGTCAAAGATAAAAACAAAATGAAGTATAAAAAATAAAAATAAAAATAAAAATATTAAAATAGTAACTATCTACTCTTGTCTTAATCTAATGATAAATATTTTGAACAGAATAAAATCTTATCTTTATCTTGTAAGTTTTAATGCATTTTAAAATTTATAATATAATGTACGTTATGAAATTATTTATCTTAAAAATTTAAATAAATAAAAAATATATAAATAATTATATCAATAGTTCTGAAAATAAAATTGAATTAGTAGTTTGATCTAGTTAATCGAAAATTGATTATCAAACCGATTTTATTTTAGATAAAAGCCATTTGACAGTGAACTTGTTAAAATTTGAAAAGTTCAGTAAAAAATAATTAAATAGTTTAATTTTTGAGTTTTTTAAAGATTAATTAATGGTATAAAATAATAAATAAAAAATATTTTAAAAAAAATATATATTTATATATAATATATTATTTTATTATATTAATTTTAATAATTTTGATTGAATCTTTGAACCTCTAATTTTATTGATTTAATAATTGCATCATTTTTAAAATCTACTCAATCTCTTTTTCTCTTTTTCTGTTTGACTAAGCATGGCATAAAAAGGATTGTTATTAATCATTGAAAGAAATTTTTGAATAATTATCTAAATCAGTCGTAAAAAAAATTAAAAGTAAACATTTTAGTCTTTAAAAAAAATTAATACACAAAAATATTTTCAAAATTTTATTCAGGCAAACAAATCAGTTTTTAATCTATTTTTCGGCAGTGTAATTACCCAAATCAGTACCCAAAAATTTTAAAAATAGACATTTAGTCCTTAAAATAAATTAATACATAGATCAATCCCTAACATTTTTCTTTGTCAGATATAACAATCTCCCGTCTATTTTTCGACGTATCTCACAACAGAGAATGCAAATTTGACACACTTTTTTTTGTTAACATGATTTTTGCACATATTATAAATCAAAGAAAAGTAATATATATGTGCCACATGGATGTGTATGTTAATTTAGTCTAATTATGAAGTAGAAATTCAATTATCTTTTGAGTTAATTGATGATTTGGTAATCAAGTTGAGATTCAAGTGAAAATAAAAGAATAATTTTGATTATATTTAATTCCTACCTATCTGATGACAAGAATTATTGTCGGTCTAGAATTTCTCTTATAGAAATAAAAATTTCGTTGTAAACATAACTCCAAACCAACTAATAATCCTCACATCAAATTTTAATAGATTTGGTTGTCACAAGTACAAATTCTAATGAAAATTAACCGAAGTATTCAAACCTCGGGTCTTCTCATAAGGAATTGCAATGAAGTGATCAATTATTGGCTATGAAGGAACAAGGGGGTTTGATTAAACGACAAGAGAAGTAAAAAAAACAATTAAAGAAAGCAATTAATAAAGAGAGACATTCATGGCAAGGATTGAGAATATAGGCTTTCTATCCTAGTCACTAATCATAACAATAATTAACAAAGGCTTATCTTATTTCGTCATCCCCAACAATGTAAGAAGGTATAATGTTATCTTCACATGAGAGAAACTCAAATAAGACTAGTTAATCTCAATCCAAAAGTCCTAATCAACTTACTAATTGAATTAGCAAGAGATTAGAGTCAATGGAAATAATATTAACTAACAACTCTAGATCACCAATCTAAATTGGGTACTAATGACTCAAGATTACTTAATTTCTCTTTCCAAACCAAGAATGCTCAAAGATCTACTCTAACATCCAACCAAGCATTTTGTTTGCACTTGGAAGGCATAAAAGAAAAGTATAGTAAAAGTGCAAGAAAGATAAATTCTACAACTACCCAATGCAAGAAAAGTAAGATCAACAACTCAATTCAACAATAAAAGAAACATAAAACATCAATTGCATTAAAGAAAACCAAATCCAACAAGAATTCATCAATAAACTAAAAGAGGCATAAAGAGGGGAGTTAACAATGCAAACTAAGAGAATTAAGATGTAGGAACAAGAAATTATAAGGAAAACTAAAGGAAAACAAGAATTATACCCTAGATCTAAGATGAAAAGTACCCAGGGATGGATACATAGGGGGCAAGTGGAGGCCTGGGCCCCCCAGCTTTTTACAAAAAAAAATTAGTAGTAAAGTTTAAGAAGCCCAACCCATAAAATATAATAATTTTTGAAATTTTTTTAAAGCCCTAAAACTAAATTGGCTACACAGAAACACTATTCTTCCTTTATTCCTTTTGACTTTTGACGTTTAGGATTCCTTTTGAAATTGAAGCCATAGCGACGCGCGATGCCCTTTAGTCCTCTACTCCACTGAGTTACTGACCACTATCTCACAACTCACAAGGTACATTTTATTATATATTTTAAATTTAAAATTTGTTATTATATATCTTAAATAGTTACTATGCAGATTTATTGTTCTTGTTGATATATCTCTATGTACTGTACTACAGTGTGACTGTGTATATTATTAATTTGTCTAGTAGTATTTTTATTTTTTATTTTTAGTAAAAGTGATAGTGATTTAGTAAAAAAATATTATTAATTTGTTATTGATGTTTACTTAATAAAAAATATTTAGACTTTATTTATTCATATGAGTATATAATTATTTGAATTTTTTTTCAGGTAAAAAGAAACTAGAACATTTTATGATGAAAAAGCAAAGTAAAATTGATGCAATTTTTAAGAGAAAAGCTGCTGATAATGTTGGAGTTCAAACAAGTCAACCCTCTAATCTTATTTCACAAGAAGTTTAAGTAAGTGAACTCTCTAATCTTACTCAAAATACACATCAACATGAATCCAAAGTTTCAAGATTAGAAAGAGATGTTGATATCTCTTTACTAGAAAGGGATCCAGGAAAGCAACGTCCAATTTGGCAGTATAATATCAATGAACGTGATAAGATTCGTAGAGCATACATAATAGTTGGGCCATACCAACCAACAAATATTAGCTATCCAGCTTTTGGTAATAACAATCACCATCGATATTTTCAATCTTCTTGGTTTAAGAAATTTCTAAGTTGGTTAGAATATTCACCAGAAAAAGATGCTGCTTATTGTTTGCCTTGCTACTTGTTTAGTTTAGTAAACATTATGGTGCTCATAATGATGGAAAACATGCATTTTCAGAGTTAGAATTTAGTAATTGGAAGAAAGTAAACAATGGAGTGAATTGTGCATTTGTATATCACGAGGGTTCTATTCCTAATTCTCCCCATAATTTATCTGTGAAATCTTGTGATGATTTAATGGCTCATTCTAAGCATATAGACAAAGTTCTTGATAGGCATAGTGATGAAACTATTGCAAATAACCGCTTAAGGTTGAAGACATCCATTGATGCTATTCGATGGCTTGCATTTCAAGCATGTGCATTTAGAGGCGACGATGAAAGTCCTGGATCTTTGAATAGGGAAAATTTTATTGAGTTAATTAAGCTTTTAGCTTTATGTAATCAGAATGTTAATAATGTTGTCCTTGAAAATGCTCCTGGAAATGCTCAATATATATCTCCCGGTGTTTAAAAAGATATATTGCATATCTTTGCTAGAAAAGTGCGTGCAACAATTCGAGAAAAAATTGGTGATTCTAAATTTTGTATAATTATTGATGAAGCAAGAGATGAGTCAAAGCGAGAACAAATGTCTGTGGTTTTGAGATTTGTAGACAAGCACGGTTGTGTTCAAGAAAGATTTTTTGACCTTATACATGTTTCTGATACGTGTTCTTTGACATTGAAAACAGAAATTTCATTAGTTCTTTCTCGTCATAATCTTGATGTTCAAAATCTTAAGGGACAAGCGTATGATTGAGCTAGTAATATGCGTGGTGAATGGAATGGATTGCAAGCTCTATTTTTGAAAGATTGCCCTTGTTCATCAATTACAATTAGCACTTGTTTCTGCAGCCAAAGAAGTTTTCTATGTTCATCAATTCTTTTCAAAACTTACACTAATTGTGAATGTTGTGACTGTTTCTCATAAATGTCATGATCTGTTAAGGGTTGCTCAAGCAAATAATGTTGCAAACTTAATTGCCGATGATCAACTTGTGACAGGTAGTGGACTTAGGCTGGGTTTGGTAAAGCTTTTTCAGGAGGTGCTTGTGCTTTTAAAAAGCACAAGCACGTCATTTTGCGTTTGGTAAATTAAAAAGCTCAAGTGCTTGTGCTTGCGGCTTTTAAAAGTTAGAGGTGCTTTTGAAAGCACCTAGGAGGGAGCTTTTCAAAGCTGGCTTATGCTTACCAAATTTTTTTCATTTTCCCGCACATATTTTCCGCTATTATATTGCCATTAAAATCTTCATATATTTCTAACTTCTCTTCCTAACCTTCATAAAATCTAACACAATCTTCATATATTTTTTATTTTTCAACCTAATCTTCACAAATTTCAACACAAATACATCTCTATCACATATTAGGTATGAACTTCTATCTATTTATATTATTTTTTTTGCGTTAATTTTGTATTTTTTCAGTAGATCTATTATCTTTGTTTGTTTTTTTCTGTTCTTTGAAACGGGAAGAGGTTGATGAAAACCAATCATAAAATTTTTTTGCATGAGCATTAGTCCAAATTATAATAACAACATGTATACATATGTAAATATAGATATATAATCATAAGAGTAGTTTATTTGAGATATGTGTCCCATTTTTTATGATCTGTAAAGGTGAGCCAATATACATAGGTGGGTAATGGACGTACCCAGTACTAACATTGGATTACATACAAATTTTATGATACTTATATAAAATTTTAAAGTTAAAAAATAGAAGAATTTATTTATTATATTTATGTTTATTATGAATTTTTTATTTTAACATTATTTTATTTTAAAATATTATATAAAATTTTAAAGAATTTGAAAAAAAAAATTATTTTTTTGTTATAAACATGTTTATTATAATTTTTTCAACTTTTAAAAGCTGTTTTACCAAACACAATTATGGTGCTTGTACTTATTAAAAGCCATTTTTAATTTGATTTTACCAAAGGTAAGTGCTGCAGCTTTTAAAAAGCTGTCTTTTAAAAGACAGCTTTCATGAGCTACTTTTAAAAAGCAAAAGCTTTACCAAACTAAGCCTTAATCAAATTGGTACTTTACAAAGAGCTGGAGATACTAGATGGGGGTCTCATTTGAATTCTGTACGTAGCTTGCTATGCATGTTTGATGCTACTTGTGAAGTTCTTGAAAAAAGCACTGAAGAAGGTAATTTCTCCACTCGTGGCGATGCTAGTGCTGCTTATGATGCTATCACATCCTTTGAATTTGTCTTTGTTTTGCATTTGATGAGAAATATTTTGGAAGTTAGTCATGAACTTTGTCAAGCTTTGTGATGAGCGGATAATTTGTATGCTTTTTGGCATTGTTTTTAGTAGGTTTTTGGTATCTTTTAGTTAGTTTTTAGTATATTTTCATTAGTTTTTAATTAAAATTCACTTTTCTGGACTTTACTATGAGTTTGTGTGTTTTTCTGTGATTTCAGGTATTTTCTGGCTGAAATTGAGGGACCTGAGCAAAAATCTGATTCAGAGACTCAAAAGGACTGCAGATGCTGTTGGATTCTGACCTCCCTGCACTCGAAGTGGATTTTCTGGAGCTACAGAAGCCCAATTGGCGCGCTCTCAACGGCGTTGGAAAGTAGACATCCAGGGCTTTCCAGCAATATATAATAGTCCATACTTTGCCCAAGATTTGATGGCCCAAACCCGCGAAGCAATCCGGCCTCAGGAATTCCAGCGTTAAACGCCGGAACAGGAATAAAAGTTGGAGTTAAACGCCCAAACTGGCATAAAAGCTGGAGTTAAACGCCAGGAAGAGTCTCTACACGAAAATTACTTCATTGCTCAGCCCAAGCACACACCAAGTGGGCCCGGAAGTGGATTTTTATGTCATTTACTCATCTTTGTACACCCTAGGCTACTAGTTTTCTATAAGTAGGACCTTTTACTATTGTATTTTCATCTTGGTATCAATCTTTTGATCATGTTTTGATGATTGAACCCTCTTTTGGGAGGCTGGTCATTCGGCCATGCCTAGACCTTGTTCTTATGTATTTTCAACGGTGGAGTTTCTACACACCATAGATTAAGGTGTGGAGCTCTGCTGTACCTCGAGTATTAATGCAATTACTATTGTTCTTCCATTCAAATTCCACTTGTTCTTTATCCAAGATATCACTTGTTCTTCAACATGATGAAGGTGATGATTGACGCCCATCACCATTCTCACCCATGAACAAGGTGACTGACAACCATTCTTGTTCTACAAGCATCCGAGGCTTAGTGAATATCTCTTGGATTCTTCGGAATCTTCGTGGTATAGGCAGGACCTGATGGCGGCATTCAAGAGAATCCGGAAGGTCTAAACCTTGTCTGTGGTATTCTGAGTAGGATTCAATGATTGAATGACTGTGATGTGCTTCAAACCTGTAACCTACTGGGCGTTAGTGACAGACGCAAAAGAGTGATTCTATTCCGGTAGGGGAGGGAACCAAACCGGTGATTGGCGGCACTGTGACAGAGTGCTTTGCATTAGCTTTCACTGCGCGGATGGGAGGTAGCTGCTGACAACAGTGAGACCCTACACGAGCTTGCCATGGAAAGGAGTAAGAAAGGATTGGATGAAGACTGTAGGAAAGCAGAGAGACGGAAGGGAAGGCATCTTCATACACTTGTCTGAAGCTCATACACCAATGATATACATAAGTATCACTATCTTTATCTTTATGTTATTTTCGCATATCATTATACCCATTTGAGTCTGCCTGACTGAGATTTACAAGATGACCATAGCTTGCTTCATACCACCAATCTCCGTGGGATCGACCCTTACTCGCGTAAGGTATTACTTGGACGACCCAGTGCACTTGCTGGTTAGTTGTGCGAAGTTGTAGTGATCACAATTTCGTGCACCAAGTTTTTGGCGCCGTTGCCGGGGATTGTTCTTGTGTATGGACAACTGACGGTTCATCTTGTTGCTTAGATTAGGTATTTTTCTTCAGAGTTCTTGAGAATGAATTCTAGTGTTTCAAGGTGATGTTCTTATCATCACCAAGGCTGATTGATTCTCATCAATTTAGCTCTTGAATGCAGTGTCCTGCTGAAGCTTAGCCGGCCATGTCTAATTCCTTTAGACTAAAGCTTTAGACTAACATTGCATGATTCCTGGAATTCTCATTAAGAATTTTGATACCTTTATTTTCCTTTTCACTTAATTTTCGAAAAAGCCAAAAAAAATTACAAAACCATAAAAATCCAAAAAAAAAAAAAAAAAAAAATTTTTTCTTGTTTAAGTCTAGTGTCTCATCTTAAGTTTGGTGTCAATTGCATGTTTCCGTTCTTCTTGCATTTTTTCGAATTTATGCATGTGTCTTAATTGATCTTCAAGTTGTTCTTGATGATTTTCTTGTTTTGATCTTTGAATTCTATTGACTTGAGTGTTTTGTTGTTTCTTATATGCATTCTCATTTTGTTAGTGTCAGTAGTGTACAAACTGCTAAGTTTGGTGTCTTGCATGCATTGTTATTTGATTCTTGTTGCATTTTAATTTTTCCCTATTATTAAAAATCCAAAAATATTTTTAATTTGTGTCTTTTCAAGTCAATAATACAGAGAATTGAAGATTCAGAACATACTGCAGAGGAATCACACAGAAAAAGCTGGGCATTCAAAAATGCCCAGTGAAGAAGACAGACTGGCGTTTAAACGCCAGCCAGGGTGCCTGGTTGGGCGTTTAACGCCCAAAAAGGTATAGGTTTGGGCGTTAAACGCCAGAATGTGCACATTCTGGGCGTTTAACGCCAGGATGGCAAAGGGGGAAGATTTTGTTTTCAAAATCAATTTTTTTCAAGTTTTCAAAGTTTTTCAAAAATCAAATCTTTTTCAAATCATATCTTTTCAATCAAATGTTTTCAAAATTAATTTCTTTCCTTTTTCAAAGATACTTACTAACAATTAATGATTTGATTGAACATTTTTTGCCTTTTCTGTTAAGGAAGGTTTTATGTTTGAATCATATCTTTTCTTGTTAGGCAAGTCATTAATTTTTAAAATCATATCTTTTCAAATTGTTTTCAAATCATATCTTTTAAAATTGTTTTCAAATCATATCTTTGAAAATTGTTTTCAAATCATATCTTTTCAATCACATGTTTTTAAAACCAATCATATCTTCTTAACCACATCTTTTTCAAAATAGTTTTCAATCAAATCTTTTTGATTTCTAATTTCAAAATCTTTTTCAAAAATCACTTGATTTCTTTTCCACTTTTATTTTCGAAAATCAATTAGTGTTTTTCAAAAATGTTTTCAAAATCTTTCACTTAATTTTCGAAAATTACTTCCCTTCTTCTCACATCCTTCTATTTCTGGACTAACTCTATTCTTTAATGCAAAATTCGAACTCCATCTTCTTTGATAAGTTCGAATTTTCTACCTCTGTCTTCTACCTTTCTTCTCCTCTGACACCTCAAGGAATCTCTATACTGTGACATAGAGGATTCCATATTTTCTTGTTCTATTCTCTTTCATATGAGCAGGAACAAAGACAAAGGCATTCTTGAAGCTGACCGAATTCTTCACAGAAGAAGAACACATGGCAGCCGAAAACAACAACAATGCCAACAATGCAAGGAAGGTGCTTGGTGACTTTACTGCACCTACTCCTGATTTCTATGGGAGAAGCATCTCAATCCCTGCCATTGGAGCAAACAACTTTGAGCTTAAGCCTCAATTAGTTTCTCTAATGCAACAGAATTGCAAGTTTCATGGACTTCCAATGGAAGATCCTCATCAGTTTTTAGCTGAGTTCTTGCAAATCTGTGACACAGTCAAGACTAATGGGGTTAACCCTGAGGTCTATAGACTGATGCTATTCCCTTTTGCTGTGAGAGACAGAGCTAGAATATGGTTGGACTCTCAACCTAAAGAAAGCCTGGACTCTTGGGAAAAGCTAGTCAATGCCTTCTTGGCAAAGTTCTTTCCTCCACAAAGATGGAGTAAGCTTAGAGTGGAAGTCCAAACCTTCAGACAGAAGGATGGAGAATCCCTCTATGAAGCTTGGGAAAGATACAAACAAATAATCAGAATAAAATATTGACTCAACAAAGTCAATTTGATTTCTCAAAGTCTGTCTGGAATGCAAAATGCACCAAGCAGTACTAAGGAGGCTTCATCTGAGGAAGAAGCTTATGATCCTGAGAACCCTTCCATGGAAGAGGTGAATTACCTAGGAGAACCCTATGGAAACACCTATAATTCTTCATGGAAGAATCAAGAGAAACCTCAACAAGGTTTCAATAACAATAATGGTGGAAGAAACAGGTTTAGCAATGGCAAGCCTTTTCCATCATCTTCTCAGCAACAGACAGAGAGTTCTAAGCAGAGTACTTCTGACTTAGCAACAATGGTCTCTGATCTAATAAAGACCACTCAAAGTTTCATGAATGAAACAAGGTCCTCTATCAGAAATCTGGAAGGACAAGTGGGTCAGCTGAGTAAGAAAGTTACTGAACTCCCTCCTAGTACTCTCCCAAGTAATACAGAAGAAAATCCAAAAGGAGAGTGCAAAGCCATAAACATGGCCGAATATGGAGAGGAAAGAGAGGAGGAGGACGCCACTGAGGAAGACCTCAGTGGGCGTGTACCAATCTCCTCTGAGTTCCTCAAAGAGGAACCATGGGAATCTGAGGCTCAAAATGAGACCATAGAGATTCCATTGGACTTGTAGAGAATGTTTTGGTTAAGATTGAAGACCACTACATCCCTACTGATTTCATAGTCCTAGAGACTGGGAAGTGCATGGATGAATCCATCATCCTTGGCAGACCCTTCCTAGCCACAGCAAAGGCTGTGATTGATGTTGATGGAGGTGAACTAATCATTCAAGTGAATGAAGAATCCTTGGTGTTTAAGGCTCAAGGATATCCCTCTGTCACCATGGAGAGGAAGCTTGAAGAGCTTCTCTCAAATCAGAGACAAACAGAGCCCCCACAGTCAAACTCTAAGTTTGGTGTTGGGAGGCCACAACCAAACTCTAAGTTTGGTGTTGAACCCCCACATTCAAACTCTAAGTTTGGTGTTGGGAGGTTCCAACATTGCTCTGAGTATCTATGAGGCTCCATGAGAGCCATCTGTCAAGCTAATGACATTAAAGAAGCGCTTGTTGGGAGGCAACCCAATGTTATATTTTGACTATTTTCTTTTGTTATTTTATGTTTTTTGTAGGTTGATGATCATAAGAAGTCACAAAATCCATTGAAAAAGCAAAAACAGAATGAAAAACAGGAAGAAAAACAGCACACCCTGGAGGAAGAACCTGCTGGCGTTTAAACGCCAGCCAGGCTAGCAGATGGGCGTTTAACGCCCAGTCTGGTGCCATTCTGGGCGTTTAACGCCAGAAAGGGGCACCAGACTGGCGTTAAACGCCAGTAAAGGGCACCAACCTGGCGTTAAACGCCAGGAATGGGCACCAGCCCGGCGTTTAACGCCAGAAATGGCTCAAAACGTGGATTTTGATGCTATTTGGTGCAGGGATGACTTTTCCTTGACACCTAAGGATCTGTGGACCCCACAGGATCCCCAAACAACCCCACCACTCTCTCTTCTTCTTCACCCATTCATCAATCACCTCAACATCTCTTTCTCTTCACCACTCACATCCATCCTTCATAAACCACCACTTCTCCCCATACATGGCCGAACACAAAGCCATCTCCCTCTCCTCCATTTCTTCTTCTTCTACTCACTTCCCTCTTCTTTTGCTCGAGGACGAGCAAACCTTTTAAGTTTGGTGTGGTAAAAGCATTGCTTTTTGTTTTTCCATAACCATTTATGGCATCCAAAGCCGGTTCAACTGAGAAGGCATGACCTCAAGCCCATCACTAAGAAGAAGATGGAGCAAACAAAGAGACCCTCTCATCAAGAAATCCCTGAGATACCTCAAGGGATGCACTTTCCTCCACAAGACTACTGCGAGCAACTGAACACCTCCCTAGAAGAATTAAGTTCCAACATGGGACAACTAAGGGTGGAGCACCAAGAACATGCCATCCTCCTCCATGAAATTGGAGAAGATCAAAGGATCATGAAAGAGGAGCAACAAAGACAAGGAAGAGACATTGAGGAGCTCAAGCACTCCATAGGATCTTCAAGAAGAAGAAAGAGCCGCCATCACTAAGGTGGACCCGTTCTTTAATCTCCTTGTTCTTTATTCTTCTGTTTTTCGAATTTTAGTGCTTTATGTTTATCCATGTTTATGTCTTATGATCATTAGTGTCTTAGTGTCTATGCCTTAAAGCTATGAATATGAATCCATCACCTTTCTTAAATGAAAACTGTTTTTAATCAAAAGAACAAGAAGTACAGGATTTCAAATTCATCTTTAAAACTAGCTTAATTAGTTTGATGTGGTGGCAACAATTTTGTTTTCTGAATGTATGCTTGAACAGTGCATATGTCTTTTGAATTTGTTGTTCATGAATGTTAAAAATTGTTGGCTCTTGAAAGAATGATGAAAAAGGAGACATGTTACTGAGGATCTGAAAAATCATAAAAATGATTCTTGAAGCAAGAAAAAGCAGTGAATACAAAAAAAAAAAAAAAAAAAGAGAAGCAGAAAAACGAAAAAAAAAAAAGGGAGAAAGAGAAAAAGAAAGAAAAAGAAAGAAATAAAGTTATGATCCAAAGCAATAAGAGTGTGCTTAAGAACCCTGGAAACCTCTAATTGGGGACTTTAGCAAAGCTGAGTCACAATCTGAAAAGGTTCACCCAATTATGTGTCTGTGGCATATATGTATCCGGTGGTAATACTGGAAGACAGAGTGCTTTGGGCCACAGCCAAGACTCAATAAGTAGCTGTGTTCAAGAATCATCATACTTAACTAGGAGAATCAATAACACTATCTGGATTCTAAGTCCTAAAGAAGCCAATCATTCTGAACTTCAGAGGATAAAGTGAGATGCCAAAACTGTTCGGAGGCAAAAAGCTACTAGTCCCGCTCATCTAATTTGGAGCTAAGTTTCATTGATAATTTGGAGTCTATAGTATATTCTCTTCTTTTATCTTATTTGATTTTCAGTTGCTTGAGGACAAGCAACAATTTAAGTTTGGTGTTGTGATGAGCGGATAATTTGTATGCTTTTGGCATTGTTTTTAGTAGGTTTTTGGTATCTTTAGTTAGTTTTAGTATATTTTCATTAGTTTTTAATTAAAATTCACTTTTCTGGACTTTACTATGAGTTTGTGTGTTTTTCTGTGATTTCAGGTATTTTCTGGCTGAAATTGAGGGACCTGAGCAAAAATCTGATTCAGAGACTCAAAAGGACTGCAGATGCTGTTGGATTCTGACCTCCCTGCACTCGAAGTGGATTTTCTGGAGCTACAGAAGCCCAATTGGCGCGCTCTCAACGGCGTTGGAAAGTAGACATCCAGGGCTTTCCAGCAATATATAATAGTCCATACTTTGCCCAAGATTTGATGGCCCAAACCCGCGAAGCAATCCGGCCTCAGGAATTCCAGCGTTAAACGCCGGAACAGGAATAAAAGTTGGAGTTAAACGCCCAAACTGGCATAAAAGCTGGAGTTAAACGCCAGGAAGAGTCTCTACACGAAAATTACTTCATTGCTCAGCCCAAGCACACACCAAGTGGGCCCGGAAGTGGATTTTTATGTCATTTACTCATCTTTGTACACCCTAGGCTACTAGTTTTCTATAAGTAGGACCTTTTACTATTGTATTTTCATCTTGGTATCAATCTTTGATCATGTTTTGATGATTGAACCCTCTTTTGGGAGGCTGGTCATTCGGCCATGCCTAGACCTTGTTCTTATGTATTTTCAACGGTGGAGTTTCTACACACCATAGATTAAGGTGTGGAGCTCTGCTGTACCTCGAGTATTAATGCAATTACTATTGTTCTTCCATTCAAATTCCACTTGTTCTTTATCCAAGATATCACTTGTTCTTCAACATGATGAAGGTGATGATTGACGCCCATCACCATTCTCACCCATGAACAAGGTGACTGACAACCATTCTTGTTCTACAAGCATCCGAGGCTTAGTGAATATCTCTTGGATTCTTCGGAATCTTCGTGGTATAGGCAGGACCTGATGGCGGCATTCAAGAGAATCCGGAAGGTCTAAACCTTGTCTGTGGTATTCTGAGTAGGATTCAATGATTGAATGACTGTGATGTGCTTCAAACCTGTAACCTACTGGGCGTTAGTGACAGACGCAAAAGAGTGATTCTATTCCGGTAGGGGAGGGAACCAAACCGGTGATTGGCGGCACTGTGACAGAGTGCTTTGCATTAGCTTTCACTGCGCGGATGGGAGGTAGCTGCTGACAACAGTGAGACCCTACACGAGCTTGCCATGGAAAGGAGTAAGAAAGGATTGGATGAAGACTGTAGGAAAGCAGAGAGACGGAAGGGAAGGCATCTTCATACACTTGTCTGAAGCTCATACACCAATGATATACATAAGTATCACTATCTTTATCTTTATGTTATTTTCGCATATCATTATACCCATTTGAGTCTGCCTGACTGAGATTTACA
This sequence comes from Arachis stenosperma, assembly GCF_014773155.1. NCBI lineage: Eukaryota > Viridiplantae > Streptophyta > Magnoliopsida > Fabales > Fabaceae > Arachis > Arachis stenosperma. The sequence continues at coordinate 84,045,554 of NC_080383.1, forward strand.
AGATGACCATAGCTTGCTTCATACCACCAATCTCCGTGGGATCGACCCTTACTCGCGTAAGGTATTACTTGGACGACCCAGTGCACTTGCTGGTTAGTTGTGCGAAGTTGTAGTGATCACAATTTCGTGCACCACTTTGCAACGAAAAAATCAAGACATATTGAATGCTTTAACTCTGGTTTCTACTACCAAGACTTTAATCCAACGAATGAGAGAATCAAGTTGGGAGGCTTTCATAAAAGAAGTTTTATTGTTTTGTGAGAAATATGAAGTTGAAGTTCCTGATATGAATGCATTGCATATTCCTAGAAGAGGCCGAACTCGCAAAATTGTTGACCAAATTTCAGTGGAGCATCATTACCGTGTTAATTTATTTTTGGCTGTAATTGATACACAGTTGCAAGAGCTTAATGGAAGATTCAATGATAATATGGTGGAATTGATTACTTTAAGTTCAACTTTAGATCCCAGAGATAATTATAAATTCTTCAGTGTCAATAAAGTATGTGAATTATTAGAACGATTTTATCCAGGTGACTTCAGTGACCAAGAGAAATTTCACATTAGAATGCAAGCTCAACATTATGAACTTGATGTTCCTAATTATGTTGAGTTAACTAACTTGTGCACAATTTCGGAGTTATGTCAAGGATTAACGAAGATGGGAAAGTCTTTAACATATCCTTTGATTGATCGTTTGATTCGCTTGGTATTAACTCTCCCTGTTTCAACTGTTACAACTAAGAGATCTTTTTCAGCTATGAATATTGTGAAGAATAGACTCAGAAATAAAATGGAATATGAATTTCTTGCTAATTGTCTTTTGATTTACATTGAGAAGAAGATTGCTGAAAGATTTGACACCGATTCTATTATCGATGAATTTTATGATATGAAGAATCGACGTGTACCACTTCGTTAGTAAAAAGTATGCATATTTTGTTTGTACTTTAAATATATATTCTCTATCGGTATATTTTGGTAATGCATCTTACATTATAATTTATTTGCATATTTCTTTAATATTATATATGTTATTGGCCTCCCCACGATAACATTTCTGGATCCGTCCCTGAAAGTACCCTAAGAACCCTAATTCTAGAGAGAAGATGGAGCTTCTCTCTCTAGAAAACTAACCTACATGATACTATCCTAAAATTAATTGTTCCCCCTTTGCCCAAGCTTGAATTATACATGAAATAGCCTCAGGAATCAGTTGGATTTGGGCCAGGGAAGCTCAGAAATTGCCCCCTAGCTATTTCACTTTAATGAGGTCACGTGCGAGCTGTGACGCGTACACATAGGTCACACGTACGCGTTGCTTGGAATTTTAATTCCCACGCGTACGCGTCATGTCACGCGTATGCATCGCCATGCGACTCTATCTCCACGCGTGCGCGTCTGTCATGCGTGCGTGTCGATGTATGCGCTCCAAATCTTTGTTTTTTCATGAGTTCTTCACTTTGCATGCTTTTTTCTTCACTCCTTTGATCCATTCCTAGCCTTTTCAATTTGAATTCACTAACAAACACATCAAGGCATCTAGTGGAATCAAAGGTGAATTAAAACTAGCAAACTAAATGCCTAAAAATCATATTTTTATAAATGTGAGATAAGTTGATAAAATCCTCCAAATTAAGCACAAGATAAACCACGAAATTGGAGTTTATCAAACCTCCCCAAACTTAAACCAAGCATGTCCTCATGCTAAACTCAAGAAAGAAACAAAGGGTATCAACATTTATTCAATGTAAACTATCTATATTCAATCTACCTTTATGCAATCTATCTAAATGAATGCAATTACTCGGTCAAAATAAATCCATTCCCAAGAGAGCATGTACAAACATGAGGGCTAAAGGTGTCTCAATGAGATCAAATCCATAATTGATTTGAGTTATTGAAATGATTTTACAAACTTGCAAGAAAAGAGATGATCATGGGTGAAAACATGTAATTGAGCAATCGAACCCTCACCAGATGTGTATCTGCTCTAGTCCCTCAAGTGTATAGAGTTGATTCATTCAATTCTCCTCTATTCATACTTTTCAAGATTTATTTTTCATCTAACAATCAACAATTATTTCATGCATGCATACAAATATCATGAGGACTTTCCCATAGGTTGTAATGGGGAAAAAGTCAAAGTAGGATTGTATATGGTTAAGTGGACTAGAAATTTGAATCTTTGATGAGCTTAAACTTCCCACCTAACCTATGACAACCTATACTATTTAAATGCTAACCTAACTACCCATTCTTCACTTTTTGACACACTCATGCATTTCTCTTTTGATCACCATACATATGCATTGATTTTTATTAAACTTTACTTTGAGGCATTTTGTCCCCCTTTTTATTGCTTTTCTTTTTCTCTCTTTTTCTATATATTTTTTTCTTTTCTTTCATTTTTATTTTTATTGTTTTTCTCATTTTTTTTCAAACTAAAATATATACAAGAGCATCAATGCATATAGTTTTACATTTAATGCATGAGTATGCACCCAATTCCCAAAATTTTGACAAAAATATAAAAATACACTTTTATCTCTACCTAATGTTCCCAACTCTCCCACAATTAAATGATAAACACTCTCACTAGCCCAAGTGATGAGCGGATAATTTGTATACTTTTTGGCATTGTTTTTAGTATATTTTTGATATCTTTTAGTTAGATTTTAGTATATTTTTATTAGTTTTTATTTAAAATTCACTTTTCTGGACTTTACTATGAGTTTGTGTGTTTTTCTGTGATTTCAGGTATTTTCTGGCTGAAATTGAGGGACTTGAGCAAAAATCTGATTCAGAGACCAAAAAGGACTGCAGATGCTGTTGGATTCTAACCTCCCTGCACTCGAAGTGGATTTTCTGGAGCTACAGAAGCCCAATTGGCGCGCTCTCAACGGCGTTGGAAAGTAGACATCCAGGGCTTTCCAGCAATATATAATAGTCCATACTTTATCCAAGATTTGATGGCCCAAACCCGCGAAGCAATCCGGCCTCAGAAATTCCAGCGTTAAACGCCGGAACAGGAATAAAAGTTGGAGTTAAACGCCCAAACTGGCATGGGGGCTGGCGTTTAACTCCAGAAAACGTCTCTACACGAATTTCCTTGATTGCTCAGCCCAAGCACACACCAAGTGGGCCCGGAAGTGGATTTTTATGTCATTTACTCATCTATGTAATAGTTTTCTATAAGTAGGACCTTTTACTATTGTATTAGAGAGCATAGATATGGAGAGTCTTTTGATCATGTTTTTATGATTGAACTCACCTTGGGAGGCTGGCCATTCGGCCATGCCTAACCTTTGTTCTTATGTATTTTCAACGGTGGAGTTTCTACACACCATAGATTAAGGGTGTGGAGCTCTGCTGTACCTCGAGTATTAATGCAATTACTATTGTTCTTCCATTCAACTCCGCTTGTTCTTTATCTAAGATATCACTTGTTCTTCAACCTATGAACAAGATGACTGACAACCATTCTTATTCTACAAGCATTCGAGGCTTTAGTGAATATCTCTTGGATTTCTGATTGCATGATGCATGGTTGATCGCCTGACAACCGAGTGCTCGTCTGACAAACGAGCCAGCCATTCCATGAGATCAGAGTCTTCGTGGTATAGGCAAGAACTGATGGCGGCATTCAAGAGAATCCGGAAGGTCTAACCTTGTCTGTGGTGTTCTGAGTAGGATTCAATGACTGAATGACTGTGACGTGCTTCAAACCTGTAACCTACTGGGCGTTAGTGACAGACGCAAAAGAGTGATTCTATTCCGGTAGGGGAGGGAACCAAACCGGTGATTGGCGGCACTGTGACAGAGTGCTCTGCATTAGCTTTCACTGCGCGGATGGGAGGTAGCTGCTGACAACAGTGAGACCCTACACAAGTTTGCCATGGAAAGGAGTAAGAAGGATTGGATGAAGACTGTAGGAAAGCAGAGAGACGGAAGGGAAGGCATCTTCATACACTTGTCTGAAGCTCATACACCAATGATATACATAAGTATCTCTATCTTTACCTTTTCTGTTATTTTCGTTCATCATCATCATATACATTTGAGTCTGCCTGACTAAGATTTACAAGATGACCATAGCTTGCTTCAATACTAACAATCTCCGTGGGATCGACCCTTACTCACGTAAGGTTTTATTACTTGGACGACCCAGTACACTTGCTGGTTAGTTGTGCGAAGTTGTGTAATGCCATGGTATTAGGCGCACCAAGTTCTTGGAGCCATTACCGGGGATTATTTGAGTTGTGAAAAAGTATTGTTCACAATTTCGCCTATCAAGTTTTTGGCGCCGTTGCCGGGGAATTAAATGTCCTAACTACGGTTTCGCAATTGTTCTCTGCAATAATAGTGCCAAGTTTTGATCCGGCAACAACACCAAGTTTTTGGCGCCGTTGCCGGGGATTGTTCATGTTTTGAGCAAGCTTGTGGTAACATCAGATGCCAAGATCCGGCAACAACATCAAGTTCTTGGTGTTATTGCCCGGGATTGTTTAGGCTGGACAACTGACGGTTCATCTTGTTGCTTAGATTAGGTATTTTTTTTTCGAAATTCTTGAAGGTGAATTCTAGAGTTTCATGATGATTTGTTGAAATCTGGCTGGCTGAGAAGCCATGTCTAATCTGATTGGACCGAGGTTTCAACTTATCACCACAAGAGCTTGTTGATTTCGTATCAATCTTGCTCTTGGAGCAGTGATTTGCTAAGATTTGGCTGACCTTTGGTCATGTCTAGTGTTTTGGACCGAAGCTTTCCTTGGAAGCTTGGCTGGCTGTGAAGCCATGTCTAATTCCTGGACCGGAGTCTTAGACTAGCATTGCACTGATTCCTGGAATTCTCATTAAGAATTTTGATGCCTTTTTCCACTTAATTTTCGAAAAACACAAAAAAATTTATAAAACCATAAAAAGACCAAAAAGATTTTATGTTTCTTGTTTGAGTCTAGAGTCTCATCTTAAGTTTAGTGTCAAATGCATGTTTTTGTTATAATTTTCGAATTCATGCATATATTTCTTGTTTTGATCTTTGAATTCTATTGACTTGAAGTATTTTGTGTGTCTCATATGTATTCTCATATTGTTAGTGTCAGTAGTGCACAAACTGCTAAGTTTGGTGTCTTGCATGCATTGTTATTTGATTCTTGTTGCATTTTGATTAATAGAAAAATCCAAAAATATTTTAATTTGAGTCTTTTCAAGTCAATGATACAAGGAATTGAAGATTCAGAACCAACTGCAGAGGAATTATACAGAAAAAGCTGAGCATTCAAAAATGCCCAGTGAAGAAGGCAGACTGGCGTTTAAACGCCAGCCAGGGCACCTGGTTGGGCGTTTAACGCCCAAAAGGGGTGCATTTTGGGCGTTAAACGCCAGAATGTATACCATTCTGGGCGTTTAACGCCAGGATGGTGCCAGGGGGAAGATTTTGTTTTCAAAATCAATTTTTCTTAGTTTTTCAAATCAATCTTTTTCAAATCAAATCTTTTCAATCAAATGTTTTCAAATTCAATTTCTTTCCTTTTAAAAAGATACTTACCAACAATTAATGATTTGATTGAACATCACAAGATTGTTGCCTTTTCTGTTGAGAGAGGTTTAAATGTTTCAATCATATCTTTTCTTGTTAGGCAAGTCATCAATTTTCAAAATCATATCTTTTCAAATTGTTTTCAAATCATATCTTTTAAAAATGTTTTCAAATCATATCTTCTCAATCACATCTTTTTAAACCCATAACTTTTTAATTAAATCTTTTTAACCACATCTTTTTCAAAATAGTTCTCAATCAAATCTTTTAATTTCTAATTTCAAAATCTTTTTCAAAAATCACTTTATCTCTTTCCACTTTGATTTTCGAAAATCAATTAACATTTTTCAAAATGTTTTCAAATTTTTTTTAATTGAATTTTCGAAAATTCTCTTCCCTCCTTCCCACATCCTTCTATTTATGGAGTACTACTCCTTCTAAATGCACAATTCGAATTTTATCTATTAAAATTCGAATTCTCCTTCTCCTTCTTCTTACTATTTTTCTTTTCCTCTGACATTTCAAGGAATCTCTATACTGTGACATAGAGGATTCCACATTCTCTTCTTCTTTTTCTATTTCTTATGAGCAGAAGCAGAGACAAAGGCATTCTTGTTGAAGCTGATCCTGAACCTGAAAGGACCTTGAAGAGAAAGCTAAGAGAAGCCAAAGCACAACTCTCTTTAGAGGGCTTGACCGAATTCTTCAAGGGAGAAGACATGGCAGCCGAAAACAACAACAATGCCAACAATGCAAGGAAGGTGCTTGGTGACTTTACTGCACCTACTCCTGATTTCTATGGGAGAAGCATCTCAATCCCTGCCATTGGAGCAAACAACTTTGAGCTAAAGCCTCAATTAGTTTCTCTAATGCAACAGAATTGCAAGTTTCATGGACTTCCAATGGAAGATCCTCATCAGTTTTTAGCTGAGTTCTTGCAAATCTGTGACACAGTCAAGACTAATGGGGTAGACCCTGAGGTCTATAGACTGATGCTATTCCCTTTTGCTGTAAGAGACAGAGCTAGGACTTGGTTGGACTCACAACCTAAAGAAAGTCTAGACTCATGGGAAAAGCTAGTCAATGCCTTCTTGGCAAAGTTCTTTCCTCCACAAAGATGGAGTAAGCTTAGAGTGGAAGTCCAAACCTTCAGACAGAAGGATGGAGAATCCCTCTATGAAGCTTGGGAAAGATACAAACAATTAATCAGAAGATGTCCATCTGACATGCTTTCTGAATGGAGCATCATAGGTATTTTCTATGATGGTCTCTCTGAACTATCCAAGATGTCTTTGGATAGCTCTGCAGGAGGATCTCTTCATTTGAAGAAGACGCCTGCAGAAGCTCAAGAACTGATTGAAATGGTTGCAAATAACCAATTCATGTACACTTCTGAGAGGAATCCTGTGAACAATGGGACTGGTCAGAAGAAAGGAGTTCTTGAGATTGATGCTCTGAATGCCATATTGGCTCAGAACAAAATATTGACTCAACAAGTCAATTTGATTTCTCAAAGTCTGTCTGGAATGCAAAATGCACCAAACAGTACTAAGGATGCTTCATCTGAGGAAGAAGCCTATGATCCTGAGAACCCTTCCATGGAAGAGGTGAATTACCTAGGAGAACCCTATGGTAATACCTATAATTCTTCATGGAGAAATCACCCAAATCTCTCATGGAAGAATCAAGAGAGACCTCAACAAGGTTTCAATAATAATGGTGGAAGAAACTGGCTTAGCAATAGCAAGCCTTTTCCATCATCTTCTCAGCAACAGACAGAGAGTTCTAAGCAGAATAATTCTGACTTAGCAACCATGGTCTCTGATCTAATAAAGACCACTCAAAGTTTCATGAATGAAGCAAGATCCTCCATTAGAAACTTGGAAGGACAAGTGGGTCAGCTGAGCAAGAAAATTACTGAACTTCCTCCAAGCACTCTCCCAAGTAACACTGAAGAAAATCCAAAAGGAGAGTGCAAAGCCATCAATATGGCCGAATTCTGGGAGGAAGAAGAGGCAGTGAACGCCACTAAGGAAGACCTCAATGGGCGTGCACTGGCCTCCAGTGAGTTCCCCAATGAGGAACCTTGGGAATCTGAGGCTCAAACTGAGACCATAGAGATTCCCTTGGACTTACTACTGCCTTTCATGAGCTCTGATGAGTATTCTTCCTCTGAAGAGGATGAGTATGTCACTGAAGAGCAAGTTGCTAAATACCTTGGAGCAATCATGGAGCTAAATGACAAGTTATTTGGAAATGAGACTTGGGAAGATGAACCTCCCTTGCTCACCAAAGAACTGGATAACTTGTCTAGGCAGAAACTGCCTCAAAAGAGGCAGGATCCTGGGAAGTTTTCTATACCTTGTACCATAGGCACCATGACCTTCAAGAAGGCCTTGTGTGACTTAGGGTCAAGTGTGAACCTCATGCCCCTCTCTGTAATGGAGAAATTAGGGATCTTTGAGGTGCAAGCTGCAAAAATCTCACTAGAGATGGCAGACAACTCAAGAAAACAAGCCTATGGACTTGTAGAGGATGTTCTGGTTAAGGTTGAAGACCATTACATCCCTACTGATTTCATAGTCCTAGAGACTGGGAAGTGCATGGATGAATCCATCATCCTTGGCAGACCATTCCTAGCCACAGCAAAGGCTGTGATTGATGTTGATAGAGGAGAGTTGATCATTCAAGTGAATGAAGAATCCATGGTGTTTAAGGCCCAAGGATATCCCTCTATCATCATGGAGAGGAAGCATGAAGAGCTTCTCTCAAAACAGAGCCAAGCAGAGCCCCCACAGTCAAACTCTAAGTTTGGTGTTGGGAGGCCACAACCAAACTCTAAGTTTGGTGTTGAACCCCCACATTCAAACTCTAAGTTTGGTGTTGGGAAGGTCCAACACGGTTCTGAGCATTTCTGAGGCTCCATGAGAGACCTCTGTCAAGCTAGTGACAGTAAAGAAGCGCTTGTTGGGAGGCAACCCAATGTTTTATAATTAATTATTTTCTTTTGTTATTTTATCTTTTTGTAGGTTGATGATCATAAGAAGTCATAAAAATAATGAAAAAAGCAAAAACAGATTGAAAAACAGGAAGAAAAACAGCACACCCTGGAGGAAGATGCTGCTGGCGTTCAAACGCCAGTCAGCCTAGCAGATGGGCGTTTAACGCCCAGTCTGGCACCTTTCTGGGCGTTTAACGCCAGAAAGGGGCACCAAACTGGCGTTAAACGCCAGTAAAGGTATAAAACCTGGCGTTAAACGCCAGGAATGGGCACCAGCCCGGCGTTTAACGCCAGAATTGGCCCAAAACGTGGATTTTGGTGCCAATTGGTGCAGGGATGCCTTTTCCTTGACACTACAGGATCTGTGGACCCCACAGGACCCTACTACAGGATCTGTGGACCCCACAGGACCCTACCATCACTCTCTCTTCTTCCCCCATTCACCAATCACCTCAACACCTCTTCCCCAAAAACCCCTCACCTATCAAATCCCATCTTTCTCTTCACCACTCACATCCATCCTTCATAAAACCCCACCAACCTCACACTTCAAATTCAAACCACTTTCCCTCCCAAACCCACCCTCAAATGACCGAACTTTCATCCCCCTCTCTCTTATATAAACCCCTCTTTACACCCTTCATTTCCACACAACCTAAACACCACTTTCCCTCCTCTTTGGCCGAATACACCTCCATCTCCCTCTTCCTCATTTCTTCTTCTTCTACTCCTTTCTTTCTTCTTTTGCTCGAGGACGAGCAAACATTTTAAGTTTGGTGTGGTAAAAGCGTTGCTTTTTCGTTTTTCCATAACCATTATGGCACCAAAGGCCGGAGAAACCTCTAAAAAGAGGAAAGGGAAGGCAAAGGCTTCCACCTCCGAGTCATGGGAGATGGATAGATTCCTCTCAAAGGTGCATCAAGACCACTTCTATGAAGTTGTGGCCTTGAAGAAGGTGATCCCCGAAGTCCCTTTTTCACTCAAAAAGGGTGAATATCCGGAGATCCGCCATGAGATCCGAAGAAGAGGTTGGGAAGTACTTACCAACCCCATTCAACAAGTCGGAATCTTGTTGGTTCAAGAGTTCTATGCCAATGCATGGATCACCAAGAACCATGACCAAAGTGTGAACCCGAATCCAAAGAATTATCTTACTATGGTTCGGGGGAAATACTTGGATTTTAGTCCGGAGAGTGTGAGGGTGGCGTTCAACTTGCCCATGATGCAAGGAGATGAGCATCCTTACACTAGAAGGGTCAACTTTGATCAAAGGTTGGACCAAGTCCTCACAACTATATGTGAAGAGGGCGCACAATGGAGGCAAGACTCAAGAGGCAAGCCGGTTCAATTAAGAAGGCATGACCTCAAGCCCGTGGCTAGAGGATGGTTAGAGTTCATACAACGCTCAATCATTCCCACTAGCAACCGGTCCGAAGTGACCATAGACCGGGCCATCATGATCCATAGTATCATGATTAGAGAAGAAATAGAAGTTCATAAGGTTATAGCTCAAGAACTCTATAAAGTGGCGGACAAGACCTCCACTTTGGCAAGATTAGCCTTTCCTCACCTCATTTGTCACCTCTGTTATTCAGTAGGAGTTGACATAGAGGGAGACACCCCCATTGATGAGGACAAGCCCATCACTAAACAAAGGATGGAGTACACAAGAGAGCCTTCTCACCATGAGATCCCTGAGATACCTCAAGGGATGCACTTTCCTCCATACAACTATTGGGAGCAACTAAACACCTCCCTAGGAGAGTTGAGTTCCAACATGGGACAACTAAGGGTGGAGCACCAAGAACACTCCATCATCCTTCATGAGATTAGAGAAGATCAAAGAATCATGAGGGAGGAACAACAAAGACAAGGAAGAGACATTGAGGAGCTCAAGCACTCCATAGGACCTTCAAAAGCAAGGAAGAGCCGCCATCACTAAGGTGGACCCATTCCTTGATTTCCTTGTTCTTTATCTCTCTGTTTTTCGAATTCTATGCTTTATGTTATCCATGTTTGTGTCTTATGATCATTAGTGTCTTAGTGTCTATGCCTTAAAGTTATGAATGTCCTATGAATCCATCACCTTTCTTGAATAAAAATGTGCTTAATTGAAAAGAAAAGAATTGCATGAATTTTGAATTTTATAATAGTTTAATTATTTTGATGTGGTGGCAATGTTTTTGTTCTCTGAATGTATGTGTAAACAGTGCATATGTATCTTGAATTTGTGGTTCATGAATGTTGGCTCTTGAAAGAATGATGAAAAAGGAGACATGTTACTGAGGATCTGAAAAATCAATAAAATGATTCTTGAAGCAAGAAAAAGCTATTCAAAAAAAAAAAAAAAAATTTCGAAAAAAAAAAAAAAAAAAAATTCGAAAGAAAAAGAAAGAATAAAGTTGTGATCCAAGGCAAATAAGAGTGTGCTTAAGAACCCTGGACACCTCTAATTGGGGACTTTAGCAAAGCTTAGTCACAATCTGAAAAGGTTCACCCAATTATGTGTCTGTGGCATGTATGTATCCGGTGGTAATACTGGAAGACAGAGTGCTTTGGGCCACAGCCAAGACTCAATAAATAGCTATGTTCAAGAATCATCATACTTCACTAGGAGAATCATTAACACTATCTGGACTCTGAGTTCCTAAAGAAGCCAACCATTCTGGATTTCAAAGGAGAGATTGAGATGCCAAAACTGTTCAGAAGCAAAAAGTTAAAAGCCCCGCTCATCTAATTAATACTGATCTTCACAGATGTTTTTGGAATTCATTGCATATTCTCTTCTTTTTATCTTATTTGATTTTCAGTTGCTTGAGGACAAGCAACAATTTAAGTTTGGTGTTGTGATGAGCGGATAATTTGTATACTTTTTGGCATTGTTTTTAGTATATTTTTGATATCTTTTAGTTAGATTTTAGTATATTTTTATTAGTTTTTATTTAAAATTCACTTTTCTGGACTTTACTATGAGTTTGTGTGTTTTTCTGTGATTTCAGGTATTTTCTGGCTGAAATTGAGGGACTTGAGCAAAATCTGATTCAGAGACCAAAAAGGACTGCAGATGCTGTTGGATTCTGACCTCCCTGCACTCGAAGTGGATTTTCTGGAGCTACAGAAGCCCAATTGGCGCGCTCTCAACGGCGTTGGAAAGTAGACATCCAGGGCTTTCCAGCAATATATAATAGTCCATACTTTATCCAAGATTTGATGGCCCAAACCCGCGAAGCAATCCGGCCTCAGAAATTCCAGCGTTAAACGCCGGAACAGGAATAAAAGTTGGAGTTAAACGCCCAAACTGGCATGGGGGCTGGCGTTTAACTCCAGAAAACGTCTCTACACGAATTTCCTTGATTGCTCAGCCCAAGCACACACCAAGTGGGCCCGGAAGTGGATTTTTATGTCATTTACTCATCTATGTAATAGTTTTCTATAAGTAGGACCTTTTACTATTGTATTAGAGAGCATAGATATGGAGAGTCTTTTGATCATGTTTTTATGATTGAACTCACCTTGGGAGGCTGGCCATTCGGCCATGCCTAACCTTTGTTCTTATGTATTTTCAACGGTGGAGTTTCTACACACCATAGATTAAGGGTGTGGAGCTCTGCTGTACCTCGAGTATTAATGCAATTACTATTGTTCTTCCATTCAACTCCGCTTGTTCTTTATCTAAGATATCACTTGTTCTTCAACCTATGAACAAGATGACTGACAACCATTCTTGTTCTACAAGCATTCGAGGCTTTAGTGAATATCTCTTGGATTTCTGATTGCATGATGCATGGTTGATCGCCTGACAACCGAGTGCTCGTCTGACAAACGAGCCAGCCATTCCATGAGATCAGAGTCTTCGTGGTATAGGCAAGAACTGATGGCGGCATTCAAGAGAATCCGGAAGGTCTAACCTTGTCTGTGGTGTTCTGAGTAGGATTCAATGACTGAATGACTGTGACGTGCTTCAAACCTGTAACCTACTGGGCGTTAGTGACAGACGCAAAAGAGTGATTCTATTCCGGTAGGGGAGGGAACCAAACTGGTGATTGGCGGCACTGTGACAGAGTGCTCTGCATTAGCTTTCACTGCGCGGATGGGAGGTAGCTGCTGACAACAGTGAGACCCTACACAAGTTTGCCATGGAAAGGAGTAAGAAGGATTGGATGAAGACTGTAGGAAAGCAGAGAGACGGAAGGGAAGGCATCTTCATACACTTGTCTGAAGCTCATACACCAATGATATACATAAGTATCTCTATCTTTACCTTTTCTGTTATTTTCGTTCATCATCATCATATACATTTGAGTCTGCCTGACTAAGATTTACAAGATGACCATAGCTTGCTTCAATACTAACAATCTCCGTGGGATCGACCCTTACTCACGTAAGGTTTTATTACTTGGACGACCCAGTACACTTGCTGGTTAGTTGTGCGAAGTTGTGTAATGCCATGGTATTAGGCGCACCAAGTTCTTGGAGTCATTACCGGGGATTATTTGAGTTGTGAAAAAGTATTGTTCACAATTTCGCCTATCACCAAGCTAATCAAAGATCCAAATAAGGGACATTTATTATTTTTCACTTAAAGCTTGTAATGTGCTAAAAGTAAGAACTAATAGGTTAAGCATAGGCTCAAAATTGGCTAACAATGGAAGATAAAAGGTAAGGCCATTTGGGTAATGAGCTACTTGAAACAACGGCCTCAATCATATAAGTGCATGTATACACAAAATAATGGACATATAGAATCAAACAAATCAAAGATTACAATCATAGAATGAGAATAATGCACACAAGAATGAAAATAAGTGGTTATACGATGTAACCACACAATTACGCTCAAATCTCAAATGCTTGTGTTCTTAGCTTAAAACATGTTCCATAATATATGTAATTCAAGCAAGTTCTAATTTTTTTCAATCAATTGGGGTGCCCTATAGATAAAATTCTTAGAAAATTTTATTATTTTGACTAAGCTTATTATATATATATATGCAAAACAAGAAAATGCAACTAAAAATCCTAAAAGACCTAAAAATAAAATGCAACAGTGTTGGAATTAGAAATTTGTCACCAAAAATCGCCGACTGGCCAGACGACCTTCCAACACTTAAAAGGTCGCACCGTCCTTGGTGCATTCAGAGATGAGCAAGGGGGTACGGCGACTTTCTGGGTTGCTACCTTCAGCTGGTAGGTCAACCGGTTGCTGCGTGTTCTTTCTTTCCGCTTCCATTTTTTTTAGACATGTCGTCCTGAAAATAGAAAACAGGATAATAAGACAAGTAAATACAAAAGCAAGAAAGCATACAATGTTAGAATGAAGTAAATCACTAGAATTGAGTGAGTGAATTAGTGATATTGATAAAAAAATAGCTGTGTGGGTCCTAAATTGCATGCGGTTTAGAATTCACACTCTAGTATTTAGTAGCCATGTCACAATTATACAAAAGAAAGCATACACTTCACTCATTCTAGTGTGTTTGAAATACTTAAAAGAAAACTTGTAGGTTAAGACAGCCAAACAAGCCATGAAGAAGCATAAAAGCATTCAAGCAGTTAATCAAGCAACTCTGAAATGAGTACTGAATGGACATTGACTAATGTGCAAGTAACTTTAATGAACCAAATGAAATATAGAGCTTACATATCAAACAATGACACATATTGAAGTTGTTGCAACACCTAAGTGACATAGAGGTGGAAGACATGGGTGCTATGGAACTTAGGAAAAGGAAGAAGGAAGTGAAAATCAATCACATAGCAAGCATGATCCACAAAGCTTTACAAAGCTCAAAAATATATCACTAGGTAAGCTTACAATCCAATTTCACAATTCCACAATCTCAATGCATGGAATAGTTGATGTAAGTAAGGGTCAACATGCGCAAAAGATTTAAAAACTCGAAGGCAATGTATTATGAACTTGGTATTCACAAATGTCAAACATGAAAACTCAAAACCAAGTGGCGAATTGTAACCTCATCAAATAATCCAACAATGAAAAAAAATTATGCTAAAATAGCATCAAGTTAATAGGTAGCAATAAACAACAAACAAAATTAATAATCTAACACTTATCATGAAAAATTAAACAAAAATCAAACAAACAAACTAACTAAAAGAGATGGTGATAGATGGTTGAAGAAGAGAAAGAAAAGAAGAGAGGAGAGAAGAAGGGAAGGAATGGAAAGAAGAGAAGAAAAGAAGAGTGGTGAAACAGGGCATTCCACGTGTACGCATGTGGTGACGCATAAGTGTGGATAGATGAAATGGGCGCGACGCGTACGCGTGAGTCACGCGTACGCATGATGGGTTATTCAGAGAGGCGACGCGTACGCATGGGGTGACGCATACGCGTGGGTGGATTTTGTGCTAAAGGCACCATTCCAGCCCAAAACTCGCACAATTCTTTGGAATTTGTATGGGAGGTTTAAATTTTGGATCCACGCGTACGCGTGGGCGAGGCGTACGTGTGGAGTGTTGAAAAGCTTGGGGTCATGCGTACGCGTGGATGACGCGTACGCGTGGTATGGTGCTATGTTTTTCAAAATTTTTCAAGTTTTTGCACCAAACCAAGCATTCTAAACCTTTAAACAGCTACTAAAACATCATAAAACCTTATTTAACATACTAGGCTCCCAATTAAACTCAACTAATCAAACAAAACATGAAATTAAACCTATTTTACCAATATTTACAAAAGGAAAAAGGGAAAGATGTTACCATGGTGGGGTGTCTTCCACCTAGCACTTTTGTTTATTGTCCTTAAGTTGGACTTATGGGGAGCTCTTCATCAAGGTGGCTTGTGCTTGAATCCATCCTTGAACATCCACCAATGCTTGGACTTCCAATAAGCTCTATCATTCAAGATTGATATCTCCAAGCTTTGATGGAGTTCTTCACAAACCATGAGCTCCCAAAGTTGATCCTCCTCATGTGATCCGGGAGCCCATACTTTGTTTTCACACCCGTCTTTAAGTTGATCATAGTCATTTCCTCCAGGTGGTAAATAAGCCAAATTCTCACTAAGGCACCAAACCATCCTCCTAGACCCATCCAATTGAGCACTATACCAATCCATGCTCCTAAATTTTGAGCTTTCCACCATAATAAGCCTAGATTTACAATGCCAACCACCAAACATCCTCCTCTTACGCTTAATTCCATAAAGTGCCCTAAGTTGGCCATCCGTTTCAAGGATACCATATTCAAGTGGGATAATAAAGCTAAGAGTTAGAAGTTTTACCCATTCAAATGAAGGGTTAAATGACAATTTAGGTAGAGGGGTTCCCAACGATTTTGATAAAGCATGTTCCACTCCTGTCCATCCTCTTCGAGAGGCTTCCACCACTTGGCAAGGTTTTTCAAGTTCTACCTCTTGCCAAGCTTCCTCAAGTTCACATTCTTCTTCACCAATTTCTTCTAGCTCTTCCCCAACACTCAAATCATATCTTAGAGGTTGAGTGAAATTTACCTCCTCATCAATTCCGAGTCCAATGGGGAAGGATTCCTCAAACTCAAAAGGGTCATATGTTGATGTGGAATCATCATAGATAGGGGAACTTGGCACTTGCCCAACTTCTTCCCAACCTTCTTCTTGGTAGCTTTCTTCCAATTTTATCCCTTCTTCATTACTCACCAAGCGTGTGGAAGGTTGTGCATATTCTTCTATGACCTCAATTTCATGTCCAATAGAATGGGATTCAATTGTACACAAGAATTCATCAATGATGGAATCCATCTCTTGATCAACCTCTTCAAGGTTTTCCACCATGATATGCCTTGAAGGTTGTACGCCCTCCTCAACATCAACATTAAGCATCTTGGAAGAGGGCTCTATAATTTTACCTTCCTATGGACTTTCTATATCTCCTAAATCTTTAACTAGTTCTTCTATTTCAATCATCTTTACCTCCTCCTCTTGTTGCACTCCTTGCTTCAACTCCTCTTCTCCACCTTGAAGCTCCGAATTTACTCTCTCACTATGTTCCTTGATTGCTTCTCTACATTCAACAATGGGAGTGCTTTGATCATATAGGCTTAGGTGGGAGGAGACCATGTTGCTAACGGTTTCTGCTATGGTAGCAATCACATCTTCTAGCTTCTTGAACTCCTTTTGTGTCTTTTCTTGCCTTTGGATGTAAGAGCTAATATCTCTTTGTTGTTCTAGCATAAAGGCATGAGGAGATTCGTCTATTGGAGGCGATGTGAGAAGAGAGGGTTCATTGTTTGGGAGAAAGGGCTCATAATTGGAATGTGGTTTATCTTGGTAAGAGTCTTGAGGTAGTGTATATGGAATTTGTGGTTCATGGGAGTATTGGTGTTGGAATGGTAGTGGCTCTAGGTATGGTTCATACTGTGGTTGGTATGGTGGATATGGGTTAGGATCATATGAAGGTGAATAGTGGTATGAGGCTTGTGAGTATGGTGGAGGGCTATATTGAGGAGGGGGTTCATATGCATATGATGATTATGGTTGACAACCACAATGAGGGTCACCACACACATTAGATTGGTATGCATCTTGGAATGACTCTTGTTCAAAGCACATTTGGGAAGGTTGTTGCCAAGAAGGGTGATCAAATCCTTGAGACTCCTTCCATCTTTGGTTGTTCCTTCCTTGATGCATGTTGTCATTGTAAATACTATCTCCTACAACATAGTTGTAACCACACTCATAGCCAAAGTGGTGAGAATTTATAGTGACAAGAGAAAATAAAAACAAATACTAATAAGAACTAATAAAAACTAACTCCTAAACAAGCAAAAACTGAAAAAGAAGCATATTAACATATATACAATTGCCAATAACATAGCACCATTGTAATTCCCTAGCAACGGCGCCAAAAATTTGATGACAAAAATTATTGTAGGTCTAGAATTTCTCTTATAGAAATAAGAACTTCATTTTAAGCATAGTTCCAAACTAACTAATAATCCTCATATCAAATTTTAATAGATTTGGTTGCCACAAGGACAAACCCCAATGAAAATTAACCGAAGTATTCAAACCTCGGGTCATCTCACAAGAAATTGCAATGCAGTGATCAATTATTGGCTATGAAGGAACAAAGGGGGTTTGATTTGGTAAAAGGGCAAGAAATTAAACGACAAGAGAATTAAAGAAAACAATTAAAGAAAGCAATTAATAAAGAGAGACATTAATGGCAAGGATTGAGAATACAGGCTTTCTATCATAGTCACTAATCATAAGAAGAATTAACAAGGGCTTATTTTATTTCGTCATCCCCAACAATGTAAGAAGGTATAATGTTATCTTTACACGAGAGAAAGTCAAATAAGACTAGTTAATCTCAATCCAAAAGTCCTAATCAACTTACTAATTGAATTAGCAAGAGATTAGAGTCAATGAAAACAATATTAATTAACAACCCTAGATCACTAATCTAAATTGGGTGCTAATGACTCAAGATTACTTAATTTCTCTTTCCAAGCCAAGAATGCTCAAAGATCTACTCTAACATCCAACCAAGCATTTTGTCAAACACTTGGAAGGCATAAAAGGAAAGCATAGTAAAAGTGCAAGAAAGATAAATTCTACAACTACCCAATGCAAGAAAAGTAAGATCAACAACTCAATTCAACAATAAAAAGAATATAAAACATCAATTGCATTAAAGAAAACCAAATCTAACAAGAGTTCATCAATAAACTAAAAGAGGCATAAAAGGGGAATTAACTATGCAAACTAAGAGAATTAAGATGTAGGAACAAGAAATTACAAGGAAAACTAAAGGAAAACAAGAATTAAACCCTAGATCTAAGATGCAAAGTACCCTAAGAACCCTAACTCTAGAGAGAAGAGGGAGCTTTTCTCTCTAGAAAACTAACCTACATGATGCTATCCTAAAACTAATTACTCCCCCTTTGCCCAAGCTTGAATTCTGCATGAAATAGCCTCAGGAATCAGTTGGATTTGGGCCTGGGAAGCTCAGAAATCACCCCCAGTGTTTTCACTTTAATGAGGTCACGTGCGAGCTGTGACGCGTACGCATGGGTCACGCATACGAGTTGATGAGCGGATAATTTATACGCTTTTTGGCATTGTTTTTAGGTAGTTTTTAGTAGGATCTAGCTACTTTTAGGGATATTTTTATTAGTTTTTATGCAAAATTCACATTTTTGGACTTTACTATGAGTTTGTGTGTTTTTCTGTGATTTCAGGTATTTTCTGGCTAAAATTGAGGGACCTGAGCAAAAATCTGATTCAGGCTGAAAAAGGACTACAGATGCTGTTGGATTCTGACCTCCCTGCACTCGAAATGGATTTTCTGGAGCTACAAAACTCCAAATGGCACGTTCTTAACAGCGTTGGAAAGTAGACATCTAGGAATTTTCAGCAATATATAATAGTCCATACTTTATTCGAGTTTAGACGACACAAACTGGCGTTCAACTCCAGTTCCATGCTGCATTCGGGAGTAAAACGCCAGAAACACGTCACAAACCAGAGTTAAACGCCAAAAACACGTTACAACTTAGCGTTTAACTCCAAGAGAAGTCTCTGTACGTGTAAAGCTTAAGCTCAGCCCAAGCACAGACCAAAGTGGGCCCCAGAAGTGGATTTTTGCACTTAGACTTATTTCTGTAAACCCTAGTAACTAGTCTAGTATAAATAGAACTTTTTACTATTATATTTTCATCTTTGGTCTCAGTTTTAATCGATTGTTCATCTTAGGAGACTATTGATCACGTTTTGGAGGCTGGCCTCTCAGCCATGCCTGGAGCACTATCACTTATGTATTTTCAACGGTGGAGTTTCTATACTCCATAGATTAAGGTGTAGAGCTCTGCTGTACCTCGAGTTTTAATGTAAAGTACTACTGTTTTCTATTCAATTCACGCTTATTCTTGTTCTAACATATCACTCGTACTTCAACTTGATGGACGTGATGATCCGTGACACGCATCATCATCCATCCTTATGAACGCGTGCCTGACAACCACTTCCGTTCTACAATCGAGAGCTAGGGTATGTATCTCTTGGATTCCTTAATCAGAATCTTCGTGGTATAAGCTAGAATCCATTGGTGGCCATTCTTGAGAATCCGGAAAGTCTAAACCTTGTCTGTGGTATTCCGAGTAGGATTCAGGGATTGAATGACTGTGACGAGCTTCAAACTCGCGAGTGTTGGGCGTAGTGATAGATGCAAAAGAATCACTGGATTCTATTCCGACATGATCGAGAACCGAAAGATGATTAGCCGTGCTGTGATAGAGCATTTGGACCATTTTCACTGAGAGGATGGGAAGTAGCCATTGACAACGGTGACGCCCTACATACAGCTTGCCATGAAAAGAAGTATGAAGGATTGGATGAAGGCAGTAGGAAAGCAGGGATTCAACAGGAACAAAGCATCTCCATACACTTATCTGAAATTCCCATCAATGATTTACATAAGTATTTCTATCTCTATTTTATGCTTTATTTATCTTTATATTTGAAAACCAATATAACCATTTGAATCCGCCTAACTGAGATTTACAAGATGACCATAGCTTGCTTCATACCAACAATCTCCGTGGGATCGACCCTTACTCATGTAAGCTATTACTTGGACGACCCAGTGCACTTGCTGGTTAGTTGTGCGAAGTTGTGACAAAGTGTGATTCACGTTTGAGAGCTTGGCGCCATTGTTGATGATCACAATTTACGCGCACCAAGTTTATGGCACAGTTGCCAGGAATTGTTCGAGTTTGGACAACTGATGGTTCATCTTGTTGCTCAGATTAGGTAATTTGCTTTTCAAAAAGTTTTCAAAATTTTTTTATTTGTTTTCGTTTTTCAAAAAAATAAATTTCGAAAAAACAAAAAAAAATTAATAAAATCATAAAAACCAAAAATATTTTGTGTTTCTTGTTTGAGTCTTGTGTCAATTTTTAAGTTTGGTGTCAATTGCAAGTTTTAAAAACTTTTGCATTTTTCAAAAATTCATGCATGTGTTCTTCATGATCTTTAAGTTGTTCTTGGTAAGTCTTCTTGTTTGATCTTCATATTTTCTTGTTTTGTGTTTTTTGTTATTTTTCATATGCATTTTTGCATTCATAGTGTCTAAGCACTAAAGATTTCTAAGTTTGGTGTCTTGCATGTTTTTTTTTCTTGAAAATCTTTCAAAAATAAGTCTTAATGTTCATCTTGATCTTCAAAGTGTTCTTGGGATTCATCTTGACATTCATAGTGTTCTTGCATGCATTAGTTGTTTTGATCCAAAATTTTTATGTTTTGGGTCATATTTGTGTTTTTCTCTCTCATCATTAAAAATTCAAAAAAAAAAATAAAAAATATATTTTCCTTGTTTTACTCATAATTTTCGAAATCCTTGGGTTAGCTTAGTCAAAAATTTTTAAAATTAGTTGTTTCTTGTTAGTCAAGTCAAGATTTCATTTTTAAAAATCCTATCTTTTCAAAATCTTTTTCAAAAATCAAATCTTTTTCATTTTTCTTATTATTTTTCGAAATTTTTCTTATTTGATTTTCAAAATCTTTTTCTTATCTTTATTTCAAAAATTTCAAAAACTTTACTAACAATTAATGTGATTGATTCAAAAATTTGAAGTTTGATACTTTCTTGTTAAGAAAGGTTCAATCTTTAAATTCTAGAGTCATATCTTTTAGTTTCTTGTTAGTCAAGTAATCAATTTTAATTTTAAAAATCAAATATTTTTCAAAATATCTTTTTCACATCATATCTTTTTCAAAATCAATTTCAAAAATCTTTTCTAACTTCTTATCTTTTCAAAATTGAATTTCAAATCTTTTTCAACTAACTAATTGACTTTTTGTTGGTTTTACTATTTCTTATCTTTTTCAAAATTACCTAACTACTTTCCTCTCTCTCTAATTTTCGAAACTTACCTCCCTCTTTTTCAAAATTCTTTCTAATCAACTAATTGTTTCAAATTTTAAATTTTAATTGTATTTCTTCTTTCAATTTTCGAAAATTACTAACTATTTTTCAAAAATAATTTTTGAAATTCTCTCTCTCTTATCTTCTTCTATTTATTTATTCATTTACTAACACTTCTCTTCATCTAAAAAAATTCGAACCCTCTCTTCTCCTCTGTGTTCGAATTTTTATCATTCTTCTTCTATTATTTTCTTCTTCTACTCACATAAAGGAATCTCTATATTGTGACATAGAGGATTCTTCTTCTTTTTCTGTTCTCTTCTTTTTCATATGAGCAGGGGCAAGGACAAGAATATTCTTGTTGAAGCAGATCCTGAACCTGAAAGGACTCTGAAGAAGAAACTAAGAGAAGATAAAATACAACAATCCAGAGACAACCTTGCAGAAATTTTCGAAAAAGAAGAGGAGATGGTAGCCGAAAATAATGACAACAATAATAATGCAAGGATGATGCTTGGTGATTATACTACACCTACTTCCAATTTTTATGGAAGAAGCATCTCAATCCCTGCCATTGGAGCAAACAACTTTGAGCTGAAACCTCAACTAGTTGCTTTAATGCAACAGAATTGCAAGTTTTATGGACTTCCATAAGAAGATCTCTATCAGTTTTTAACTGAGTTCTTGCAGATCTGTGAGACTGTTAAGACTAATGGAGTAGATCCTGAAGTCTACAGGCTCATGCTTTTCCCTTTTGCTGTAAGAGACAGAGCTAGAACATGGTTGGAATCACAACTTAAAGATAGCCTGGACTCGGATAAGCTGGTCACGACCTTCTTGGCTAAGTTCTTTCCTCCTCAAAAGCTGAGCAAGCTTAGAGTGGATGTTCAGACCTTCAAGCAAAAAGATGGTGAATCCCTCTATGAAGCTTGGGAAAGATACAAACAGTTGACCAAAAAGTGTCCTGCTGACATGCTTTCAGAGTGGACCATTTTGGATATATTCTATTATGGTCTATTCGAGTTCTCTAAGATGTAATTGGACCATTCTGCAGGTGGATCCATTCACCTAAAAAAAACTCCTATAGAAGCTCAAGGACTCATTGACATGGTTGCAAATAACCAATTCATGTACACCTCTGAGAGGAATCCTGTGAGTAATGGGACGCCTCAGAAGAGGGGAGTTCTTGAAATTGATGCTCTGAATGCCATATTGGCTCAGAACAAAATGTTGACTCAGCAAGTCAACATGATTTCTCAGAGTCTGAATGGATTACAAAATGCATCCAACAGTACTAAAGAGGCATCTTCTGAAGAAGAAGCTTATGATCTTGAGAACCCTGCAATGGCAGAGGTGAATTACATGGGTGAACCCTATGGGAACACCTATAATTTCTCATGGAGAAATCATCCAAATTTCTCATGGAAGGATCAACAAAAGCCTCAACAAGGCTTTAATAATGGTGGAAGAAACAGGCTTAGCAATAGCAAGCCTTTTCTATCATCTTCTTTGCAACAGACAGAGAATTCTGAGCAGAGCTCCTCTAGCTTAGCAAATATAGTCTCTGATCTATCTAAGGCTACTGTAAGTTTCATGAGTGAAACAAGGTCTTCCATTAGAGATTTGGAGGCATAAGTGGGCCAGCTGAGTAAGAAAATCACTGAAACCCCTCCTAGTACTCTCCCAAGCAATACAGAAGAGAATCCAAAAAGAGAGTGCAAGGCTATTGATATAATCAATATGGCCGAATGCACAAAGGAGGAGAAGGACGTGAATCCCAGTGAGAAAGACCTCCTGGGATGTCCTCTGAACAAAAAGGAGTTCCAAACTGAGGAACCTAAGGAATCTGAGGCTCACCTAGAGACCATAGAGATTCCATTGAACCTCCTTTTACCATTCATGAGCTCTGAGAATTATTCTTCCTCTGAAGAGGATGAAGATGTAACTGAAGAGCAGGTTGCTCAATATCTAGGAGTCATCATGAAGCTGAATGCCAAGTTGTTTGGTAATAAGACTTGGGAAGGTGAACCTCCCTTGCTCATTAGTGAACTAGATACATGGGTTCAGCAAACTCTACCTCAAAAGAAACAAGATCCTGGTAAATTCTTAATACCATGTACCATAGGCACCATGACCTTTGAGAAGGCTCTATGTGACCTGGGGTCAGGTATAAATCTTATGCCACTCTCTGTAATGGAGAAACTGGGGATCTTTGAGGTACAGGCTGCCACTTTTTCATTAGAGATGGCAGACAAGTTAATAAAACAAGCTTATGGATTAGTAGAGGATGCGTTAGTGAAGGTTAAAGGCCTTTACATCCCTGCTGATTTCATAATCTTAGACATTGGGAAGGATGAGAATGAATCCATTATTCTTGGAAGACCCTTCCTAGCCACAGCAAGAGCTGTGATTGATGTTGACAGAGGAGAATTAGTCCTTCAATTGAATAGAGACTACCTTGTGTTTAATGGTCAAGGATCTTTCTCTGCAACCATGGAGAGGAAGCATGAAAAGCTTATCTCAATACAGTGTCAAACAAAGCCCCCACAATCAAACTCTAAGTTTGGTATTGGGAGGCCACAACCAAACACTAAGTTTGCTGTTGAACACCCACATTCAAACTCTAAGTTTGGTGTTAGAAAGTCCCAACAATGCTCTGATGATCTGTGAGCTCCCTAAGAGCTCACTGTCAAGCTATTGACATTAAAGAAGCGCTTATTGGGAGGCAACCCAATTTTTATTTATCTATATTTCTATTGTTCTTTTATGTTTTATTAGGTTTATGATCATGTGGAGTCACAAAACAGTTGCAAAAATTAAAAACAAAATCAAAAATAGCATAAGAAACAGCACACCCTGGAGGAAGAGCTTACTGGCGTTTAAACGCCAGTAAGGAGCATCTGGCTGGCGTTTAACGCCAGAACAGAGCAAGAAGTTGGCGTTAAATGCCAGAAATAAGCAGCAGTCTGGCGTTTAAATCCCAGGATTACACCCTAAGGAGAGCTGGTGTTAAACGCCAGAAACAAGCATGGAAGTGGCGTTCAACGCCAGAAACATGCTGCAGATTAGCGTTGAACGCCTAAAATAAGCATGGAGGTGGTGTTTAACGCCAGAAACATGCTGCTGTCTGGCGTTAAACGCTAAGATTGCATACAAATGGCATTTTACACGCCTAAAGGGTGCAGGGATGAGAAATCCTTGACACCTCAGGATCTGTGGACCCCACAGGATCACCTCAGGATCTGTGGACCTCACAGGATCTCCACCTACCTTCTCTCTCTCTCTCTCTCACACCTTTTCATAACACCCTTTGACATGCGAAATTGTGAACTATACTTTTTCACAACTCTCATAATCCCTGGTAATGGCTCCAAAAACTTGGTGCGCCTAATACCATGGCATTACACAACTTCGCACGACTAACCAGCAAGTGCACTGGGTCGTCCAAGTAATAAACCTTACGTGAGTAAGGGTCGATCCCACGGAGATTGTTAGTATTGAAGCAAGCTATGGTCATCTTGTAAATCTTAGTCAGGTAAACTCAGATATATATGATGATGAACGAAAATAACATAAAAGATAAGGATAGTGATACTTATGTATATCATTGGTGTATGAGCTTCAGACAAGTGTATGAAGATGCCTTCCCTTCCGTCTCTCTGCTTTCCTACAGTCTTCATCCAATCCTTTCTTACTCCTTTCCATGGCAAGCTCGTATAGGGTCTCACTGTTGTCAGCAGCTACCTCCCATCCGCGCAGTGAAAGCTAATGCACACACTCTGTCACAGTGCTGCCAATCACCGGTTTGGTTCCCTCCCCTACCGGAATAGAATAACTCTTTTGCGTCTGTCACTAACGCCCAGTAGGTTACAGGTTTGAAGCACGTCACAGTCATTCAGTCATTGAATCCTACTCAGAATACCACAGACAAGGTTAGACCTTCCGGATTCTCTTGAATGCTGCCATCAGTTCTTGCCTATACCACGAAGACTCTGATCTCACGGAATGGCTGGCTCGTTTGTCAGGCGAGCACTCGGTTGTCAGGCGATCAACCATGCATCGTGCAATCAGAAATCCAAGAGATATTCACTAAGCCTCGGATGCGTGTAGAACAAGAATGGTTTTCAGTCACCTTGTTCATGAGTGAGAATGGTGATGGGCGTCAATCATCACCTTCATCATGTTGAAGAACAAGTGATATCTTGGATAAAGAACAAGTGGAATTTGAATGGAAGAACAATAGTAATTGCATTAATACTCGAGGTACAGCAGAGCTCCACACCCTTAATCTATGGTGTGTAGAAACTCCACCGTTGAAAATACATAAGAACAAGGTCTAGGCATGGCCGAATGGCCAGCCTCCCAAAGGTCTAAGATAGCATAAAACAAAGATTGCTACCCAAGAGTCTGCTAAAAGCTCTTTAATACAATAGTAAAAGGTCCTACTTATAGAAAACTAGTACATAAGTGAGTAAATGACATAAAAATCCACTTCCGGGCCCACTTGGTGTGTGCTTGGGCTGAGCAATGAAGAAATTTCGTGTAGAGACTCTCCTTGGAGTTAAACGCCAGCTTTAGTGCCAGTTTGGGCGTTTAACTCCCAATTAGGTGCCAGTTCCGGCGTTTAACGCTGGAATTTCTTGAGGTGACTTTGAACGCCGGTTTGGGCCATCAAATCTTGGGCAAAGTATGGACTATTATATATTGCTGGAAAGCCCAGGATGTCTACTTTCCAACGCCGTTGAGAGCGCGCCAATTGGGCTTCTGTAGCTCCAGAAAATCCACTTCGAGTGCAGGGAGGTCAGAATCCAACAGCATCTGCAGTCCTTTTGAGTCTCAGAATCGGATTTTTGCTCAGGTCCCTCAATTTCAGCCAGAAAATACCTGAAATCACAGAAAAACACACAAACTCATAGTAAAGTCCAGAAAAGTGAATTTTAATTAAAAACTAATAAAAATATACTAAAAACTAACTATATCATATCAAAAACATACTAAAAACAATGCCAAAAAGTATACAAATTATCCGCTCATCACAACACCAAACTTAAATTGTTACTTGTCCTCAAGCAACTGAAAATCAAATAAGATAAAAAGAAGAGAATATGCAATGAATTCCAAAAAACATCTGTGAAGATCAGTATTAATCAGATGAGCGGGACTTTTAACTTTTTGCCTCTGAACAGTTTTGGCATCTCACTCTATCCCTTGTAATTCAGAATGATTGGCTTCTTTAGGAACTCAGAATCCAGATAGTGTTATTGATTCTCCTAGTTAAGTATGATGATTCTTGAACACAGCTACTTATTGAGTCTTGGCTGTGGCCCAAAGCACTTTGTCTTCCAGTATTACCACCGGATACATACATGCCACAGACACATAATTGGGTGAACCTTTTCAGATTGTGACTCAGCTTTGCTAAAGTCCCCAATTAGAGGTGTCCAGGGTTCTTAAGCACACTCTTATTTGCCTTGGATCACAACTTTATTTCTTTTCTTTTTCTTTCTTCTTTTTTTTTTCTTTTTCGGTTTTTTTTTTCGCTTGCTTTCTTTCTCTTTTTTTTTTGTATTCACTGCTTTTTCTTGCTTCAAGAATCATTTTTAATGATTTTTCAGATCCTCAGTAACATGTCTCCTTTTTCATCATTCTTTCAAGAGCCAACATTCATGAACCACAAATTCAAAAGACATATGCACTGTTTAAGCATACATTCAGAGAACAAAAGTGTTGCCACCACATCAAAATAATTAAACTATTATAAAATTCAGAATTCATGCAATTCTTTCCTTTTCAATTAAGCACATTTTTATTCAAGAAAGGTGATGGATTCATAGGACATTCATAACTTTAAGGCATAGACACTAAGACACTAATGATCACAAGACATAAACATGAGTAACATAAAGCATAAAAATTCGAAAAACAGAAGAATAGAGAACAAGGAAATTAAAGAACGGGTCCACCTTAGTGATGGCGGCTCTTTCTTGCTCTTGAAGATCCTATGGAGTGCTTGAGCTCCTCAATGTCTCTTCCTTGTCTTTGTTGCTCCTCCCTCATGATTCTTTGATCTTCTCTAATTTCATGAAGGATGATGGAGTGTTCTTGATGCTCCACCCTCAGTTGTCCCATGTTGGAACTTAATTCTCCTAGGGAGGTATTTAGTTGCTCCCAATAGTTTTGTGGAGGAAAATTCATCCCTTGAGGAATCTCAGGGATCTCATGATGAGTGAGATCTCTTGTGTACTCCATCCTTTTCTTGGTGATGGGCTTGTCCTCATAAATGGGAATGTCTCCCTCTATGTCAACTCCAACTGAATAACAGAGGTGACAAATGAGATGAGGAAAGGCTAACCTTGCCAAGGTGGAGGTCTTGTCCGCCACCTTATAGAGTTCTTGGGCTATAACCTCATGAACCTCTATTTCTTCTCCAATCATGATACTATGGATCATGATGGCCCGGTCTATGGTAACTTCGGACCGGTTGCTAGTGGGGATGATTGAGCGTTGTATGAACTCTAACCATCCTCTAGCCACGGGCTTGAGGTCATGCCTTCTCAATTGAACCGGCTTTCCTCTTGAGTCTTGCCTCCATTGTGCGCCCTCTTCACATATGACTGTGAGGACTTGGTCCAACCTTTGATCAAAGTTGACCCTTCTAGTGTAAGGATGCTCATCTCCTTGCATCATAGGCAAGTTGAACGCCACCCTCACACTCTCCGGACTAAAATCCAAGTATTTCCCCCGAACCATAGTGAGATAATTCTTTGGATTCGGGTTCACACTTTGGTCATGGTTCTTGGTGATCCATGCATTGGCATAGAATTCTTGAACCATCAAGATTCCGACTTGTTGAATGGGGTTGGTAAGTACTTCCCAACCTCTTCTTCGGATCTCATGGCGGATCTCCGGATATTCACCCTTTTTGAGTGAAAAGGGGACTTCGGGGATCACCTTCTTCAAGGCCACAACTTCATAGAAGTGGTCTTGATGCACCCTTGAGAGGAATCTATCCATCTCCCATGACTCGGAGGTGGAAGCTTTTGCCTTCCCTTTCCTCTTTCTAGAGGTTTCTCCAGCCTTGGATGCCATAAATGGTTATGGAAAAATGAAAAAGCAACGCTTTTACCACACCAAACTTAAAATGTTTGCTCGTCCTCGAGCAAAAGAAGAAAGAAGAGAGTAGAAGAAGAAGAAATGAGGAAGAGGGGAGGTGGTAGTGTATTCGGCCAAAGAGGGGGAGAAGTGGTGTTTAGGTTGTGTGAAAATGAAGAGTTGAAGAAGGGTATATATAGGAGAGAGGGGGGTGAAGGTTCGGCCATAATGGGTGGGTTTGGGAGGGAAAGTGGTTTGAATTTGAAGGGTGAGGTTGGTGGGGTTTTATGAAGGATGGATGTGAGTGGTGAAGAGAAAGATGGGATTTGATAGGTGAAGGGTTTTTGGGGAAGAGGTATTGAGGTGATTGGTGAATGGGGGAAGAAGAGAGAGAGTGATGGTAGGGTCCTGTGGGGTCCACAGATCCTGTAGTGTCAAGGAAAAGTCATCCCTGCACCAAAAGTTGCTCAAAATCACGTTTTGAGGCATTTCTGGCGTTAAACGCCGGGCTGGTGCCCATTCCTGGCGTTTAACGCCAGGTTCTTGCCCTTTACTGGCGTTTAACGCCAGTCTGGTGCCCCTTTCTGGCGTTAAACGCCCATAAGGGTGCCAGACTGGGCGTTAAACGCCCAACAGCAAGGCTTACTGGCGTTTGAACGCCAGCAGCTTCTTCCTCCAGGGTGTGCTGTTTTTCTTCCTGTTTTTCATTCTGTTTTTGCTTTTTTCATTATTTTTGTGACTTCTTATGATCATCAACCTACAAAAAAGATAAAATAACAAAAGAAAATAATTAATTATAAAACATTGGGTTGCCTCCCAACAAGCGCTTCTTTAGTGTCATTAGCTTGACAGAGGACTCCCATGGAGCCTCAGAAACACTCAGAACCTTGTTGAAACCTCCCAACACCAAACTTAGAGTTTGAATGTGGGGTTTCAACACCAAACTTAGAGTTTGGTTGTGGCCTCCCAACACCAAACTTAGAGTTTGACTGTGGGGGCTCTGCTTGGCTCTGTTTTGAGAGAAGCTCTTCATGCTTCTTCTCCATGATGATAGAGGGATATCCTTGGGCCTTAAACACCATGGATTCTTCATTCATTTGAATGATCAACTCTCCTCTATCAACATCAATCACAGCCTTTGCTGTGGCTAGGAATGGTCTGCCAAGGATGATGGATTCATCCATGCACTTCCCAGTCTCTAGGACTATGAAGTCAGTAGGAATGCAATGGTCTTCAATCTTCACCAAAACATTCTCTACAAGTCCATGAGCTTGTTTCCTTGAATTGTCTGACATCTCTAATGAGATTCTTGCAGCTTGCACCTCAAGGATCCCTAATTTCTCCATTACAGAGAGGGGCATGAGGTTCACACTTGACCCTAAGTCACACAAGGCCTTCTTGAAGGTCATGGTGCCTATGGTACAAGGTATAGAAAACTTCCCAGGATCCTGCCTCTTTTGAGGCAGTTTCTGTCTAGACAAGTCATCCAGTTCTTTGGTGAGCAAGGGAGGTTCATCTTCCCAAGTCTCATTTCCAAATAACTTGTCATTTAGCTTCATGATTGCTCCAAGGTATTTAGCAACTTGCTCCTCAGTGACATACTCATCCTCTTCAGAGGAAGAATACTCATCAGAGCTCATGAATGGCAGAAGTAAGTCCAATGGAATCTCTATAGTCTCAATTTGAGCCTCAGATTCCCATTGTTCCTCATTGAGGAACTCAGAGGAGGTTGGTACACGCCCACTGAGGTCTTCCTCAGTGGCGTCCACCTCCTTTCTTTCCTCCCAGGATTCGGCCATGTTGATGGCCTTGCACTCTCCCTTTGGATTTTCTTCTGTATTACTTGGAAGAGTACTAGGAGGGAGTTCAGTGATTTTCTTGCTCAGCTGACCCACTTGTCCTTCCAGATTTCTGATAGAGGACCTTGTTTCATTCATGAAACTTTGAGTGGTCTTTATTAGATCAGAGACCATTGTTGCTAAGTCAGAAGTATTCTGCTTAGAACTCTCTGTCTGTTGCTGAGAAGATGATGGAAAAGGCTTGTTGTTACCAGGCCTGTTTCTTCCACCATTATTGTTATTGAAACCTTGTTGAGGTCTCTCTTGATTCTTCCATGAGAAATTTGGGTGATTTCTCCATGAAGAATTGTAGGTGTTTCCATAGGGTTCTCCTAGGTAATTCACCTCTTCCATTGAAGGGTTCTCAGGATCATAAGCTTCTTCCTCAGATGAAGCATCCTTAGTACTGCCAGGTGTATTTTGTATTCCAGACAGACTTTGAGAAAATACCTATGATGCTCCATTCAGAAAGCATGTCAGATGGACATCTTCTGATTAATTGTTTGTATCTTTCCCAAGCTTCATAGAGGGATTCTCCATCCTTCTGTCTGAAGGTTTGGACTTCCACTCTAAGCTTACTCCATCTTTGTGGTGGAAAGAACTTTGCCAAGAAGGCATTGACTAGCTTTTCCCAAGAGTCCAGGTTTTCCTTAGGTTGAGAATCCAACCATATTCTAGCTCTGTCTCTTACAGCAAAAGGGAACAGCATCAGCCTATAGACCTCAGGGTTAACCCCATTAGTCTTGACTGTGTCACAGATTTGCAAGAATTCAGCTAAAAACTGATGAGGATCTTCCATTGGAAGTCCATGGAACTTGCAATTCTGTTGCATTAGAGAAACTAATTGAGGCTTTAGCTCAAAGTTGTTTGCTCCAATGGCAGGGATAGAGATGCTTCTCCCATAGAAATCAGGAGTAGGTGCAGTAAAGTCACCCAGCACCTTCCTTGCATTGTTGGCATTGTTGTTGTTTTCGGCTGCCATGTCTTCTTCCTTGAAGAATTCGGTCAAGTCCTCTAAAGAGAGTTGTGTTTTGGCCTCTCTTAGCTTTCGCTTCAAGGTTCTCTCAGGTTCAGGGTCAGCTTCAACAAGAATGCCCTTGTCTCTGCTTCTGCTCATAAGAAATAGAAAAAGAAGAAGAGAATGTGGAATCCTCTATGTCACAGTATAGAGATTCCTTGAAATGTCAGAGGAAAAGAGAAATAGTAAGAAGAAGGAGAAGGAGAATTCGAACTTTTAATTAGATAAGGTCCGAATTGTGCATTTAGAAGGAGTAGTACTCCATAAATAGAAGGATGTGGGAAGGAGGGAAGAGAATTTTCGAAAATTCAATCAAGAGATTTTGAAACCATTTTGAAAATTTGATTGATAATTTTCGAAAATTCAAGGTGAGAAAGAAATCAAGTGATTTTTTGAAAAAGAATTTGAAATTAGAAATTAAAAAGATTTGATTGAAAACTAATTTGAAAAAGATGTGATTGAAAAAAGATTGATTGAAAAGTTATGGTTTTAAAAAGATATGATTGAAAAGATATGATTTGAAAACAATTTTAAAAGATATGATTTGAAAACAATTTGAAAAGATATGAATTGAAAATAATTTGAAAAGATTTGATTTTAAAAACTAATGACTTGCCTAACAAGAAAAAATATGATTCAAACATAAAACCTTCCTTAATAGAAAAGGCAAAAAATGTTCAATCAAATCATTAATTGTTAGTAAGTATCTTTGAAAAAGGAAAGAGATTGATTTTGAAAACATTTGATTGAAAAGATATGATTTGAAAAAGATTTGATTTTGAAAAACCTTGAAAATTTGAAAAAAATTGATTTTGAAAACAAAATCTTCCCCCTGGCACCATCCTGGCGTTAAACGCCCAGAATGGTATACATTCTGGCGTTTAACGCCCAAAATGCTACCTTTTTGGGCGTTAAACGCCCAACCAGGTACCCTGGCTGGCGTTTAAACGCCAGTCTGCCTTCTTCACTGGGCATTTTTGAATGCTCAGCTTTTTCTGTATAATTCCTCTGCAGTATGTTCTGAATCTTCAATTCTTTGTATCATTGACTTGAAAAGACACAAATTAAAAATATTTTTGGATTTTTAATAATCAAAATGCAACAAGAATCAAATAACAATGCATGC
This sequence comes from Arachis stenosperma, assembly GCF_014773155.1. NCBI lineage: Eukaryota > Viridiplantae > Streptophyta > Magnoliopsida > Fabales > Fabaceae > Arachis > Arachis stenosperma. The sequence goes on from NC_080383.1 coordinate 84,078,037, forward strand.
AAGACACCAAACTTATCAGTTTGTGTACTACTGACACTAACAATATGAGAATGCATATGAGACACAAAAAATACTTCAAGTCAATAGAATTCAAAGATTAGAACACAAAATATATGCATGGATTCGAAAAATATAACAAAAACATGCATTTGACACCAAACTTAAGATGAGACTCTAGACTCAAACAAGAAATATTTTTGGATTTTTTATGAATTTGTAATTTTTTGTATTTTTCGAAAATTAAGTGGAAAAAGGTATCAAAATTCTTAATGAGAATTCCAGGAATCAGTGCAATGCTAGTCTAAGGCTCCGGTCCAGGAATTAGACATGGCTTCACAGCCAGCCAAGCTTCCAAAGAAAGCTCCGGTCCAAAACACTAGACATGACCAAAGGTCAGCCAAGCCTTAGCAAATCACTGCTCCAAAAGCAAGATTGATACGAAATCAACAAGCTCTTGTGGTGATAAGTTGAAACCTCGGTCCAATCAGATTAGACATGGCTTCTCAGCCAGCCAGATTTCAACAAATCATCATGAAACTCTAGAATTCACCTTCAAGAATTTCGAAAAAAAAATACCTAATCTAAGCAACAAGATGAACCGTCAGTTGTCCAGCCTAAACAATCCCGGGCAATAACACCAAAAATTTGATGTTGTTGCCGGATCTTGGCTCTGATGTTACCAAAAGCTTGCTCAAAACATGAACAGTCCCCGGCAACGGCGCCAAAAACTTGACATGCGAAATTGTGAACTATACTTTTTCACAACTCTCATAATCCCTGGTAATGGCTCCAAAAACTTGGTGCGCCTAATACCATGGCATTACACAACTTCGCACGACTAACCAGCAAGTGCACTGGGTCGTCCAAGTAATAAACCTTACGTGAGTAAGGGTCGATCCCACGGAGATTGTTAGTATTGAAGCAAGCTATGGTCATCTTGTAAATCTTAGTCAGGTAAACTCAGATATATATGATGATGAACGAAAATAACATAAAAGATAAGGATAGTGATACTTATGTATATCATTGATGTATGAGCTTCAGACAAGTGTATGAAGATGCCTTCCCTTCCGTCTCTCTGCTTTCCTACAGTCTTCATCCAATCCTTTCTTACTCCTTTCCATGGCAAGCTCGTATAGGGTCTCACTGTTGTCAGCAGCTACCTCCCATCCGCGCAGTGAAAGCTAATGCACACACTCTGTCACAGTGCTGCCAATCACCGGTTTGGTTCCCTCCCCTACCGGAATAGAATAACTCTTTTGCGTCTGTCACTAACGCCCAGTAGGTTACAGGTTTGAAGCACGTCACAGTCATTCAGTCATTGAATCCTACTCAGAATACCACAGACAAGGTTAGACCTTCCGGATTCTCTTGAATGCTGCCATCAGTTCTTGCCTATACCACGAAGACTCTGATCTCACGGAATGGCTGGCTCGTTTGTCAGGCGAGCACTCGGTTGTCAGGCGATCAACCATGCATCGTGCAATCAGAAATCCAAGAGATATTCACTAAGCCTCGGATGCGTGTAGAACAAGAATGGTTGTCAGTCACCTTGTTCATGAGTGAGAATGGTGATGGGCGTCAATCATCACCTTCATCATGTTGAAGAACAAGTGATATCTTGGATAAAGAACAAGTGGAATTTGAATGGAAGAACAATAGTAATTGCATTAATACTCGAGGTACAGCAGAGCTCCACACCCTTAATCTATGGTGTGTAGAAACTCCACCGTTGAAAATACATAAGAACAAGGTCTAGGCATGGCCGAATGGCCAGCCTCCCAAAGGTCTAAGATAGCATAAAACAAAGATTGCTACCCAAGAGTCTGCTAAAAGCTCTTTAATACAATAGTAAAAGGTCCTACTTATAGAAAACTAGTACATAAGTGAGTAAATGACATAAAAATCCACTTCCGGGCCCACTTGGTGTGTGCTTGGGCTGAGCAATGAAGAAATTTCGTGTAGAGACTCTCCTTGGAGTTAAACGCCAGCTTTAGTGCCAGTTTGGGCGTTTAACTCCCAATTAGGTGCCAGTTCCGGCGTTTAACGCTGGAATTTCTTGAGGTGACTTTGAACGCCGGTTTGGGCCATCAAATCTTGGGCAAAGTATGGACTATTATATATTGCTGGAAAGCCCAGGATGTCTACTTTCCAACGCCGTTGAGAGCGCGCCAATTGGGCTTCTGTAGCTCCAGAAAATCCACTTTGAGTGCAGGGAGGTCAGAATCCAACAGCATCTGCAGTCCTTTTGAGTCTCAGAATCGGATTTTTGCTCAGGTCCCTCAATTTCAGCCAGAAAATACCTGAAATCACAGAAAAACACACAAACTCATAGTAAAGTCCAGAAAAGTGAATTTTAATTAAAAACTAATAAAAATATACTAAAAACTAACTATATCATATCAAAAACATACTAAAAACAATGCCAAAAAGTATACAAATTATCCGCTCATCACCCTTCCCCAAACATCATTCACCAATCACCTCAATCACTCATCCCCATCACCTCTTCACCACTCACATCCATCCACTCTTCCCCATAAACCCCACCTACCTTCAAATTCAAAATCTCTTTCCCACCCAAACCCATCCTAAATGATCGAACCTTAACCCTTCTCCCTCTACTATATAAACCCCTCAATCCTTCTTCATTTTCACACATCACTACCCTCTCTTATCTCCATTGACCGAATACACATCTCTCTCCCTCTCCTCCATATCTTCTTCTTCTCCATCTATTCTTTCTTCTTTTGCTTGAGGACGAGCAACATTCTAAGTTTGGTGTGGTAAAAGCATAGCTTTTTTGTTTTTCCATAACCATTGATGGCACCTAAGGCCGGAGAAACCTCTAAAAAGAGGAAAGAGAAGATAAAAGCTTCCACCTCTGAGTCATGGGAGATGGAGAGATTCATCTCAAAAGTCCATCAAGACCACTTATATGAAATTGTGGCCAAGAAGAAGGTGATCCCCGAGACCCCTTTCATGCTCAAGAAAAATGAGTATCCGGAGATCCGACATGAGATCTAAAGAAGAGGTTGGGAAGTTCTTACCAACCCCATTCAACAAGTCAAAATCTTAATGGTTCAAGAGTTATATGCCAATGCATGGATCACTAGGAACCATGATCAAAGTATGAACCCGAATCCAAAGAATTATCTTACAATGGTTCGGGGGAAATGCTTAGATTTCAGTCTGAAAAATGTAAGGTTGGCGTTCAACTTGCCTATAATGCAAGAAGACGCACGCCCCTACACTAGAAGGGTCAACTTTGATCAAAGGTTGGACCAAGTCTTCATGGACATATGTTGGAAGGAGCTCAATGGAAAAGAGACTCAAGAGGCAATCCGGTTCAATTAAGAAGACTGTACCTTAAGCCTGTGGCTAGAGGATGGTTGGAGTTCATCCAACGCTCTATCATCCCCACTAGCAACCGATCTGAAGTAAATGTGGATCGGGCCATCATGATCATAGCATCATGATTGGAGAGGAAGTAGAAGTTCATGAAGTCATCTTTCTAGAATTCTACAAAGTAGCCAAAAAGCCCTCCACCTTGGCAAGGCTAGCTTTTTCTCATCTCATTTGCCATCTATGCTACTCAGCTGGAGTTGTCATAGAAGGAGACATCCTCATTGAAGAGGACAAGCCCATCACTAAGAAGAGGATGGAGCAAACAAGAGAGGCTATTCATGGATCTCAAGAGACGCATTAGGAAGCTCATCATCAAGAAATCCCTGAGATGCCCCAAGGGATGCATTTTCCTCCAAACAACTATTGGGAACAACTCAACACTTTTCTAGAAGGATTGAGTCATGACATGAACCAATTAAGGGTGGAACACCAAGAGCACTCCATCATTCTCAATGAGATTAGAGAAGATCAAAGAGCTATGAGGGAGGAACAACAAAGGCAAGGAAGAGACATAGAGGAGCTCAAGAACACCATTGGTCCTTCAAGGAGAAGGCGCCACCATCACTAAAGTGGACTCATTCCTTAACTTCCTTGTTCTTATCTCTCTGTTTTTCGGTTTATAAGCTTCATGTTTGTCTATGTTTGTGTCTTTGTTACATGATCATTAGTGTCTAGTGTCTATGTCTTAAGGCTTTGAATAATTCCATGAATCCTTCACCTTTCTTAAATGAAAAATGTTTTTAATACAAAAGAACAAGAAGTACATGAATTTCGAATTCATCCTTGAAATTAGTTTAATTATATTGATGTGGTGACAATACTTTTTGTTTTCTGAATGAATGCTTGAACAGTGCATATTTTTTATCTTGTTGTTTATGAATGTTAAAATTGTTGGCTCTTGAAAGAATGATGAAAAAGAGAAATGTTATTGATGATCTGAAAAATCTTAAAATTGATTCTTGAAGCAAGAAAAAGCAGTAAAGAACAAAAGCTTGCGAAAAAAAAGAGTGGCAAAAAAAAAAAGAAAAAGAAAAAGCAAGCAGAAAAAGCCAGTAGCCCTTAAAACCAAAAGGCAAGGGTAAAAAGGATCCAAGGCTTTGAGAATCAATGGGTAGGAGGGCCTAAGAAAATAAAATCCAGGCCTAAGCGGCTAAATCAAGCTGTTCCTAACCTTGTGCTTGTGGCATGCAGGTCCAAGTTAAAAGCTTGAGACTGAGGTGGTTAAAGTCGTGATCCAAAGCAAAAAGAGTGTGCTTAAGAGCTCTGGACACCTCTAACTGGGGACTTTAGCAAAGCTGAGTCACAATCTAAAAAGGTTCACCCAGTCATGTGTCTGTGGCATTTATGTATCCGGTGGTAATACTGGAAAACAAAGTGCTTAGGGCCACGGCCAAGACTCATAAAAGTAGCTGTGTTCAAGAATCAACATACTTAACTAAGAGAATTAATAACACTATCTGAACTCTGAGTTCCTATAGATGCCAATCATTCTAAACTTCAAAGGATAAAGTGAGATGCCAAAACTGTTCAGAAGCAAAAAAGCTACAAGTTCCGCTCATCTGATTAGAACTAATATTCATTGATATTTTGGGATTTATAGTATATTCTCTTCTTTTTATCCTATTTGATTTTCAGTTGCTTAGGGAAAAGCAACAATTTAAGTTTGATGTTGTGATGAGCGGATAATTTATACGCTTTTTGGCATTATTTTTAGGTAGTTTTTAGTAGGATCTAGCTACTTTTAGGGATGTTTTTATTAGTTTTTATGCAAAATTCACATTTCTGGACTTTACTATGAGTTTGTGTGTTTTTCTGGCTGAAATTGAGGGACCTGAGCAAAAATCTGATTCAGGCTGAAAAAGGACTACAGATGATGTTGGATTCTGACCTCCCTTCACTCGAAAAATGAATTTTCTGGAGCCACAGAACTCCAAATGGCGCGCTTGCAACGGCGTTGGAAAGTAGACATATAGGGCTTTCCAGCAATATATAATAGTCCATACTTTATTCGAGTTTAGATGATGCAAACTGGCGTTCAACGCCAGTTCCATGCTGCATTCTGGAGTAAAACACCAAAAACACGTCACAAACCAGAGTTAAACGCCAAAAACACGTTACAACTTGGCGTTTAACTCCAAGAGAAGCCTCTGCACGTGTAAAGCTCAAGCTCAGCCCAAGCACACACCAAAGTGGGCCCCGAAAGTGGATTTCTGCACTTAGACTTATTTCTGTAAACCCTAGTAACTAGTCTAGTATAAATAGGACTTTTTACTATTATATCTTCATCTTTGGTCTCCGTTTTAATCGATTGTTCATCTTAGGAGACTATTGATCACGTTTTGGAGGCTGGCCTCTTGGCCATGCCTGGACCACTATCACTTATGTATTTTCAACGGTGGAGTTTCTACACACCATAGATTAAGGTGTGGAGCTCTGCTGTACCTCGAGTTTTAATGCAAAGTACTACTGTTTTCTATTCAATTCACGTTTATTCTTGTTCTAAGATATCACTCGTACTTCAACCTGATGGAGGTGATGATCCGTGACACTCATCATCATCCATCCTTATTAACGCGTGCCTGACAACCACTTCCGTTCTACAAGCGAGAGCTAGAGTGTGTATCTCTTGGATTCCTTAATCAGAATCTTCGTGGTATAAGCTAGAATCCATTGGCGGCCATTCTTGAGAATCCAAAAAGTCTAAACCTTGTCTGTGGTATTCCGAGTAGGATTCAGGGATTGAATGACTGTGACGAGCTTCAAACTCGCGATTGTTGGGCATAGTGACAGACGCAAAAGAATCACTGGATTATATTCTGACATGATCGAGAACCGACAGATGATTAGCCGTGCTGTGACAGAGCATTTGGACCATTTTCACTGAGAAGATGGGAAGTAGCCATTGACAACGGTGACGCCCTACATACAGCTTGCCATGGAAAGGAGTATGAAGGATTGAATGAAGGCAGTAGGAAAGCAGAGATTCAACAGGAGCAAAGCATCTCCATACACTTTTCTGAAATTCCCACCAATGATTTACATAAGTATCCCTATCTCTATTTTATGCTTTATTTATCTTTATATTCGAAAACCAATATAACCATTTGAATCCGCCTAACTGAGATTTACAAGATTACCATAGCTTGCTTCATACCAACAATCTCTGTGGGATCGACCCTTACTCACGTAAGGTATTACTTGGACGACCCAGTGCACTTGCTGGTTAGTTGTGCGAAGTTGTGACAAAGTGTGATTCACGTTTGAGAGCTCCAAGTCTATTGGTGCCATTGTTGATGATCACAATTTACGCGCACCACGAGTCGCTTGGAATTTTAATTCCCACGTGTATGCGTCATGTCAAGCGTACGCATCGCCATGTGACTTCTTCTCCACACGTGCGCGTCTGTCATGTGTGCGCGTCGATGTATGCACTCTAAATCCTTATTTTTTTATGAGTTCTCCACTTTGCATGCATTTCTCTTCACTCATTTGATCCATTTCTAGTCTTTTCAACCTGAATTCACTAACAAACACATCAAGGCATCTAGTAGAATCAAAGATGAACTAAAACTAGAAAATTAAAGGTCTAAAAAACATGTTTTTATACTTAAGCATAAATTAAGGGAGAATTACAAAACCATGCTATTTCATTGAATAAATGTGAGATAAGTTGATAAAATCCTCCAAATTAAGCACAAGATAAACCACAAAATTGGGGTTTATCACTATCACACTAATCTAAGTTATATTAAATACAAAAATATCAAATAATTTTAACCTTAATTTTTTTTAGATCATCATCATCATCATCATCATCATCATCATCATCATCATCATCATCATCATCATCATCATCGAGCGACAATATATATACCTTTTTACAATTTTATGCGAAAATTCTTTTTATATTATAAATAAACACAGAAGAATTTAATGAATAAATTTATTATTTTTGTCCAAAAATATACAAAAAATTATGGTACAGTATTATTTTATAATTAATAATAATAATAATAAATTTATTTTATTTTTTACGTGGTGTAATTGATACTAATGAATGTTACTAAATGCACATTTGGTTATGATGATTGTATGAATATATCTATTTACAATCTTACATAGTGCATCCACATGAATATAAACGATGTTTGGACCACTTTTTAATGAAAAATATATCTAGCTTGGAGTTAGAGAATACTCAACATAACAAAATAAAATATACAAACAATAAGACATGAAACTAAATAATTCACAATAATATATTTTTAATTTAAGAAAATATAAGACTTAGTACATATCTTTTTGTTGGATTTACAATTGTGTATGTAGTGAGGATGGTTTAATAATATTTTTTTTTAAAATACCACATTAGAAATCAAATAGATTTGACTTAACCTTAAAAGTTAATTTGATTATAATATCTACTAATATTCTTTTTCTAATAAATACTTGAAAAATTTAGAATTATGCCAAAAAATAGACATGAGACTGTTATGTCTAACGTAGAAAACTGTTAGGAATTGATTTGTGTATTAATTTTTTTTGGGACTGATGTGGGATATAATCATCAGTTAGGAATTCTAAAAAATAATTCCGTTGCAAGGGTCCATGACTATAGCAGAATACACTAGCAAGTTCGAGAAACTTTGTCGGTTCTCAAGAATAAGTCAGGATACTCCTGAGTTTTATGAGGGATGGAAATGTGTCAAATATGAAGTAGGGCTGAGAGAAGATATCAGGCGTGCTGTGGCTCCATTAGAGATTAGGAGATTCTCTGAATTGGTGGACAATGCGAGGGTTGTTGAAGAATACGTAAAGATGGTAGCCTCATCAAGGGACATTTGTGGAGGAAACACTAGTAGAGAACGCAATGATTACCTCGGACCAAGGGGACAGAACTTCAAGAAAGATGGACACACTCCCTAGCATCTGCAAAGTCAAGGGAACTTTAGAAGGGACAACAAAGCCCAGTTTCATCAGGCGAAAGAAAATGGTCGATCCTATGCTTGTGGAAGCCTGGACATATATCTAAGTATTGTCGTCACAGAAGAAACCGAGATTAGGGTCAGAATTAATAGTCAGGCCGTGTGTGTACCTTGGATACACGTGATGCGACGGGGTCGGATTCTCCGACGAGAGGTAAGCGTATGCTTTGAGTATTATATTGCTTGGATATGAGGGTAGCCTAGTTTTATCTCTGCAAAATCGTCGTTAGGATTACAAGGACTTAGAGTTGTATTGAGGGTAAACTATGGGAAAAGAAGGATTCTAGTGGCGGTAACCGAGGATTTCGGACTTGTGATGACGAACGACCATAGTGGACGTGCTGGAATGGTTACCATGCATGACTAGAGGTCTTGTCGGTACCCTGTATGGGTGATGGGTGCGGTTCAGCACTAGTGGCAACAGAAATACCGACTGACGCCTTTGCGGTTTTTAACTATGATTTTTTTGGTTTTAAGGTTTAAAATGATTTTCAAATCTGGTTTAGAGCTTTGGTTTAAATAATTTGGTTTTGAAACTAGGATTTGAACTTTCAATCAAATGATACGATTTAAAAAGGAAGGTGAGTCCTAAGATTTTGTTAACTTGCGATTTTGGTTTGCAAAATTTAACTTATTCAAAAGGAATTTAAATGGAAGGGTTTTGATTTAAAGGTTTCAATGAATGTAGAAAAATCATGCTTTAAGATGATTGATTTACAAATAAAATGTTTTTGACTCTTTTAATAAGGTTTTAACAATGGACTCATTTAGATTGAACTTGTTTTAAAGGTTTTAATAAATACTACAAAATCTGTATTTGGTTAAGGAGAAATCTTCGGATTCTTAACGACGATAATCAGAGTGACGCAGTGGAAGGCGAGAGAGTTTTCAGACTCTGAAGCAGAAGTTAACTTCAACACCTGTTTTAATCTTGCCAGAACCGCATGAACCATTCGAAGTGTACTGTGATGCTTCCTTAAAAGGTTTGGGTTGCATGTTAATGCAACACTGGAATGTGGTGGCTTACGCATCGGGTCAGCTAAGACAGCATGAGGTGAATTATCCAACTCATGACTTAGAATTAGCGGCGATTGTGTTTGCATTGAAGATTTGGAGACACCACTTGTACGCAATAAGGTTTAGTGTCTTTTTCGATCATAAGAGTCTTAAGTACATCTTTGATCAGAAAGAGCTTAATATGCACCAGAGAAGGTGGATGGAGTTGCTAAAAGATTATGATTTTGAGCTGAGTTATCATCCCAGAAAGGCGAATGTGTTAGCAGACGCATTGAGTCAGAAATCTTTAACAATTGCTTGGATGAGAATCAAGGAAGAAGAGCCAGTGGATAAGTTTGTGGATCTTAAGCTGGATATTGGTGAAGTTTCCAGAAGAGCTTGTTTGAACCAGTTGCAGATCTCAAGCACGTTTAAATCAGAAATGCAAAGGGCTCAGCAAGATGAGTAGAAGCTTCGACAATTGTTTCAACCAGTTGGTGATAAGAGGCGTGAAGAATTCACTAAGGATGGTGAAGGATTATGGAGATACAAGGGAAAGATTTGTATACCGGATGTCGGAAGTTTGAGACAATATTTGTTGTCAAAAGCTCACAACAGTGAGTTTTCTATTCATCCTGAAAGTACGAAGATGTATTATGACTTGAAGAAGATGTTCTGGTGGCCCGAGATGAAGGGTGATGTAGCAACAGTGGTATGCAAGTGCCTGACGTGTCAGAAAGTGAAGATAGAGAATCAAAAACCATCGGAAATGCTATAGTCACTTGAACTCCCTAAGTGGAAGTGGGAAGGAATCGCAATGGATTTTGTGACCGGTTTACCAAGGACTAGGTCGGGATTTGATGCAATTTGGATGATCGTGGATCGCTTAACCAAGTTCGCTCATTTTCTGCCTATTCGAGTAAACTGTTCCATGGAGGAGTTGGTGAGATTGTACACCAAGGAGATAGTAGGGTTGCATGATGTGCCGTCGAGTATAGTGTCGGACCGTGATTCCCGATTCACTTCAAAGTTTTGGGGAGCTTTCCAAAGAGCTTTCGGTACGAAACTATGCCTTAGTACCGCATATCATCCGCAAACCGATGGACAGTCGAAAAGGACTATTCAGACGTTGGAAGATATGCTCAGAGCATGTGTGTTGGATTAACCCGGGAGTTGGGATCGTTACATGCCATTGGTGGAGTTTGCGTTAATGGAAATTAAACAATAAGAAACATCAAACATAAATTGACAAGGCAAGAAAATAACAATAACAAGTCAATTAAACAATAAGAAACATCAAACATAAATTGCATTAATAGAAATTAAACTCAACAACGAATTTATAAACATAAAAGTGACCAAAATAAGAAATTGACAAGAATAACTAAGAAAATTAAAGCAATAGAACAAGAAAAAGTAAAGGGAACCAGATCAATACAAGAAATTAAACCTAAATTTAAGATGCAATTAACCTAAATCTACTCTAATTCTAGAGAGAAGAGAGAGCTTCTCTCTTTAGAATATGACCTAAAGCATGTTTCTAATCTATCCTAATTGCTCTCCCTTGTTTTTTCTTGATTTTGTCTTCAAATACTTCAGAAATTAGTTGGATTTGGGCGTGAAGCAGCTCAGAAATCGCCCCCAACGTGTTCCTTTAATGAGGTCATGTGACCAGTGTCACGCGCACGAGTGACCTATGATTTTGACAAATCCTCATTTCTTTATGAATTCTCCACTTTACATGCTTTTTCGTCACTACTTCAATCCCATCCTTGCCATATAAACCTGGAATCACTCAACAAACATATCAAGACATCAAATGGAGTTAAAGTGAATTAAATTTAGTAATTTTAGGGTCTAAAAAGTATGTTTTCACTCTTAAGCACAATTTAGAAAAAATTCACAAAATCATGCTATTTCACTGAATAAATGTGAGAAAAGTTGATAAAATCCATTAAATTCAACACAAGACAAACCATAAAATTGGGGTTTATCACCACGCGACTAGCGTGACAAGCTCTACAAAACCCAGTTCTTGATTAGGTATGAAACTCACTTCTCAGTTTCAGTTTTCTTCACTCCAATTTCGAAATTCAATGTGAATGCATGTTGAATTTTGTATGATTTCGGTGTTTAGGTTCGAATTAGCTTGTGGGTTTTGTCGGGTTTAGCTTATTAGAGCTGTGGGTCAGGTAAGCACCCTCAGAATCCTTTGTAAAATGATGAATTAGTGAACTCGAAATTGGTTGTGGATTGGAGACAATTTAAGGAATTGGAAGCTAGAGATTGAACTTTGGAGGCTGGGTTCGTTGGTGAGGAGCTGGAGTGGTGGAGCTTGTGGTGTGGTGAATGCTTGAGGTGTTCCAGGATTAACGAAAAATTGACCAAGATATGATTTTGATTTCTTGTATATAACATCTACGGTATTATGAAAACTTAGGCTAGATGACTATAGGATAAGTTGAATATGTGTTTGGAGCATGTTTAATGATTTTAGTTGTCAATGTATGTTAAAATGATGAAGTATGGTAAGATTAATGATTCATTGATGTGAATGTGGTTGGTGTTGGTAAAATGGATTGATAAATGATGATTTTGATGCTACTGGATGAGGATTTTGAATGTGAACATATGAATGTTAATAAATTGATAATTATGTTTGTATATTTGAGAATTCGAAGAATGAAGTGGTTCAAATTGAGGCATGGTTGGCTGTGATTGAATATGGAGTTGTGTTGGGTGTATTGGGAGTCATTTTTAAATGTAGAACTTTTGCTTTGATAAAGGAAATTGATGAAATAAAGGTTTAGAAGTCTTTGGTGAAAACTAGGTTTTTGATTGAACTTCGGTGAGCCATAACTCGACTTCCAGACCGCCAAATTGTTTCAAATTTGTTTCATATGAAAATTGAATCTGTGAAGTTTATGACGTTTGAAGAACAAATGAAAAATGTTTTAAAACGAAAAAGTTATGTGCATCGGAAGTTTGGAGTGCAAAGCTGAAAATTCTGCAACATTCAACACTTTTGCCAATCTGTTGATCTTGCGTACGCGACCACTACACGCGACGCGAGCAACATTTTTTGGGATGGGCATCTCACGTACGCGAGCAAGGGGCTTGCGTACGCGAGCAGGTAAAAGTTCACTCACGCGTACGCGTGACCCCTGAAATAAGCAAAGTGAGTTTTGTGTTTTAAAATGTAATTTTGAATCTCTAAACCTCTATTTTTACTCTTTCAGACCCTAAGGATTAGTTTTAAGTGTAGTGAGGAGATTAAGCTATGAAAAAGAAGGTTACTTGGAAGTGAAAAAAGGTTTGGAAGGATAAATTGGGGTTGGGGAAGTGTAGAATTGGTGATGATAATGAATTGAGAATGGTAAGGTTTTACTTGTATGTGACTGAGTTGAGGGGTGAATGTTGAAATTGGCGATGACTGAGTATTGCCGAAATGGTCGAGATGGCAAGGTCTGGGTGCGAACCTGCTTGCGTGTTAACTTAAAAAATGTGTTCGGATGGCAAGTTGAGGACGGAAGATTCCCTCTCTTGTCGTGATGGGGATGTGGAAAAGGTGAAAAGACACTCTTCTTCATATTGTTTCTCCCACATTCTTCTCTGGTTGCAAGGTGAAAAGGCATTCTCATTCGTTAAAGTCCCTCCTAGAGATGCGCAACCTAGAGACAAATGTCTCGATTAGCTACCAGATGTGTCGGGTTCTGGCGATTTAACCGACACGTGAGCTCACGGCCAGTAGGACAGGCATGCATCATCTTGCATTTGTTTGCTTTGTTTCGGTATGCATAATTGTTTTGGTTTGCATACGTGATAAAATTTTTTTAACTGGTAACTGTGATACTTGTTGTATCTATTTTTTAAATATATTTTCCTTGTATTTGCTTGTGTCTATGATTGTTTTTCTGTTTTGAGTACTTTGGTGGTGGACTGATAATATTGATAGTTTGTTTGAAAATGGGCTGGAGTCCGGGTTGTGTTTATTTGGGTCGGAGGCCGAACTGGTTTGATTTGGGCCATAGGCCATGACTGGTTGGGTCAGTAGTAAGAGTTAGAGTTAAGTGAGAAAGAAAGTAAATTGAAGAGTTAAACTTATATCGTGACTTGGGTACCTTAGAGAGTTTTTACCAGATTTATGGTTCAGTTTATTCCTTTAAATTTTATAATCTGAGTGTCGGCGTTCTAGGATTGTCTCTGGCTTTCCCGGGACCTTATTTGTTTTATATGTGGGCACCTTAACCATACCGATAACTCCCGCTTCTTATCCCATATGATATTGTTGTTTTTCAGATGCAGGTCGAGAGGCACCTCGGTAAGCGTCTGGAGTTCATTCTGCAAGTGAAGTGTTATATCTTGGGACTCCGTATTTTGAGCCTATATGTTTATTATTCTGTATTTAGATTTTTCTTTGTATATTTAACTTTATTTTGTCCCTCTTCGAGGTCGATGTGGAGAAACATGTTGGTGTTTTATCTGGTTTAGGATATTTTGGGTTACATATATTTTTGTAAATATTCTCTGGCCAACCTTGGATTCGCAGGTTGAGCCTGGAGCTTGAATATTTGTATCTTTAAGACTCCTTTTTTATTTTCCATAATATATATATATATATATATATATATATATATATATATATATATATCTTACGTTTCTTCGTAAACAAAGTGATTCATTAGCAGATCCAAATATCATATTATCAACATAAATTTGAACTAAGATGAAAGAATCATTAGAATTCTTAGTAGTGTTTGTGGTGCCTTTTTGAAAATCATTTTTCAAAAGAAAAGAACTAAGTCTTCCATTCGGGCCATAGTAGTGATAAACCACAGTTTTATGGTTTATCTTTTGTCTTATTTGGTGGATTTTATCAGCTTTTTCCATATTTATTCACTAAAAAAGCATGGTTTTGTAATTCTCCCTAATTTGTGCTTAATGATTGAAAACATGCTTTTTAGGCCTTAAAATAGCTAAATTTAATTTACTTTAATTCCATTCGATACCTTGATATGTTTGTTGAGTGATTTCAGGCTTATAAGGCAAGGATTGGATGGAAGATATGAAGAGAAAAGCATGCAAAGTGGAGAATTCATGAAGAAATGAGGATTTGCTGAATTCATGGCGACGCGTGTATGTGGCCTACGCGTACCAATGACAAGCAACACGTGACCAACTTAAAGGTAATATGCTGGGGGCGATTTCTGAGCCATCCAGACCCAAATCTAACTCATTTCTGAAGCTATTAGAGGCAGAATTCAAGATGAATCAAGGAGAGAGCAATTAGGATAGCTTAATATCATGTTTTAGGTCATATTCTAGAGAGAGAAGCTCTCTCTTCTGTTTAGAATTAGGTTAGATTTTCCTTAGATTTAAGTTTTAATTCTTGTTTTCATTTACTTTTCCTTGCAATTTGTTGTTCCTACATCCTTGCTTTCTTAGTTTACATGTTATTTCTTTTTATTTGCTACCTTTATGTTCATGCACTCTTGCTGATTTTAATTTCATTTAATGCAATTTATGTTTTATGTTTCTTCATTTTTATTTGAGTTGTTATTATTGTTTTCTTGCATTTGGTAGTTGTTAGATTTTATATTTCTCATTAATTTACTATGCTTTCCTTTAATGCCTACCAAGTGTTTGATAAAATGCTTGGTTGGATTTTAGAGTAGATTTTTTTATTCTTGGCTTGGGTTGGTAACTTGGGTGACCTTGAGTTACTAATGTCCAAGTGATTGATAATTTATTTCCATTAACTCTAGTTTTTCACTAAATTAATTAGTGAGGTGGCTAAGACTTATGGACTAGGATCCATTAAACTCACTTGACTTTCCTCTAATTTTGGGGATGACAAAGTGGGAGTGATCCTTGTAATTATCATGTTGTGGTTGGTAGCAAGGATAGTGATCCTTAACCATCAATCATTGCCAAGACCTTTTTAGTTGTTAGCTTATTTTCTTTGTCATTTACATTTCTTGTTATCAAACCCGAAACCCCAAAAATATACAATCCCGTAACCAATAATATACACACTTCTCTGCAATTCCTTGAGAGACAACTCGAGGTTTAAATACTTCAGTTTATTTTTATTGGGATTTGTACTTGTGACAAACAAATTAAACTTTGATGTGAGGATTAATTGTTGGTTTGGATCTATACTTGCAACAAGATTATTTTTGTGAAAATCCCTAACCGACATTTATCCTCCATCATGTAGCAAAGAATTCATCAAAGTCTATCCCTTCTTCTTGATCATATCCTTGTGCCACCAATCTTGCTTTGTTCCTAGCAATGCTTCCATCTTCACCTAATTTGTTCTTAAAAATCCATTTAGTGCCGATCACTTTCTTCCCTGTAGGCTTAGGAACAAGTGTCCACACTTGATTCTTATCGAATTGTTGAAGTTCATACTCCATAGCCTTTACCCAAGAAGGATCCTCAAGTGCTTCTTTAATATTTTGAGGCTCAATTTGTGATAGAAAAGCCAAATTTGTTTGTTCTGTAGCCTTTCTAGAGGAGGATCGAGTTGTGACACCTTGAAAAACATCCCCAATTACAAAATCTTGTGGATAGTTCTTCAAAAATCTCCATTCACGGGATCTTGAGGATTTAGAAACAGATTTGATTAAGTTGGGATCAATGGAACTGGTATTCCCAGGGTTTTCACCAGTTTCAGGAGATAAAATAGAATTATCTCCTGCAGAATCATCTGTAGCAGCAAGATCAGGATCAGGTTGTCCAAAATTATACTTTTCTTGATTTTGGGCTTCATTTTTGTTGCTCTCTACTTGATTTCCTGCATTAAAGTCTTACAAAACACTTTGAACTAAGTTAGAGTCACAAAATGTAATATGTATAGACTTCTCAATGATTCTAGTATCTTGATGGTAAACTCTATATGCTTTGCTAGTTGTGGAGTCATTCATATGCTTTTAGATCAAACTTTTCTAATTTTTTCTTTTTTGTGTTTAAAACAAAGCATTTGCATCCAAAGATATGAAAGTAATTCAAACTTGGTGGTTTTCCTTTGCAAAGCTCTTAAAGAGTTTTCTTAAAAAATTTCCTTATGATTATTCTATTTAAAATGTAGCATACCGTGTTTACGGCTTCAGCTCATAAGAACTTAGGAACATCACTTTCGCACAACATGGCCCTAGCCATTTCTTGAACACTTCTATTTCTTCTTTCCATAACACCATTTTGTTGGGGTGTTCTTGGACAAGAAAAATTATGTGAAATTTCAAGTTCATCATAAAAGGATTCAAAAAATTGATTTTCAAACTCTTTACCATGATCACTTCTAATAGAAAAAATCTTCAAACCCTTTTCATTTTAAATTCTTTTGCTAAAAGCCTCAAAGGCCGAAAATGCATCAGTTTTGTGTGCAATAAATAAAATCCAACCAAATCTTGTATAATCATCCACAACTACTAAACCATAGTGTTTACTACCCAAACTTTGAGTTCTTGTTGGACCAAAGAGATCAATATGTAGTAACTTAAGTGGTCTTTTAGTATAAATGTATTCCTTTTGTTTAAAAGAACTCTTTGTTTGTTTTTCTATTTGATAAGCATCACAGGTGATATCTTTGTCAAACTTGATCTTAGGAAGATCTTTCACTAAATTCCTTTTAACAAGTCTGTTTATTTGAAACATGCTAGCATGACCCAATCTTTTTTGCCATAGCCATTTTTCAGATTCTTTAGAATGAAAACAAGTTACATTTTGATATTTTAATTCATTGAGAGTGAGGCCATATACATTATCACAACAGTTTGCAACAAATAACACTTCATCATTCTTTTCATTCACAACAAGGCACTCTAATCTTTTGAAAATTGCCAAGTAACCCAAATCACACAATTGACCAATACTCAAAAGATTGTGCTTCAAACCATCTACCAAGAAAATATCATTAATGAAAGTAGAGAGATCTTTACCTACTTTCCAATTGTAATAATTTTACCTTTGCTGTCATCTCCAAAAGTCACAAATCCTCCATCATACTTGTTGAGTTTGACGAAGAATGTTGAATTTTCTATCACCTAGAGCATCCGCTATGCAAGTACCATATGTTTTTCTTCTTCTTAGATTCTAGGCAAATCTGACACACTCTTAAGTAACCTTAGGTATCCAAACTAATTTGGATCCCTTAAAGTTAATCCATCTTGATTGTCCAAGTGCATTAAAATCACTAACAACTATGTATGTTTTGTTTTCTACTCTTCTTTTGTCAATAAAGTATTAGGAAGAAGAATGACCAGGTTTATTGCAGTTAAAGCGGTGATTTCTGTATGCATGTTACTAAAAATGATTGAAGTTATGCTGATGGTGATTAAAAGATTGAAATTTTCTTGTTTTTGAAAGTGGTGCATTTCTTTTGAAAAATCCATTTCTAACCTTAGCACATCCTCTTGCAAAATAACTTAAACCATAATTTCTTGACACAAATGAGTTTCTAGAATGTGAGACTCTTCTGTGAAAGTGTGGTCTTTTAAAGACATTTTTATTGTTAGAGATATAATCCAAACCAAAGTTATTTGAAGCAAGTTCGGATCTTGATGAAGATGCATTTTTATCAACATATGGCTTTTAGAGACGACATCATTGTTAGAGAAATACCCAAGACCATATTTATCAAATTTGGGTTTTGATTTTGAAGATAATGCCATGTTGTTAGAAAATGATTTTTCAAAAACTACATCATTTTTTGTTACATAACCTAAACCAGATTTTTTAAACAATGGTCTTTTATTAGTAAGCAATTTTCCAAGTTGCTTGAACTATGTGCAAATTTTGCTAAATCATTATTCAATATTTTAATCATTTCATTTAGTCTTTCATTTTCAGTAACAAATTCTTGAGAAGGATTAACAATGTGCTTTCCTTTGAATTTTCAATTTCAGATTTTAAAAAATCTATTTTCTTCAACTAGATCAATAGCACATTTAGTCTCCTTCACTTTTTCTTTCAAAACTCATTTTCAGCTTTCAAAACTTCATTTTCATATTTGCATTTGTTATATTTATTCAACAATTTTTTAGAATGGTGAGTGAGATCATCAACAATAACATGTAAGTCTTCAAGAGATAAGTCATAGTAATTTATCTCTTCTTGTTGTTCTTCACCATCCATGAAACATATTCGTACTTCATCTTCAGAGTCTTTTTCCTCATCTAAATTATTTTTGAGATCCTCCCAAGAAGCCATAAGCTTTTTCTTCTTTTCTTTCTTTGCCTTGTCCGCTTTCTTGAGCTTTGGACAATTGATCTTGAAGTGTCCTGCCTTCTTGCAATTGTGACAGATTACTTTGCTCAAATCCTTCTTATACTCTTTTGAACTCGAGCCCTTGTTCCTCATCAGCCTCCTTAGTCTCCTAGAAAAAAACACAAGTTCGTCATCTGAAAAATTGTCACTTGAATCACCCTCCATAGATTCGACTTTTGATTTTAACGATACTCCTTTTATTTCTCACTCTTTTGTAAGACTTCTAAGGACTTTCCTCACAAGAGTTTGTTCAGTGTGGGTCATGCCCATAACATCTAGGTTGTTTATGATGATTGAGAATCTCTCAAACATCTCATCAATGCTTTCTTCATCCTTCATGGTGAACATTTCATAATCTTTTCGTAGCATATCAATCCTTATTTCTTTGAATTGTTTGGTGCCTTTGTGTGTGACTTGGAGTTTCTCCCAGATTTATTTTTTCGTCTTACATCTAGACACCTTTCGGTACTTCTCGAAGCTGATAGCACAGTGCAATAAGTTTATAAATTTAGCATCCAGCTCCACCTTCTTTTTGTCATCATCATTCTATTCGGCTTCTTCCTTTAGAGTCACCACTCCGTCAGCACTTGTCTTTGTAGAAATTTTAGGACCAGTGACAACTATCTTCCATATGTTGTAATCAATTGATTAAATGAAGATCTGCAACCTTTCTTTTTAATAAGCATAGTTCTTCCCATTAAAGAGGGGAGGCTTGTTATTTGACTGATCCTCTATTAGAGTGTAGGCCACTGTGGTTGTACCTATGTTATTTGTCATTGGACCTTTCCTCCAAGCCATGAAGCTTGATTCTTGAGACCTGACTCTTGATACCAATTGAAGGTTTTTGATGGCATAGAGAAGAGGGGTTGAAAAATAGAATTAGAGTAGAGAAGAAGAAGATGACATACCATGTATCCTGGTTCAGTTGCCTAGTGCAATGCAACCTACATTTAGTCTCTACCACGACGTTGGTGGAATTTTCACTATCTATCCAAGTATTATATACACCAATACCAAGGACTCAACATAATCCTATCAGAGACATATCAAACTTCAACATAAAATTGACTTGGATATATCTCTACCTATACTCGACACACTAAATGCTTATCTAACTTAGCAAGGGATACCTCTCAAGTACATGACACAAAACGGAAATACAACCAAAAGAAATCTGAAATTACTCTCGACTTTTCTCTCTAAGTGTTTCTCTCATCCTTTTCTCTCAATGGCTTTTTCTCAATGCCTTTTTCTTTTTCCTTTTTTCCACATAATAAAAAGAAAGAAAGATATAACATTAAAACAGAAATACAAACAGTAAACCATGAAAGAGATGATGATTCACAGCCTTGACTCTATATGCTGAACCCAACTTCTGAACTCAAAATATTGTTCTTCATGTTGTCGGAGTGCTCCTTTTAGTGTCCCTGCAATGCTTCCAAGACTTCAAACTCTGTTGTGAGGTTTCACTATACTCTCCAATTCGGGTTCTATCTCCTCGAGCTCAAATGAGAATATTTTCCTTTTTGTATTTTGCTCTGAGCCACGGCTAGGGTTTCTTCAAAGTCAACTTCTTAGTTCTTGAACCAAATGTAACCTTTTTTCCTTTTCTTTTATTCAGACTACAAAATTAGGGATTTAAAATATGATTTTAGGCTTAATCGAAGAGATGGTTGCAATAGTAAATTGCTTGCTTAGTGTGGTTCTCAAATCCAAATCTTTAGATTTGTGCTTTTGGCTCCAAAAAATATTTTTAACTATTGATTCACAACAGAGAACTGTTGCCACTACTTTCTTCATGTTACTCGAAATGGTGATACACAGAGTAGGAGAAAATATAAAACAATTAAGTTGCATGTTAAAAGAAACAAATTACTTTTAATCTCTGATTGTGCTGAACTTGCTTTTGCTTAACTTTATTTGACATTAGATTCATTAATTAGCTTTCCTTTTTTTTCTCTCTTTTTGTGTTAGAATAAAAAAGATGACGCTCTCTTTTCGTATTAAATGAGAATTTGTTGATATACATGAAATGTATGACTCTAGTTTTGATTAACCGGAATTCATTCAATTCTCTTATTTTCTATGTGCTGCTCTATACCACTAACAATATTACAAAACAATATCAATTTAAAAAAAGGTACATATGTTATAAAGTTTGAAATGTTGTAAAATTTATAAAACCTAAGCTAGAACACAGTAAAAAAAAAGAAAAAAAAAACACTAGTCATGCATGTGCGTATACTTAAAATTGAAATTCCATCATAATTTTTTGCTTAAGAAAAGATAAATGTGGTTCATGCTTTGATGTATATGTAAATGTAGAAGAAAACTATTTGAAAGCTTATCCAAAACAACAAGCAGTGATAACTGCTAAATAAACCAAAAAATAATAATTTTAAAAAATGACTTTTCAATTTTGATATCCAAACAGCAATTACATCCACCGTTTCCTATTCCTTAACTTTTTCGAAGTTTTCTGGACTAACAATATTCTTGTGCTTTGGCATGACTAATGTTGACAAAAATTGACCCTAGCTACGTGTAAGGTTGCATTTTGGTTGAACATCATAATAATAATAATAATATAAATATTGATATGGATTATTTTGTCCAACCTATAGCATCTTGCATAAAGGAGTCAAAAAAGCATTTAATTAGATGATATATACATATAATACGATGATATTTTTTTCCTTCCCAATTAATACAAAAAATATTATTTGCACTTATACGTCTAAAAGCTATAACTAATAATAAGGAAGAAATCAATAAAAATGATGTAATGCATGATGCAAGGACACCATATATCACTATCTTATGAGATATTTTGTTCTTTCTTTTTAATTATATATATAATATGGCGAATGGATAAATACATCATATTCACAATAACATATATATGTGCTTCAATATATAAGTTCTGGTAGCATCTAGCTACCAGAGTGGACCAGGTTGTAATGGAAGTTCAGTGTTGTCGGAACTCCATTTGTAAAGAAAGAAAATTGAAGAGCTATTGGCATCTCTCAAACATGGTAATTAGAATGGACATTATATATATTTTAGGGATAGATTTGTGAGATTGATATATAAAACTTCAAAGTAGTTGCAAAAAGGTTAAATTTTCTGATTATTTATTACCAGTCTCGTGCTCTCAATGCAAGAATAAGATGTTTAAATAATTTATAAATACAAACATCCTTTATATTTTATAAATTAACTTTTATAATTGAATTAGAATTGTTTAATCTCGATTATTATATTGTATAAAAACCTATTGAGTATTAGTTCATTTTTCAAAGATTAAGTTTTTAAATAATTTATGTCTGAAATATTTTTCATCCTACGAGTTAATTTTTTAATTTGAATTAGATCTAGTCAGTCTTAATTTTATTATTATTATTGTTGTTTATTATAGCCTTCTTAATTTTGGTCCAGTATCAAACTTGTTTCTTTGATGGTATTTGGTATGAGTTTAAGTTACTTATAATATTATATTATATTATTTATTTTATTTAGTTTATTTTGAGTTATATTAGTATTAATTTAGAAAACCGTAAACCCTATTAAACACATAAAGCGCTATAAATATAAAATCCCCAATAACGAACCTCATATCATATATAGTAAAGTCTTTCTTATACACATTGTTGAAAAAAATTAAATTCTTAACCAACTTCTAAAAAAGTTTAATCAACCAACTGTGCGAGGTTTGAATAATCTAGTAGTTTCATAGTTTCATAGATCATAATGCAGCACCCATAGGAATATTATAATTTATATGTAGTTTCAAATTTCATTATACATACATAACATGTCTCTCTTGATAATAAGTAGTTTAAAAGTTGATTAGTTTATATCATTTTTTGAAATATAACTGGCTGCCACATGAGCTGGCAGGTAGTTAAAAAGCAAAACAAAACGAACAAACACACTAGGCTTCATTTTGAACATTGAAAAGTTGGTGAAACAAATAACATATATTAATTTTAACTTCTATTTTTTATTACCTTTTTATTTTTACTTGTGATCAACGGAGATACTAATTATTAGCCACTTTGTACCTGCCATAAAATTAATACTTTACAACTTTCATCGGGAGACAAATTAAACAATGGTTAGGTCCCCTACTATTAAGCTTTTTTTTATGCGACCGTATCTGTTGGAGAAGGATTTTCTTATTGTTTACCACAATATATAATCTGTGCTAATTGTTTGGATTATTAATTATTCTGTTCTGAGACAAGAGAGATCCTATACTTCTTGGTTTTTTTTAAATTATTATTATAGGAGTTTAATTTTAATATATTAATAGTATAAAATATTTTTTATAATCATCTAATTATATTTATTTTTTTAAAAATCATTCATATACTTAATATAAAAATAATATTATATAATTAAATAATATATAAAATTATTTTATAGTTACAGTATATCAAAATTAAATTTTTATTTAATTATATTTAATTATTAAATATATACATAAATTCCAAGGAATACCTAATAAATTCGATCGTGTTCAATATAAAGAACGTCTCTTTTACTAATGGCTTTCGGCTTATAATCATGTGTGCTAACAACGTATCCTCCCTTCATGTGTTCCCCCAATAATTTAAATAATTTGAAACTTTTTTAATAGATAAAAAGTAAATATTCTAAATATTGTAATCTCTATACTGTTATGGATGACTATATAAAAGGTTGAATTTAAAATAATTTAAAACGTTATATATTTCAAGCACTGATTCTGATCAAGACGAGTATATTTTTTATCTTTAAAAAAAGTTATGCCAGATAACTAATGATTTTTTTAAATAACATGAATAATTACCAATAAAATAAAAATATACTATATTTTTAAATTATTTATCTAAATTTTAATATTAGAATAATCATTCTTATACCTAATGAAATGAATATCTAATCTATTTATTATTCACATTATTTAGTATTTTCATTGTTTATCTATACTTTTTTCTAAAAAAAATTTATTAATTAATCCATAAATAAATTAGCACAACATTCTTAAGCAGCTAACGGGTCCGCTACTCGTGCATCTTACGTATTCCATAATCTAATCTCTGCCCACCCCCCACCCCCAAAAAATGGTCATTAAGGATTTTTTTTATATTTTTTATATATAATTTAATTTAATATATTAACTATGTAAAATATTTTATATAATTATTTAATTATATCTGTTATTTCAAATTATTATTGTGAATAGACAAGGAAGTTTATGGGTTGAACTACTGTGTACACTTATCACAATTTCTATGTAATTTAATGTTTAACTTTTTTTTCTCTCTAGACTTTATTGTGCGTGTTTCTTTGTCCACAAAGCAAATATGTAACACCTTGTAAAGAAAACCCTAAAACCTACCAAAAATAAAAAAAATATAAGAAACTATAACAGATTAACGAGATGTGCATATGTGGAAAGTCGGCAGGTTTAGTTAATGATTTAGTTTCATAGAGAAAGGCCCACGATGATTAGTGATGGTCAAGACTAATCATAATTAAATTTAGGATAGACTGAATAATTCATTAATTAATTGATTGAAAGATTAGCACTCTAGCTTCCCACCAATTAATCCATACACGAACATTGACGTGTCTTTCTCCACAAACATGTGATTCTAATGTGGCCTGAACTTCCATCATCACTATACTTTCCCCGTTATCTTTTGTCTCCTTTTTTTTTTCTTTTCTTTATTGGATTTTACATTGTCAAACATATATAATTCATTAATTTCTTATTAAATGCTAATATAAACATATCAAATGATGCGTTAATGGCTGCTTTCCACAGGATTTATAGGTATGAGACATCATCAAATAAACTAACTTTTAGGATTGAGTTAGATAAACGTAATTTCAATTCTAATATGGTATTATAATCTATATAATCCAATATTATTGGACCACTTATTTGCAAAAATATTCATGTTTTAGATGATTATATTTATGCGTAAAAATATATTATAAATTTTATATTTATCAAAATTAAAATTTCTAAAAGGTTTATAAATGTAAAATACTTATTTATTCTAGGTTTATTATATAAAAAAAAAAATTAGCATACTGTATTAAAGTGATATATTTGAATAATAGAACAATATATATAGATGTAGTTATATCAAGATATATTGATATAAAATATATCAAAATTTTAAAATGCTAAATACAAAAAGAATAGGCTCCTACATTGATTCAGATTATTTTTGTTGTTAAAGTTATAATTTATTATTAGTAACAATATATAAATAAATGTGGTAGCATATAGTGATTCAAACTGCTGAAACGCGTATAAGGCTCTCTCAAATGCTCTTCTTACGCACTCATCAAACCGACCCACTTATTTATTTAGGTGTGTGTTCATGTAATAATAATGCAATTTATGATCAGAATTCCACAAAGAAACGGCTATGATATTGATATAATGGTACCCTTCGTATTTTAGGAGACATATATAGAAATTAGAATCGCAGTCACAATCTTTAAGTGCAAAATGATGACATATATCATATGATAAAAAGTAACTATGTACAATTAGTACTTCATTCATTCCATCATCCAATATTATTATTTTAGCGTTAATTATGTGATGAATAACTTCTATAACTAGAAAGGAATATTGAGATTCATCAAGAGACCTTCTATGAGGGCACAATAATTAATTAAAGTTGTTATGCATTAAGTAATTTAAATAGGTGAAATATATAATAGAAGATCAAGTAATAAGTATATACATGATATTAGAATTGAAATGAAGTGGACCAAAACTAATTTATGAGATGAAGAATATTTTATACTATAAACTTTCTAAAAATCTTATATTTTAAAAAAGGTGAGATTTATAATACATTTATTTTACGTTTAGAAATAATCATCTGAAACATGAACATTTACAGATGAGTGACCAAATAATATTAGATTGAATAGACTCAAATATCATATTAGAATTAAGATAAAGTGAGTCTAACTCAATTCCAAAAGTTAGCTCATGGGTGAGAAATATTTTACATTTATAAAATATTTAAAGATCTTATTCTTTATAGATGTAAGACTTGTAATATATTATAAAAAAAAATTGATTGCTTATACATACTAGTAGAATCTCGGAATGCAAGATTCAATTCTACACTGTAATATGTAAAAGCGGTAACGACAGAAAGTTTAGAGAAAAAATGTAGAGAAGAGAAATTTGATATTCATTACAATAATCTATTTTTAATACAATGGAGAAGAACACTATATATAGGTTAAGAGTAGTTTGTTATAAGAGAGGAAAAGTATCAAACTAACCTTTAACTAACTAGCTAAATTTAAAAACAGATTAACTACTCTAACTACTATTCTAACACCTCTCCTTAAACTGAGGTATTATACTTGTCATATATACTTAGGTTTCTACAAAACAAATGAAATTCACACATGTATATATACATCCAAAGTTAGATTGTTATAGACTCGAAGGACTTATTAATACACACACACACATATATATATATATATATATATATATATATATATACAATTAACAGTATCCCAAATACCTGGTTTATGTAAAAAAATTTTAAACTGGTACTCGAACTAACAAAAGAAAATATCAAGTCCTATCCCTCAAAATGTTTGAAAAGTGAGGAAAAGCAAAGTCTAAGGAACAAAGACCATCTATCCTACATTTCTTCCACCGTTGAGGCACATGTCTATAGACATCATTTCAAGACTAGTCTCGAATATCTCCTGTAGGGTCTGAAAATACATGCTTCTCTGTTACCCTCTCTGAATATAACTCCAGTGGCGGCAATCAAGTCGAAATCCTCCATTTATGGGGATAGAAAAAGAAAAGGAAAGGGTGAGAACCTATATGGTTCCCAGTAAGGTGTAGCGCAGAAAACCTATTCCTCTTGAAAATCTAGAGTTTTGATTCTCTCGTAATTTAGAGTTTTAATGTCTCTCTTTATGCTGTTCTCTATAATTGTTATTTCTAATTTTACTATCTTATTCTAAGTTTTAAAGAAATTTAAATCATATAATTTTTAAAAATATAGACAAGAATCAGAGAATGAAAAAGTAGCAAGAAGCAGATAGCACACAGCAGAAAGATTGAACAATAAATAGTCACAATCAAATACGCAAACAAATTAATGATGCATGACTGTCCCTAGTGTGGATTATGAGCTCACGGGTCGGTTGACCATGCACTTTGTAACAACCCAGACCACCCGCTAACACGATATTATCCGCTTTGGCACATAAGGCCTCACGATTTTGCCTTTAACGATAGGGATGATAGCCGAAACTCCCCACACTCACTCGTCAAAATGCGTCATGCTAGGGAGAGGTATCCACACCCTTATAAGGAATACTTCGTTCTCCTCCCCAACCGATGTAGGACCTTACAATCCACCCCCCTAAGGGAGCCCAGCGCCCTCGCTGGCACATCGATCTGGACTCTGCCTCTAATACCATCTGTAACAGCCCAGACCACCCGCTAGCAGGATATTGTCCACTTTGGCGCACAAGGCGTCACAATTTTGTCTTTGACGATCGGGATGATAGCCAAACCCCCCCCCCCCACACTCACTCGTCAAAACGCGTCACGTTAGGGAAAGGTATCCACACCCTTATAAGGCATGTTTCGTTCCCCTCCCCAACCGACGTGGGACCTTACACACTTCCTAATGTTAACCGAGAATAAACCAAGATGTGACTTCTCAGCTCAGTCAGTAATACAACTCTGTTGGTATGTGCCTGTCTGAGAAGCAAAACAACTGGTTTCTCAGCTCATGCAGTAAAATAATTTCCCAAGCAAGTGCCTAGTTGAGTAAACGACAGTTCCTCACTCTAGTAGATATCCCTAACCCACATGCTTCTCTTTCTCACTAGATAATTCGCTCTGGTTCTGTCGGAGCAAGCCTCACCCCTTCTCACCAGACAATTTGCTCTGGATCCATCGGAGTTACCAATATATCATCACTTATTCAATTCTGGTCCTCTCTAGAATCTTCAAGTTTAGCTAGTTCATCCATCCTGACCAAGGGCTCTTCTCCTAACCAATACGTTTTTCCTGGTTGGGGGTCTCTTCCTAGCCAATAAAATATGTCCCATACCATATTTTATTGGTTCAAAAACTCTCCCTATTTGAGAATTTGATTAGTGAGGTTGTCTGCCCACCGATGTTACTTTAGTGGGACTTACACAACATCTTAGGGCTTTTCTTCATTTTCTTGAGAAACACTTAGCTTTGTAGTTTTTAAAATTTTACCGAGGTTTGCTCTCTCGGAGGTCTTTAACAAGCAAAAAAATTTCTTTCTAAGGCCACGGCTCTAAGTCATGCAACCTTCTGACCCTAATGTTGATGTTTTCTTTGTCGTGCTCTCTTCTCACAATACTAATATGATGCATTCTCTCCCATGAGAGAATTATCTTTACTCTTCTCTCATGTATATGTTTATTCAACTATTATTAACTATCTTTTACTTTCCTAATTATTATCTTTTGGTAACTTATTACTTTTAATTCATGCTCTTGCTTCTTTAGGTTAACGCCTGCTTGGCGACTATTTTTCTAATTAATAATTGATATAACAAATGGTATTAAAATCATGCAAATTTTATATTCTTGCGTCTACGGTGGATTGAAGTTCATAACAATATCATTTATGCATGGTTTTGATACATGTCCTTGATGAGCAGATAATTTATACGCTTTTTGGCATTGTTTTTAGGTAGTTTTTAGTAGGATCTAGCTACTTTTAGGGATGTCTTCTTTAGTTTTTATGCTAAATTCACATTTCTGGACTTTACTATGAGTTTGTGTGTTTTTCTGTGGTTTCAGGTAATTTCTGGCTGAAATTGAGGGACCTGAACAAAACTCTGATAAAAGGCTGACAAAGGACTGCTGATGCTGTTGGATTCTGACCTCCCTGCACTCGAAATTAATTTTATGGAGCTAGAGAACTCCAAATGGCACGTTCTCAACGGCGTTGGAAAGTAGACATCCAGAGATTTCTCGCAATATATAATAGTTCATACTTTATTCGAGATTAGATGACACAAACTGGCGCTCAACGCCAGTTCTACGCTGCATTCTAGAGTCAAACGCCAGAAACACGTCACGAACCAGAGTTGAACGCCAAAAATATGTTACAACTTGGCGTTCAACTCCAATAGAAGCCTTAGCTCGTATAAAGTTCAAGCTCAGCCCAAGCACACACTAAGTGGGCCCTGGAAGTGGATTTCTGCATCAATTACTTACTTTTGTAAACCCTAGTAGCTAGTCTAGTACAAATAGGACTTTTTACTATTATATTTTCATCCTAGATTGTATTTTTGATCCTGTGATCACGTTTTGGGGGCTGGCCTCTCGGCCATGCCTGGACCTTCATCACTTATGTATTTTCAACGGTGGAGTTTCTACACACCATAGATTAAGGGTGTGGAGCTCTGCTGTACCTCAAGTTTTAATGCAAGTACTTCTATTTTTTATTCAATTCAACTTATTCTTGTTCTAAGATATTCGTTGCACTTCAACTTGATGAATATGATGATCCATGACACTCATCATCATTCTCACCTATGAACGCGCGTAACTGACAACCACTTCCGTTCTACCTTAGACCGGGCGCATATCTCTTGGATTCCTTAATCAGAATCTTCGTGGTATAAGCTAGAATTGATGGCGACATTCATGGGAATCCGGAAAGTCTAACCTTGTCTGTGGTATTCTGAGTAAGATTCCGAGATTGAATGACTGTGACGAGCTTCAAACTCGCGATTGCTGGGCGTGATGACAAACGCAAAAGAATCAAGGGATTCTATTCCAACATGATCGAGAACCGACAGATGATTAGCCGTACTGTGACAGAGCATTTGGACCATTTTCACTGAGAGGATGGGATGTAGCCATTGACAACGGTGATGTCCTACATACAGCTTGCCATGGAAAGGATTAAGAAGGATTTGATGAAAGTAGTAGGAAAGTAGAGATTCAACAGGGACAAGCACCTCCATACACTTGTCTGAAATTCTCACCAATGATTTACATAAGTATTTCTATCTTTATTTTCTGTTTATTTATTATTATTATTCGAAAACTCCATAACCTTTTATTATCCGCCTAACTGAGATTTACAAGATGACCATAGCTTGCTTCATACCAACAATCTCCGTGGGATCGACCCTTACTCATGTAAGGTATTACTTGAGTAATTTTATTTTATTTTATTTTATTTTATTGTTCTTAAATTTCGGAAAAAAATTATATTACTTATCCTGTTCTTCAGAATTTTTAAGAATGAATTCTAGAGTTTTCATGAAGCATGTTGAAGTTTGGCTGGTTGTAAAGCCATGTCTAAATTCTTTTGGACTGAGGCTTCAAAACCATCTTCATAGAGGCAAGTTAATTGGAATATTAGCTGTATGCTAAAGCTTGGCTGGCTATTGGCCATGTCTAGTATTTTGGACCGAAGCTTTCACATAAAGCTTGGCTGGCTATTAAGCCATGTCTAATTCCTGGACCGGAGCTTTAGACAAACATTGCATGATTCCTGGAATTCATATTAAAAATTTAGAATTTCTTATTTTATTTTTCCTATATGTTTTCGAAAAAATATAAAAATAAAATACAAAAAAATTAGAAAATCATAAAAATAAAAAATATTTTATGTTTTTTGTTAGAGTCTTGTGTCAAGTTTTAAGTTTGGTGTCAATTGCATATTCATCATGCATTTTTCGAAAATTACATTCATGCATTGCATTCATCATGATCTTCAAGTTGTTCTTGATGAACTTTCTTGTTTGATCTTCATATTTTCTTGTTTTGTGTTGTATGGTATTTTTCATGTGTATTTTTGCATTCATAGTGTCTAAACATGAAAGATTTCTAAGTTTGGTGTCTTGCATGTTTTCTTTACATTGAAAATTTTTCAAAAATATGTTCTTGATGTTCATCATGATCTTCAAAGTGTTCTTGGTGTTCATCTTGACATTCATAGTGTTCTTGCATATATCATGTGTTTTGATCCAAAATTTTCATGCATTGAGTATTTTTAGTGTTTTTCTCTCTCATCATAAAAAATTCAAAAATAAAAAATATCTTATCTTTTTAAATCTTATCTTTTTAAAATCTTTTTCGAAAATCATATCTTTTCCATTTTTTTATCATATTCGAAAATTTTAAAAATCTTTTTCAAAATATTTTCAAAATCTTTTTCTTATCTTTACATCATATTTTCGAAAATATCATCAACAATTAATGTTTTGATTCAAAAATTTCAAGTTTGTTACTTTCTTGTTAAGAAAGATTCAAACTTTAAGTTCTAGAATCATATCTTGTGATTTCTTGTGAGTCAAG
Organism: Arachis stenosperma; assembly: GCF_014773155.1. NCBI lineage: Eukaryota > Viridiplantae > Streptophyta > Magnoliopsida > Fabales > Fabaceae > Arachis > Arachis stenosperma. The sequence continues at coordinate 84,109,062 of NC_080383.1, forward strand.
TCATTAATTGTGATTTTAAAATTCAAATCTTTTTCAAAACTAATTTCAATCATATCTTTTTAAAATCATATCTTTTCAAAAATATCTTTTCAATCTTATCTTTTCAAAATCATATCTTTTTAAAATCATATCTTTTTAATCATATCTTTTCATATCATATCTTTTTCAAACTTTAATTTCAAAAATCTTTTCTAACTTCTTATCTTTTCAAAATTAATTTTCAAATCTTTTTCAACTAACTAATTGATTTATTTGTTTGTTTATCTTTTATCTTTTTCAAAACCACCTAACTAATTTTCTCTCTCTAATTTTCGAAAATTACCTTCCTCTTTTTCAAAATTCTTCTAATTAACTAATTATTTCAAATTTTAATTTTAATTTTATTTCATTTTAATTTTCGAAAATTACTATCCCTTTTTCAAAATTTATTTTTCGAATTTCTATCCCTCTCACCTCTTTCTATTTATTTTATTTATTTACTAACACTTCTCTTCATCCTAAAATTTGAACCCCCCTCTCTCTGATTCGAATTTTCCTCTTCTCCTTCTTATTCTTCTTCTTTTCTACTCACATAAAGGAACCTCTATATCTAGACAAAAAGGATCCCTATTATTTTCTGTTCCCTTTTTTTTCATATGAGCAGGAGCAAGGACAAGAACATTCTTATTGAAGCAGATCCTGAACCTGAAAGGACTCTGAAGAGGAAGTCAAGAGAAACTAAAATTCAATAATTCAGAGAAAATTTTACAAAAATTTTTGAAAAAGAAGAGGAGATGGCAGCCGAAAATAATAACAATGCAAGGAGGATGCTTGGTGATTATACTACACCTAAGGTCAAAGAAACCTCAAAAGAAAAAAAAAAGAGAAAAGGGAAGACAAAAAGCTTCCACCTCCAAGTCATGGGAGATGGAGAGATTCATCTCAAGGGTCCATAGCTCAGCAGAAGAGCATTTGACTGCACATCAAGAGAACATGAGGAATTCCCTAATCAAGAAATCCCTGAGATACCTCAGGGGATACATTTTCCTCCACATAATTATTAGGAGCACCAAAATCACTAGGGAAGAGCAACAAAGACAAGGAAGAGACATAGAAGAGCTCAAGGACATCAATGGTCCTTCAAGAAGGGGCCACCCTCACTAAGGTGGACTCATTCCTTGTTCTTAATTTTTTTTTTGCTTTTCATTTTTTTGGTTATATGTTTATCTATGTTTGTGTCTTTATTACAGGATTATTAGTATTTAGTAACTATGTCTTAAGGCTATGAATAATTCCCTGAATCCTTCACCTCTCTTAAATGAAAAATGTTTCTAATTCAAAAGAACAAGAAGTACATGAGTTTCAAAATTATCCTTGAATTTAGTTTAATTATATTGATGTGGTGACAATATTTTTTGTTTTCTGAATGAATGCTTGAACAGTGCATATTTTTGATCTTATTGTGTATGAATGTTAAAATTGTTGGCTCTTGAAAGAATGATGAACAAAGAAAAATGTTATTGACAATCTGAAAAATTATGAGATTGATTCTGGAAGCAAGAAAAAGCAGTAAAAAAGCAAAAGCTTGAAAAAAAAAAGAGTGGTGAAAAAAAATAGAAAGGAAAAGAAAAACAAGCAGAAAAAGTCAATAGCCCTTAAAACCAAAAGGCAAGGGTAAAAAGGATCCAAGGCTTTGAGCATCAATGGATATGAGGGCCCAAGGAAATAAAATCCAAGCCTAAGCAGCTAATTCAAGTTGTCCCTAACCATGTGCTTGTGGCATGCAGGTCCAAGTGAAAAGCTTGAGACTGAGTAGTTAAAGTCGTGATCCAAAGCAAAAAGAGTGTGCTTAAGAACTCTGGACACCTCTAATTTGGGACTTTAGCAAAGCTGAGTCACAATCTGAAAAGGTTCACCCAGTCAAATATCTGTGGTATTTATGTATCTGGTGGTAATACTAGAAAACAAAGTGCTTAGGGCCACGGCCAAGACTCATAAAAGTAGCTGTGTTCAAGAATCAACAAAATTAACTAGGAGAATCAATAACACTATCTGAAATTTTAAGTTCCTATAGAAGCCAATCATTCTAAACTTCAAAGGATAAAGTGAGATGCCAAAACTGTTCAGAAGCAAAAAAGCTACAAGTCCCGCTCATCTAATTAGAACTAATATTCATTGATATTCTGAAATTTATAGTATGTTCTCTTCTTTTTATCCTATTTTATTTTCAGTTGCTTGGGAACAAGCAACAATTTAAGTTTGGTGTTGTGATGAGCGGATAATTTATACGCTTTTTGGCATTATTTTTAGGTAGTTTTTAATAGGATCTAGCTACTTTTAGGGATGTCTTCTTTAGTTTTTATGCTAAATTCACATTTTTGGACTTTACTATGAGTTTGTGTGTTTTTCTGTGGTTTCAGGTAATTTCTAGCTGAAATTGACGGACCTGAGCAAAACTCTGATAAAAGGCTGACAAAGGACTGCTGATGTTGTTGGATTCTGACCTCCCTGCACTCGAAATTGATTTTCTAGAGCTACAGAATTCCAAATGGCGTGTTCTTATCGGTGTTGGAAAGTAGACATCCAGAGCTTTTCAGCAATATATAATAGTTCATACTTTATTCGAGATTAGATGACGCAAATTGGCGCTCAACGCCAGTTCTACGCTGCATTCTAGAGTCAAACGCCAGAAACACGTCACGAACCAGAGTTGAACGCCAAAAACACGTTACAACTTGGCGTTTAACTTCAATAGAAGCCTTAGCTCGTGTAAAGTTCAAGCTCAGCCCAAGCACACACCAAGTGGGCCTTGGAAGTGGATTTCTGCATCAATTACTTACTTCTGTAAACCCTAGTAGCTAGTCTAGTATAAATAGAACTTTTTACTATTATATTTTTATCCTGGATTGTATTTTTGATCCTGTGATCACGTTTTGGGGGCTGGCCTCTCGGCCATGCCTAGACCTTCATCACTTATGTATTTTCAATGGTGGAGTTTCTACACACCATAGATTAAGGGTGTGGAGCTCTGCTGTACCTCGAGTTTTAATGCAAGTACTTCTATTTTTTATTCAATTCGACTTATTCTTGTTCTAAGATATTTGTTGCACTTCAACTTGATGAATCTGATGATCCATAACACTCATCATCATTCTCACATATGAACGCGCGTGACTGACAACCACTTCCGTTCCACCTTAGACCGGGCGCATATCTCTTGGATTCCTTAATCAAAATCTTCGTGGTATAAGCTAGAATTGATGGCGGCATTCATGGGAATCTGGAAAGTCTAACCTTGTCTGTGGTATTTCGAGTAGGATTCCGAGATTGAATGACTGTGACGAGCTTCAAACTCGCGATTGCTGGGCATGATGACAAATGCAAAAGAATCAAGGGATTCTATTCCAACATGATTGAGAACCGACAGATGATTAACCGTACTGTGACAGAGCATTTGGACCATTTTCACTGAGAGGATGGGATGTAGTCATTGACAACAGTGATGCCCTACATACAACTTGCCATGGAAAGGATTAAGAAGGATTGGATGAAAGTAGTAGGAAAGCAGAGATTCAACAGGGACAAGCACCTCCATACACTTGTCTGAAATTCTCACCAATGATTTACATAAGTATTTCTATCTTTATTTTCTGTTTATTTATTATTATTATTCGAAAACTATATAACCTTTTATTATCCGCCTAACTGGGATTTACAAGATGACCATAGCTTGCTTCATACCAACAATCTCCGTTGGATCGACCCTTACTCACGTAAGGTATTACTTGGACGACCCAGTACACTTGCTGGTTAGTTGTGTGGAGTTGTGACAAAGTGTGATTCACGTTTGAGAGAGCTACCAAGTTTTTGGCGCCATTGTTGATGATCACAATTTCGTGCACCAGTCCCTATAATTATCCTTGCAAAACAGAGACTGTTATGTACAGTTTACTGACTTAGCACCTATTAACTTTCTAAGGGACATCTATGTCGCAAAAGGCTCACACACGAAACCTTTACTCATACGAAGTAATTCTATAAGTCTAACGTTTTAATTTAAATATGGTTTCAAGGCAATTCAATCAAAATTAAATTTTATAAAAATTATCAAAATTCTTCCATCATTTAAAAAAAATAGAAAAATAGCAGACAACAGTGGTTGTAATAAATTCATTAAAAATCCAATTATGATCAATTGTCCTTCAAAATTGATGACATCAAAGAAGACTCACCTAGATTTCAAGCAAACAAAATTTTAGATCAATATCATATCACACAAAAAGGTTATATAGCTGGGAACATAGCCTGTTTTAGAGAAAGTTGTTCTTAAATGTCAGTGAGCTAGTCACTTTCACACCTGCATATTTATTTTGTCAAACATAGAATTAGTCTAAAATTTAAACTGAGTATTATAGACATACAGAGCTTTAAATTTCCATTAGTTTTAACTTAATCACTTATCAGAATTAAAAGTTAAGTAGGTTGGAAGTTGATATTTCTGCAGCAAGAGAACAGATTTTTCTACAGAAACCAACAATTTTCAAAAAATCATTCTTCCCATTATAATCATCAATTAGTTATGAAATTTTTATGCAATATTCAAAATGGTGATCTAAATTGCTCCCATAGTTTGTTACAAGTCGCTGCCAAATATGCAGAAATTTTGTATCAAGCATTTTAACAACCCATATACCAAATTTTATATCTAAGTTTATAACTGTTCTAAAACCATAATTCTATCTTTCTTTTAACTAAACAAAGTTGCTAGAATGATTGTCATAACTCCAAGAACTTAGAATCATCAATTAACATTTTTATAGATGCACATATATAATTGAACATTCACTTTTCTATAGAATCTTATTCAGCCAAACTAGATAGTTCATCAGTTTGTAAGCCTCGTAACTTTTTCTCTGCAAATGGTATGACTCTGAAAATTTACTCTGTCGCTCTAGTCACCTCTATATTTCATTAGCCTTTGGAAGTAACTCCAAAAGCATTCTAGAATTAAAGTTATGCAAATTTGAAGTTTATGTTTGAAAACTGAAATTATGGTTTGACAACTTTGAGGGACAAAATCTAAACCTTTATAACTTCCAATCTACAACTCCAAAAGTTATAAAATTTGGAGGTAAAGAAAAAGACATTTCAAAGTTTTACAAGAATTTAGTTTTACAATTTTTGGGGGTCTAGAGAGAGAGAAAAAGTCTCGGAAAGTTACTGCTCTTGCTGCCACTAATTCTGCAGAATCTGCTTCACTTTTCTAGCCCACTTTGAAATTCATTTTAAGCTTCTAGCCCTTTCTTTACCTAATTAATCACTTTAACACTTGTATGTTGTATATATAAACTTGTTAATAATCCCCAAGATCTCAATTCCTTTTATTATCAATAGTCATATATCACATACTCACACAAGTACATATATGTTCATCAAATTCTGTGTAGTAGCACTACCATTATCATCATCATTAGTATGTTTAATTTAGCAATATAATCAGCAGGCAATCACACATTTTATTATCACACATCATCATTCATACAAACACAAACATACAATTAAACTAGCTTAATCCCTACCTCTTTTGTCAACAAAAATTTTGTTCTAGCTCTCTCTTCCTCCCTAGGTCAGCTTTACTTCAAACTTTGGTCAGCCCCTTCTTCACTTTCTCTTGTTCTCCTAACCTGACTTGATCATCTCCTTGAGCCTGGTAGAGGTAAGCTTGAGAGGAATCACATGGAGATGGTGAAGATTGGAAGGACTCCCTTTTCTTTCTCAGTTTGCTCTCTTTCTCGTCACTCACTTCCTCACACTTCCTAATTGTGTTTCGTTACTCTTTCTTCCTCTCTTACAACGGTTCAAAAATTAAACTCAAACAAGGCTATTTAAAATGCTATCCTAGGAAAAGTAAGTTGAACACAAAACGTAACCAATTGATTATAGTTAGAGATAGAAAACCTACCTGAAACATAGATGTATAGAATACGAAAAAAGTGAAATCCAATTATTCTCAGAGAAATAGCATCATTCTAATGAAAAAAAACTTATTGAACTCACTATGTGAAACTAATTAATTCAACAAACCAAACAAAATCGAACAGTGTTAATCTCACCTTACATAACATAATCAATTCCTTGTGGTACTCCTATACAGATTTAGAACCTTGTTTCAACTTATGAACCTTTTAAAAAAAAACTCATTGTGGTATAATGATGTCACAAATCGATTCCTCATGATTTTTTTCATCTTCTTCCAAGATTGAATTGGTTATTTTCCATTCCATCTTCTATTTTTCTCTAGTCAGCCCACCAGACAAGGACATAATCTGAGAATTCTACAGCCGCTAGTCTTACCATTTTTACCTCAAAGTAGTTATGACACTGAAATATGAGCTCTACCTTCTGTTCCCATTCCAGGTAAATCTCAGGGTCACTTCTGGCTTGAAATTCTGGGATGCGCATTTTGATAGTATTTATGTTATTATCAATAGCTTTCCGTTGTCTATGACGTTGGGATCTGAGTGAAGCCTCCTCCACCGACTCTATAGAATGATTATGAACAGATTCTCAGGATCGCGCTCGTCGACTAGGGGATAAAGAATTAATTCTTGAAGCCATGTCATCAAGATACTGTTCAATCCTTTCTAGTGTGCCAGTGATGGCGTTGAAACGAAAAGTTAGTTTTGGATCTTGGCTCTCTTTGTTGTCATCCATCACTGATTGGGTAGGTTTTGGTTCCACTGAAGAACCTGTGAAAGAAAAAATCTCATAGCACTCTTTTTACGTGTATCACTCGGATTAGGACACTCGTGTTAACACTCAATATGTGATTTTTACCCTCTTTTGAGCTCACCATTCTTTTCTTTTTTTCATTCTTGGATTGTTTTAACAAGTTACACTTCAGAAAATAAAGAATTGAGAGACCAAACTAAGATAATTTAAATGATAGAGATGTCAACTTGACAAGAAGACAACCAACATATGTGACTAAGGAAAGAAAACAATAAGTGATACTAAGATGACAAAAACTAGAAAAATTTGAATCCTAATTGGAACCCAAAATAATTATGGAAAAGCTAAAAACAAAGGTAAAAAATATATGATTGAATTTTTTTCTTTTGCAGAATGAAGAAACTCGAAAAAGAATATTGAAAACTGTATAATATTTTTTTTGCATTTTTTTACTTTTTTTTTCGGACGCTGACTTTAAGATATAATAATTGTAGAAACAAAAAACCTAAATAAGAATTTTAGTTTTCTTTTTTGGACTCTGAAGTAAATTTGTGAAAATTGAAGAGAAAAACAAAGAGACTAAACAAGAATCCTGGCCTAAAACGTGTAAATAAATAAGAATTTACCTATAATTTGTAATTGATACCAGATGATAAAAAATTAATAGACGAAGGATAAAGGATAAGAAAAAGGATGACATAAAAAAGGATAACAAAAGACACAACAAAAACATAAATGGATAGATAAAGGAATTTTCCTACTAAACCTCTAAGAAATCTATTCTAGCAACCTAGGTCACAGGAAGAATTTTTTCTACTAGACCTTCAAAGAACCTGTCCTTGACAACCTAGATCAAAGGGATAAAAATTGAAAGAGACTAACAAACAGAATTACCTTAGTGTTGGATCCTTCAATCTTCTTCATGTAACAAACGAAGCAAATCACTTATCTCACTTAATCACACAATAAAAATATGAATAAACCAATTGAAATTTTTATTCATCAAAAATTGTGTAAATTGTCTCACAAAAAGTGTTTAAATAGACCCCCTAACAAACTTGCTAAAAGATAAGATAAGATAAGATAACTTAATTTAAATTTCCTAAATATAAGATAACTAATTTAAATTAGATTTGATCTTATTGGATTAGATTTGATTTGATTTAAATTTAAAATATTAAATATATGATAGCTAATTTAAATCAGATTTAATCTTATTAGATTAGATTATATTTGATTTAAATTTAAAATTCCTAAAAATACTACTAAGCAAATTAGAATTAAATTAAATCTTCTAATAAATTTTAACAACAAAGTAAACTAAAATATATGCCTAATAATTTTGAAAATTAATATTAAATTTGTGTCTTCCATTGGATTTGAAAAATACTGTTAGGCCTCTTGGAGTCATGGTTGGCTGATTTAGACCAATAGACCTTACGAGTTGTCGTCATTTCAGCACTATTATTTTTGAGACGAACTCTTGGTCTCTTTGATGTCCAAGATTGGCATAGTATAATTCTTTTAGTATTCAAATCTTTAAATGTGATAAAATTATCATTCTGTCTCTTTTTTTAAAATGACAAAAATATCTTCCTAAACACGTATCATATCTCAATCGATAATGCTCCTTTAATTCCGTTTATTTATTTATTTATTTTATTTGTCATTGTATTAGGGCTTGTTTGGACGAGTTTATAAGAAAAGATTTTTTTAGTTATCTTTATTTAAAAGATTTTATGGAAAGTAAAAGTAATTTTATGTTTGGATATTTCATACAAAAAGATATTTTTATCTATCAATTATGTTTGGGTATAACGATATAAAAGTATTTTTTATTTATTTATTATATGAAAAATATTTTTTTAAGAAAATTTTTTTAAAAAAGATGTAAATTACAGCTTCTCAAAAAGATGTTTTTTTTTTTATTTTTCTAGTGATTTTACTTTTATTACTAAAAATTTGTCAAACACGCTAAAAAATAAAAAAAATCTTTTTCCATTAAAAAAGAATATTTTTTTATTAAAATAATAACGCCCAAACAAGCACTTAGAGTCATCTTACACGATGATGTCTTGATAATCTAAAAGGTTTGAATACATTTTTCTTTTTAAATTAATTCGTGAGACAAGTTAGATCTATGCGTCAATGATAATATATTAAATTTTCTAATACTCTATCCAGTTCAATAAATAATTGTTCAATTATAATTATGCACATACATAAAATAAAAAAAATAATTAATATCACCTTGATTTTTACTACAAGAAGTCAAGAATGTAGTAATTTAGCAGAAACTTTTTTAGAAGCATTTTTTTTATGCTAATAGATATTATTTGCAGAAAATTTTAAAAATTTGTTGCAACTGAAAGATTCAAAAACAAAAAAAAATCAGAATTGTTGTAATAATTTTTCAATTTTTATCTATCATAACAAATTATTTTGATACAAAATCTAGATCTTTAGCAACAAATAAAAGAATGCATGCAATGATTTTTGACAATAAGTTATAATGCAGTAACATACAACAATTTTTTGTTGTTGCAAAAGACGTTCTATTGCAACAAAGGTAATATTTGGCAGCAATATTTTCTCTGCAAAATGTATCATCTTTTGTAGTATTTAAATAATTCAATTGAATATATAAAATTATTGTTATTAATTATTTTATTCTTATACTTATTCTTACTCTTTCTCTTTCTCTTTCATTTAATAGGTTATTAGTAATTATTTTATTCTTAATTTTAAATTAACAATTATTTTGAACTAAATTAAATCTTAACATATCCTGAATTATTTTTGATAATATAAAAAACATCTAAATTATTAATAAAAATTTAAAATGTTGAATTTAATAAGATATAAACATATCTATAATTATTTTCATAATTTTAAATTAATTATTTTTTATATATATAACTACTAGAGATATAACCATTAATATGTCTCGTTTTATTATCTTAAATTTTTGATATAAATGATTTTATGATATAATATCAACAGAAATAAAAATAGACCAAGTCAAACTAACTTTACTGTTATAAGGCCAGGCATATATTATAGTATATTAAAAATTTATTTAGATTTTTAAGCCTCACCTGTTTAAAAGTTTGACTTAACTTGAAGTTTGTTAACAAATACAAAAATATAAATGGAACTAAAAATTTAATTGAGGCTAAGATCTAATAAAATACAAACAAAATTTTTTCATATATCTATTAAAATTAACAATTGGTAAATAAGTGGTAAATAATGAAATTTTTAACTACAGTTTAAACTTCACTTATAATATTTTAGTAAAACAGATATATACATGATAATTTTAAATAAGTTTAAATCTATCTGACAGATTTTGCAGGCATCTTAATAAGTTTGAACATTTTTTTTTTAATTAAGTGTAAGACTCGAATTTGAGATTTTTAGACAAAAATAAACTAATTGTAGGTCATGCTCAAAATTTCTTAAACTTAAATCCAATCTCAAATGTTAAAGGTTATCTAATTTGATCCAATATTATTGGATGTATTATAAATTCCACATTTCTCAATAATAACGTCTCTTAATAGTTTATAAGTAAAACGATTCTCATTTTATGAATTAATTTTTGTGATTAAGTTAGAATCCCTTAATCTCAATTTTAATATCTAACAATTTAAATATTACACTGTACTATTTAAGATAAACAAAAGACAAAAGCTAAGAAGATAATTAGCTAACTTAACTATTAGTAAGTGTTACAGTTCGATCTTATAAAAGGAATTTATTAGTTCTTCTCAAAGTATTTCCATGGATATCATTCGACCAAATTAATGTTTATATTGCAAGAGACAACTAAATGGATATTGTCATTATTTTCATTTTAATAATAACACTCTTATATTATTATAATTTTATTTAAATATAATAAACAACATTGTTATCATATAAAAATATCATTATTAAAAAATGACATTATAAAAAAGAAAATAGCAATATTCCCTGACCTTTAATTCACGTAACGCAGTTAATATATAAGACAATACCTATTTCGAGTTTTATGATGCATAGATTAACCATTCAAGTAAATGTAATAAAATGAAATGACCCAATTTTATTTTTTAAAGAAAAATAGAGAAATGCATACACTTTCAGTTTTAGAAAAAAAAACTATTTATTTAGATATATTGATATACCTTAAAATTTAAAGTTCAACTAGAGAACTAACCATTTTAGTTAATATTAGTTAATTTTTCAAAATTAATTTTTTATCGTATAAATTTTAAATCCTAAATTTTATATTCTAAATTCTCCAAAAAATAAAAATTTAAAAAATAATGTTACAATAATAAAATTGACTAATTAAAAACTAGTTCTCTACTACTCTATACTTATTTTAAAATTTACTATATGTAAATTTTATACATCAAACTTTTAATGTATACTAATCTTTTGGATAAAATAGTTTTAAAATTTAATGTATCAAGTTATATATCTAAACGCGACCCTTATTTGAAACCAAAGTTAGTATATAATATGAATGATTATTATTTGATGCAGCATCCTGCACATGAAATGCACTGAGATTGTTAAAGGAAATGAAATTATTATACTAATTAACAATTAACGAAAGAAAATCTTTCATTGAGAATCAAATCCATATGTTTGGAAGAACCGCTACAATGATTGAACTTCAAACTTAATTAATGTCATTATATAATAATACATGTATCAAACTTAGAAACATAACATTAATATATATATGATTCAAGTGGAGTTCAACAATTAATTGTCTCATTCACCAGATCGCAGAAATTAAATTGCATGAACCCTTGTGCTAAGAATATGATGGAATTGACTAACACATGTGGGGGAGGGACCATCATTGAATCATTTGCACTTCATCATTTTTGTGGAAACAGAGATCTTCCATGTGTGCACATGGTTGAGAACATGCTTAACACTTAATCTTCCTTTATATGTTCATCTCTAATCATAATCATATGGAACATGAGCAATGATTGGAGGGAAAAAAATTTATTAGGGGGGAAGATTTGATCATCATTAATTGAATATAGAACATAATTTTATTTGTTGCTTAATTATATAAAAAATCGGTTTGTTTGATTTACTTAAAAATATTTTAGTTTAATTTATATAAATTCAAATGATGAATAAAATTAATTAAATTATTCCGTTAGTCTTTATAATTTTTTTAAATTTATAATTAAGTTTTTATATTTTAAAATTTTTTAATTGAATTTTTTCACTAATTTTAAATTTATAATTAGATCTTTTTTAACCGTAAATGTTATATTTTTATCATTAATTAAATCTTCATTTTAAGATTTGAAAATAAAATTTTTAAAAAATTAAATCTATAATGTTTCCTTCATAAAATATTTAAAATGAGAAACAAAATAAAAATAAAAATGGCATGGGATGTTAATAATTAATTTAAAAGACGAGAATTATTTGTTTCTTTTAAATAAAAAAGTTAAATACAACCTTAACGTTCAATATATGGTTGATGTCTTATAGTATGTATTAATGATTTATGACGATTTAGCTTGATGAAATAATTACAACAATATATATTTGATTATTTATTTTTTTGTGTTATTTTTGGGTAATACTTTATATATTTTGCCTGCACCAAATTCATTCATATAAAATATGCTTAATTATCAAGTAATTAATCATGGCTAGGGAAGGACCTAACAATGAATTTCAATTATGATCGCGATTAGGGTTTGATTCACCATGTACATGGATCAAGGCAACTCTAGCAATTTTGAGCACTTATGATAATTACCGGAAAAAGTAAAAGGTACTAGTTAACCTTCAATTTAGGTATACTAATTAAACTAGTCCTATTTTCAAATGCACATTTTTTTTTTTAATTTCTTCTTACTATGCAGATATTTCAGGACTCATGGTTTTCTTTTCTTTTCTTTTTCTCCGCCTTTCTAGAAAAAACACATCACTTTCAATCCCCTTTTTTTAAATAATAAAAATTATAACAACGCATCCCGCACTTGATTATCCTCAAAAATTTAGTTCAACAAAAGTTTCCTTTAATTGGGTGCGGCTAAGCATAGTTTAATCCAAAAGCAAGAAGTAGTTTAGTTCCCTCCAATAAATATAATAGACCCATTCAGTTAATTAATTAATTAATTAATTAATTCCATTGCGCCCTTGATGGCAATTAAGATTAGTCTAATCCAAACATGGGTAACTGCAACACCCCCAACCAATGTATTATGGCAGTTGGGATCCGCATCATGAAATATTCTTCAAACTTTTTGTTTTTATTTTTCTATTTTTTAATTATTATCATATCTCTATCTTTTAATTTGTTTTTTGTTACCTTGTTTAATCCAATGCTGCCCCAACGATCATGTTACCAATTTAAAAAATTAAAAAAGATAATAAAGAGTACAAGTGCTAAGGTCACATGCATTAGCACATAATTAATAATAACTACCCATGCAATAATATTAATTAATTACTATAAAAATATCAATACAAAATGCTTTCCAAGGCTGATCTTAACCCTTCAACTTGCTATTTATTTATGAATTGAATATCTCTTTCTTTTAACATAGATATAGTATATATGAAACTTTTGTGCTTCTACTTGTGATTGTGATGGCAAAAAAAATCTATTTTAAAATAAAAATACTATTTATATATTAAAATCAGCCACTAAAATCAGCCACTAATGTATTTGTGTATAAATATATATGTGATTTAATTTATTTTTAATGTGTATTTGTATTTTATCATGTATATTATACTGATAGCTGACTTTGGTAGCTGATTTTGGTGTACATGTAACATAACTCTTTTTAAAATATACATTATTGAATTATTGATGGATTCCAGGTCCAAGCAACCGCTTAACAGAAAAAACTACTAACTGTTGTCTTTACCAACTAACATATTAATATTATTATTAGTGACACATCTTGAATATTACTATGAATCAATGGCAATCATGATGGTTTTGTATTCTTTCACATGGAAGGCTACAAGGTTCAATAAAATCGAATGCAATGTTCATGCATTTGCACAGTAAACACAATCCGGCATTTCTGCAAATTTGCATGAATAATGATGATTTAATTTTTAATTTATATTAATCAATATGTGACCTTTTTCAAAAGGAATAGTAGCCTCTCATTGAAGAAAGATAAAGAGATTCAATTCTATATAATTAACCTAATCAGGGCGGCTCTTTGTTCCTTAGCTTAAAAATTTTAGTTTATTGTGTGTATATCTAAATAATATATACATTTGGTCCCTCCAATATTTGGTTAATTATTTTCTGAAATATTTTCTTAGTTAACTATTTAAAAACTACGAATAGATAATATGTTATAAAATATGAGGTTTTGAATTTTAGTTATAAATTATTCATTTTTATTGTTTACCTATATTTTTTTATAGTAAAATATTTACTTAGATCTTTATTTAATGATTAAGTAAGAATAACATTAATATATATCTTTTTCTATTGGTTTTAATTTAGCTAGCACTGCTTTTAGAATTTGGTCGGTTTAATATCCCAACTTATAGCGTGTCTAATCATTATAATGTAAGACACTTTTGCAACATCAAGTTGGTAGTAGTTATTACTATACTACTACTATATATGTTTGAGAAAAAAAAATAATGGGCATGTTATTTATTTGTAGTAAAATTGGTGCAAATGTGCAATCTTATAATCCCTTATGCTAGATGTAGCTCTAAAAGTGATAACTTTTGTCTCAATAATGTGTGATATAATATTGTTTTGTATAAAATTTAATTATTAATTTTGGCTATTCAAAATTGAGATTAATTCTAGGGTTGAAGAATTAGAAACCGGCATCCATGGCCCTAATTAGGTTTAGAAAGGGAGTATGTTGGAGAAACACATGGATTACACAGTTGAAGAAGTTGGAAGCATGAATGTGGTGCTTTTTTCAAATTAAACAACTCCTTTTTAGATTATGAAATAGAATACCTAACATATGATGGGAAAAAAGTGAGCAACAAGGTGTTTTTGTATATGTGAATGTAATTTATATTCCATTTTCTGTGGGCGCAACATAATTATTTATTGATCTTGCTAATTAGAGTGTATCCGGATTAATGGTAACTATGGGCGCGGAACTTAAATTAGTGATGATTCAAGTCAAAGTTCAATATAATCTTATTAAAACCTAGATTGACACATATGTATTACTATCATACGTATTGATTAATGATAATGTATTAGGGTTATAATAGATAGCAATACAAAATATTTTTTGTTTTGTTTTGTGAAAGTAAATTATCATCAACAATCAATATCTCTTTAACATCTTAAAAATTGTAGGTTAGGAAATAATAATACAACAATAATAATAGTATGACAACCTTAATACTTGGTATCTAATTATATTGCGACATATACAGTATGATTTTATGAGAATACTTATTTCAAAAACTTAAGGATAAGACGAGGTATATAAATTGTTATATCTCTATCATGTACCTTGTACAAGGATTCTTATTGACTTTGCACAAATTTTTTACATATGCTTTCTTTCTTTTTTTAATTGTTTTATGTTGAGATTTTTTTTAGGGTCACTAAGAATCAAATTTTAGACTTTTAAATTATAGAAGTTTTAATATTATGTCTTGAAGTTATTTTCTTCAAAAATTTAAATTAATAGAAAGAGATATATAAATGATTATATCTTTAATAATAATAGACAATCATTTATATATTTTTATCTATTAACTTAAATTTTTAAATTATGTAATTTGATGATATGATATCATAATTTGTATGTCCAAAAGATCAATATTTCAATTTTTGTTACTCCAAATAAAAGAAATTTAATATATAACAAACTAAAAACAAAAAAGAAAAATCTATATCTAATTATGCTTTAAGTAAAGAAAAAACTCTTGGGTAAAATTTTTGGGTCTAGTAATTTTAATTATAATATGTATTATTATATGTGATGGTTATCAGTGGCTAAGAGAAGGAGGTTTGAATCTTGCCATTTTTTTGATTTTGCTTTCAACTTTGAATTTAGTTGTGATACTTTGAGTTGAATACAGGAAAGACTATAGTTTTGTCTCTTGACGCTGTAAGAGCCAAAACAGAGTTACGTGCAAAGTGTGTTATGAAGGAGTGTTGTTGAATAGTAGAATTAGGAGATACTCCAGTTTTGTCTCCTATAATGCAGAACCAGAAATAGAGAAGAGAAAGGATAACGACACACAGATGTATCGTGCTTCAGCTACTTAGTGCAATGTAGCCTACATCTAGTCTCCATCACAACAGTGACAGAATTTCACTATCTTTCAACAGAATTACATTCACTAATTCTCCCTAGAATTCTAACCAATCCTATATGGGATAAATCCAGTTTCTAACCCAAACCAGACTTGACTAGAAACTCGCCCTAACTTTCAACAACAAAGTGCTAACCCAACTTGTAAGGGAATCCCCTCAGGATCATGACAATAAAACAGAAAAATTTATAAAGAATTTCTGTAATAACTATGACTTTTTCTCCAAGTCTAACTCTTTGTCTTTTTTCACTCAATGACTTTTTCTTACAAACCTCGCCATTTTGCCTGTTACCATTGAAACACAGACAGACTAAACTGAGAAAAAGAGATACTCAATAAAAATTATGAAGGAGAAGAATAAATAACTCTGTGAGCTATGGGAATCCAAACATTGTACTCTCACTTCCTGCTCCAATCCTTGGCCGTTCACCTCTTTAATAGAGGAGTGAAGCTTTGACGATCGGATTTTTGTGTGGTAAAGAATTCACAATTAAATTCTCATTGCAAGTATAGTTTCTAAACCAACAAAGAATCCTTTCATACAAAAATTTAGTTGTCACAAGTAACAAACCCCTATAAAAATAAACTAAAGTATTCAAACCTCAGGTCGTCTCTCAAGGAATTATAAGGAAGTGTTTTTACTATTGGTTATGGAAAAGTATCTTTTTGGGGTTTTGGATTAAGAAACAAGACAAGTAAATGGCAAGGAAATTCAAATGATAAAGCGGTCTTGGCAAGGTTTGGTGATCAAGGCTCTCTATCCTTATCACTAACCACAACATGATAATTGCAAGGATCGATCCCATTAAATCATCCTCTAACTAGTAGTAAAGGAAAGTTAAATAAGTTATATCAATCCAAGTCCATAAGTCCTAACTCTCCACTAATTCAATTAGTGAGAACTAGAGTTAATTGCTCCAATCATCAATTACTTGGACATTAGTAACTCAAGAGTTCCTAAGTTACCATCCCAAGTCAAGAACATAAAAGTCTAAATTAAAATCCTCCTAAGCATTTCATCAAACACTTGGAAGGCACAAAATAAAAATATGGAAAATTAATAAGAGAATATTAAATCTAGACAACCAATTGCAACATCAACGAAAACAAGTGAAGAAAAGAGCATTAAACATAAAATACTTCAACTTGCAATAAAAGGGAATTGAATCTAACATGAGAATTCATAAACTAAATTAGCAACATAAAGTAATCAATAAGGGAAATAAATAAACTAGAATTCTAGAACAAATAAAAGTAGAAGAGAAACTAAATTAAAATAAGATAGAATTCAGAATTTGAGAAGAACTAAAGCTAAAAACCCTAAAACCTAGAGAGAGGAGAGAGCCTCTCTCTCTAAAAAACTACATCTAAAATCTAAATTATGTGAATGAGAAGTGAATGAATGAATGAATCATTCCCCTTTAATCCTTGGTCTCTTTAGCTTTTCCTGCTCAAGGCTGGCTTCAAAACTGGGCTCGAAACCCTCTTGAAATCGCCAGGTGCGATTTCATTAAAGGAGTCAGTGTGGGCATTGACGCGTACGTGTACAGCACGCGTATGCGTCCCTGAAGTATTGTGCGATCCACGCGCACGCGTTTTGTGCACGCGCACGTCCAGGGGAGCGTTCCAAATCCTTGACTTTTCATGATTTCTCCACTTTGCATGCTTTCTCTTCACTCCTTTGATCCCTTCCTAGCCATTTTCAATCTGAAATCACTAACAAACACATCAAGGCATCTAGTGGAATTAAAGGGGATTAAAATTATCAAATTAAGGGTCTAAAAGCATGTATTCACACTTAAGCACAAATTAGGAGACATTCACAAAACTATGCTATTTTATTGAGTAAATGTGAGAAAAGGTTGACAAAATACTCTAGATTTAACACAAGATAAACCTTACAAATGGGGTTTATCAACCTCCTACACTTAATCCTTAGCATGTCCTCATGCTAAACCAAGAAGGACACAAGGGGTATGACATTTATCCAATGCAACTATACTATATGCAAACTATCTAAATGCAATTACTTAATTATGAATGTAAATGCTTAGGCCAAAACAAATCAACCCTTCAAGAGAACATATGTAAACACAAGGGCTAAAGCAATAGGAATTAAATCCAACCTACAATTGTACTGAATTATCAAGAAGGATTTACAAACTTATGGGAATATAAAAGATAGTGGTGAAGACATGCGATTGAGCAATCGAATCCTCACCGGATGTGTATCCGCTCTAGTCACTCAAGTGTTTAGGGGTTGATTGACTCTAGTCTTCTCTAGTCATGCTTTCTAAAACTTTGCTCTTCATCTAACCAATCAACAAATATCTAGTGTACAAATGCAAACATCATGAGGTCTTTTCAAGGTTGTAATGGGGCTAAGGTAAGGGTGAGGATATATGTATGGTCAAGTGAGCTATAAATCAAAACTTTGACTAACCTAAGTTCTCCCTAACACGCACACACTCTATGTACTTCTAAAATTATGCCTAGCTACACATAATCTCACTTTTGCAATTTTAATATACTCATGCATCTAGATGTTTTTCCATTTCCTCTCATATGCATTGATCTTATTATTGAACTTAATATTGGGGTGATTTTATTTTCCTATTTTTTTAACATGAAGGCATAGTAAACCAATGCACATGATTTTCATAATTTCACATGAGTATCACTCAAATTCTCAATACTTGTCAATACAACAGTACACTTTCTTATTAACCAAAGTTCCCACATTTCCCCATACTTAATTGACACACAATCTCTATCTTAAGCCAACCAAAGATTCAATGGGGGTAATTACTTGTTTTTCTGCTTAAGGTTAGTGATGTGGTAACATAAAGAATAAATCGGGATTAAAAGGCTCAAAGTGGCAAACAAAGGTAGATAAAATGGTAGGCTATTTGGGATAAGTGAGCTAATGACAAATGATGGCCTCAATCATTTACAGGCATGAATATACACTAAATAATGGACATATAGAATAGAACAAAGTGAATATTACAATTGTAGAGAAGAAAACACACAAAAATAAAAATCATGGTTAAATAATGTAACCATATAATTAAGCTCAAAATCTCACAGGTTGTGTGCTCTTTGCTCAAAACATACTTCATAAAATATAAAATTCAAGCAAGTTCATCAAGAGTTTCCAATCAATTGGGTGATGCCCTATAGATAAATTCCTTGAAAAACCTGATTGTCTGACTAAGCTTATTCTAAATACAATGTTGTGATTGAGAAATCCTAAAAATTCTTTAGTTTATCCCCTTTTTCAATCAACACAAACTTTATATGCAAAAGGATAAACTAAGCTAAATAATCCACATTTTCCATATCACAACTAATAACTAAAAGTGCAATTCAAGCTAAATATCTAAGATATATACAAGCCCAAAGTGCAAAATGCAGCATAGTGAAAATAAACAAAAGTACAATAAAATAGAAGTGTGCAAGTACTAAAAGAGAAATAAAACAAAGTGAAGCAAAATACAAAATAACTCAAGGGAGGACAAAAGTCTAAAATATTTCACCAAAATAAAGTTGTCCATCGACGGTGACGACGGTGACCTCCCCACACCTAAGATGAAGCATCGTCCTCGATGCTACTGGTCGGGCTCATGGTGAGGGTCAACGGTCGTGTCCGGCTGTTGGGTCTCAGGCTGTTGCTCCTCAGGGGGCTGCTGAGCCGCTGGGAGGGCTTGTGTCTCTAAAGGTGCCTCTGGCTGAGCTGGCTCCTCCTCGTGTTGCTCCTCCTTAGATGCGAAAGAGTCAGGGAGGGGAGGCAACTTGACGCCCAGTGCGATGAACATCTGATATATCCTTTCAAGGCGTCGCATGATGCGGCGCTCGCTACGCTCCATAAAGCAGAAGAGATGCTGCACCACAAGATATGTCGGCTGGGGTGCTGGTGGTGGTGGTGCTATTGGTGCTGAGGGACCTGCGGCCGTAGAGGAAGAAGAAAGACCGGTTGCTGGTGCTGCTCTGGCTCGAGCTCTAGAGGCACACCGGGATGGGGGCTTATCATGCACCCACGTACCCCACAGAATAACATCCTCCTTGTCGTCGTCGTTGTCTAGGGGTAGTGGTGTCACATCAGCGTCCCTCCATGGAACACCGACTAACTCAGCCATCCGAGTGACCAAAGTGGGGAATGAGAGTAAGCCACGGATATGTGCGTGCCTCATGTACCTCCTGATCAATCGGGGGAAGTAAACCGCCTTCCCTTCCATAACACAGCCGATCAGGACAAGCATGTCCATCGGAATCTCAAAAAATGTGTGGTAGGCATAACATAGGTAGCGAAGATCTGCTGCCATGTCCGAGCCTCTCTTGATAGGTGATCCAGGGTGGCAATAACGCATCTCAGAGCCTTATAATCAAAAGTCATGCAATGGATCGCTACCTCCGCCTGCTCATAGGCATCAGTGGCACGGTCTTAGGTGGGCATTGGAGAGCATCCTCAATAGCAGCCTCGAAAACCAAGATCTGTCCGCCTCGCAGGTAAACCGAGTCAAGGGTTGCTCTGAAGAAATTATAGTAGAATTCTTTGACCCATGATGTCTTTATCCGTCCCAGCTCCCTATCAACAAATCCTAGACCCAACCCCTGAATACGGGCCTTCATGGAGCGCCTCAGGTCGGTGGGAAGGGCTAATTTCTTCTCAATATTGAGGTTCTTCTTCCGATAGGTCGGGAAGCGGAGCTCACAATACAGGTTGGGAAACATGTTTGTATCTGTGGCAGGTAGCTGCTGGTTCTCTTTGTCTTTTTCATTGAGTGGGTTCTTAGCATAATTGGCGTAAGGAGAAAGAGTCGAGCCTGTAGGTTTCCTCCGCTTTCTGGAGGTAACCTTGGCTTTTCCTTTGTCAGCCATCTTGAAAAACAGACATAACATGATATAAACACTTAAACCACGTAGAGGAAAGAAAGCAAGGAGTGACATGTTATCATGAAGTGAGTTAAGAGGAAAGAATTCTTGGAATGCAAGCAACAAGAATCAGAATTTCAATCAAAGCCACAAATCAAGAATTCAATTAATATATGCACAGTGCTTGTTTAGTAAGCTCAATAAGTGTCATACCTAAAAAGAATGGTTGAGGTGTTAGTTGAAAACTAAAAGAGAAGTTAGTTGGTTAATCAAGTTAGCGGTTAGAGAACCGGTCTAAAAATTAGTGGTATGTCGGTTATTGGCTCAAACAAAAGAAATGTACAAAGTAAGGAGACAAGCACA
This sequence comes from Arachis stenosperma, assembly GCF_014773155.1. Classification (NCBI taxonomy): domain Eukaryota; kingdom Viridiplantae; phylum Streptophyta; class Magnoliopsida; order Fabales; family Fabaceae; genus Arachis; species Arachis stenosperma. Next base: position 84,130,323 of record NC_080383.1, read on the forward strand.
TTCACATTCATGAGAACGATGCAGTCATTGATGAAGAGATATGAAATTGCAAAAAAAAAAGCATATAAAATGGAAAATAAATCATCAAACAACGTCCTGGTCACTAAAAGTGTAACAATTGGTGTGAAAAGATTGAAATATGCACTATGTGTGACGATAAATAAGTTGGAAGCAGTTTTGAATCAACAGGGTCACACTAGTGAAATCCACCAATTATTGCAATGAATGAACCTTATTGGAGAAAATCACAAGTTAAAGTCAAATGATAAGTTTAGTAGGAGTCAAAAGGCAATTGACTTAACTTTGAAAAGTGTAAACACAAAAAGGTTCAAATTGAAGAAATAGGGTTAGGCAAGATACTGTTTGTCACAGAAATCCGACAAAGAGTTCCTTGGACCAACCCTTTATCCAATGCATATCAACGGGAATCAACATAAACACGGAAATGCCAACCAAATCGACCTAGGAATTGAGCTTGGTGTAAGATAAGTAAATCTCAAAGTAAAAGTGCCAAGTTCAATGCCTAGGGTGCAAGTTAAAGAACAAGACAATTTTTAAAAATTTTGGCAGCATTTCGGCAGTAAATCAAATGTTCCTGGATGACAGAAAATAGCAAAAATCATATATGAATCCATAAATTGCAGCAAGCATGGTAAGAGCATGGATTACATACGTTCAGGCAGCATCAAACACAATCAAATAATGAAACTCAGCAAAGCAGCTCATAGGGATCAGCAACTCAGTATAACAGTAACAGGAATGTACAAAACAGCAGTAACAACCACCATTCAGCAGAGCATGCAACATTCAAGAAGTAAACAAGAACGGAGCACTTATTAGGCCTAGAATCCTCTAATCACATCCTAACTACCTAACCACCTAGGATCAACTAAAACATGCATAGCTAACTATCCTAAATGAAATTAAGCAACTTAACTAAATAAAATTAACGAACATAATTAATGAAAAGAAAAATAAGGGGACAGAACAATGGAGGCAGGGGAACCTGAAATCCAGAAGCAGAATGGGGAGGGAACTGGCAAAGGGGAAGGAACAGAGGTAGCGCCGCCTTGAGTTGGTGGTGGCGGAGCACGCAGAAGCGCTGGGCGGTGCGGGAAGAGGCGGAAAGGAAGAGGAATGGAGGAGGAATGGGCGAAGAGGGGGGAGGGGAATGGGGTGAGGGTGGTGGGGGTCGCCGGCAATGCTGGGGTAGCCGCGGCGGTGACTGGCAGAGGCAGGGGGTGGCGCGGTGAGAGAGAGAGAGAGAGAGAGAGAGAGAGAGAGAGAGAGAGAGAGAAAGAAAGGAAGAGAGGAGAGAATGTGGCTTGCGGCAGCGAGGTTGGCACCAGCGATGGGTGCCCCGGACGGTGGTGCACGCAGGTGGCTATGGAGGTTGAGGGGGGAAGAGGGAAGTGAAACGGTGAGGGAGAGTGGGGGGTGTTAGGGCACGCGAATGGGATGGTTCTCGTGTCCCTGGGGGTTGTGGAATTAAAATCCACGCGTACGCGGTGGTGAAGGAAGGGAGGGATGCGGAAGCACGAGGTGCGTCTCCGTGTGGATGGAGATATACGCATGGACGCATACGCGTAATGTACGCGTCCGTGTGGGGTGAATTTGTGCTAAACGCACGCTTCCATCACCGTTTTCGCGCAACTCTCTGTTCAGAGTGAAGGGGACAAGATGTACGTGCGACATGTGCGCGTCAAGCATGCGCATGCGTGGTGTGCCGAAATTGCAATGGACGCGTGCGCATCAAGGACGCGTACGCGTGGGTTAGTTGTGCCCTTAGCACACTAGCCGCACGATTCCATCACAACTTTCTGTTCGTTGGATGGAAGAGCAGAGATGTCATCGACGCCCACGCGTGGCTTCTGCGCACGCGTGGGTTGCCCCTTTCTTTTCTTTTTTTTTTTTGTGAAATATAGAGCAAAATAAGGGTAGACATGTAGAATAGGAAATCAACACTAACAGAAAGAAATAAAATTAATAAAAAAAGGAAGATCATACCATGGTGGGTTGTCTCTCACCTAACATTTTTAGTTAAAGTCCTTAAGTTGGACATTTGGTGAGTTCCTTGTCATGGTGGCTTGTGCTTGAACTCATCTTGAAACCTTCACCAACACTTGGACTTCCAATAACCTCCGACATTTCCCAGTGAATTATATATTATATTTTGAAATGTAATGTTCATATATTTTTGATAGAGTTTTCTATTTTATTTTGAGTTGTAGATTTTAATATTGTAGTAGTTATTTTTTTATTAGGATCAAAGCATTAAGAAGTAGTTTATATATAAATTTATTTATTTAAAAAAAAACTTGCTGCAGATATCATGACGGTTCAAAAATGCCACAAAAATCACGACAGATGTTGCCGTGAATATTCAACAAAAATTTTAAATTTAAATTTTGCAGCGTTACTAAACCGCCACCATACACTTGTTCTGTCTGCTTCAAGCACATAATAGCCGGTTTTAAACCGCCACGATTTACCAAATGACTCTGGCGACGATTATTCCAGCAGTTTTTCAAAATTACCGTTACTGCTATGCCAACGGTTAACCTAACCGCACTTTAATTATCGCCAGGACCCGACGATAGCAGCGATTATAACCGCCGCAACCCTCCCAAAAAAACCGCTGCCGCTTCTCTGTTTTGCGGTCGTGCTGGTAGTAGGATTTTATAAGTAATAATTAATTATAAAACGGTAAATTCTGCTCCAATCCGCCTGTTCCATCTTGCTTTCATTTTCCTTACATTTCTTAGAACTTTAATCTAAAAGTAATAATGCTACATTGCTACTCATTCTTCTAATCTCAAAATATCCAATCCAAGGGAGTTACGAATTCCCATCCCGATTGAAGCTTTTCGGTATATAAAACAAATGGCATGCTAATATAGGATGGAATATAATTTAGCAAAGCACAACATGAACATCATGTCTTTCTTTTCCATTTCTTTTTCTTATATAAGAACATATTTTGCTGTGTCTCTATTCAAGGGTTATAGATGGTAATTGGATGAATATGGACCGTTCGTGTCCCCTAAGTGTATGCCACGTGTCCGGTTTCAACCACTCTCCTAAAAGGAAAAGATGTTGATTAGTGATTTTATCTAAAGCCTACGCATGATTGAATGTGATGTGATATGGAGATTGAGTAGTTGCTAGCAATGTCAATACCTTTAATTTGTTTTGCATAATAATTATTAGAAATAAATAAAATTTTATCATTAAAATTATAATTAACAAATTAGATTTCAAGGACACTAAATATATAAAAAAACTAAATTAAATTAAAACATTTTTTATTTTTAAAAGATGTTTAAAAAATTTATTCATAACCTCTAATAATTATAATTGACAATGATAACAATTATTTTACTTTTTTATGATATTTTTATTTTAATAGATAAAAAATTAATTCATCATCACCAAATAAATTTTATTTAAGAATGTTATTAATTAATAAATTATAATATGTATAAAATAAAAATCAATTTTTTAATACTTATTTAAATCAACGATTGAGTGAGTGAATTGATTATAATGATAATAATTATAATAATAATAATAATGATAATAATAATATCGGAAATGAACCAAAGTAAACATAGCTGCAGATGGCAAGTTGTTAGAGGGTACCCAAAATGCCCTCTTGGGCAGTGCACTGAAATTCAATAGGAGTTGTGCCACATGGTGAAGATTCCTTGATTAATAGACCGAACAAAAACCATCAAAGTTCAGCATCATAATACATGTTCTCTATTTCGCTTTTGCTTTTGAGGGACCAAACCCACCTTAGCCCTAGAGAATTTTTGTTTTATTTATTACTTTTTAAAATAGATTCTATATGTGTAGATTTGAAACTCATAATTGCTCTCTTCCAAGTGTTTCTCCACATTTGATGTGATAAATGTCACACATAATGACATAAAAGTTAAAGATATACTATAAAAATTAAGAGGGTTTTGATAATGATGTATTGGTAACATTGTACCAGCAGGAAAATTGTTTTTAATCTAATCTAAATAGTAAGAGATGCTTCCATTACATATTATTGTATTAGGTAATTGCATGACCAATTCGAATTATTATTAGATTATTAATTTTTCTTAATTTCTTTTGTATTAAAATTTTCCTAAACTAGTAATTTGATCCATACAGATATATGTTATATTAATTTAGTTTGTTAGGATTTATTACATTTTATTTAATATATAAACGATGAACATAACATCGATTTAATTACTAGAAAAATTTTAAGTCCAATTTAGTTGCTAAAATATATATGTGACATTACTTTGGTCTTTTAAAAATACTTGTGGAATCAATTTAGTTTGTTAATGTCAAACCCTAAATGTTAAATCTTAAACTTTGATCACATGCATCTTTAAGAATTAAAAGCAGTATTAGAACAATATCATGTGTTCATCTCTTGATTGATAATGATGAAAATAGTTGTTGATTTTATTTGATAATTGTCATACCTAAAGTTAAACTAGCTTAACATTCTGAAGAATAACAAATGAAGATTTTGACAAAAATAAAGTCTCTCAGGTCATCCCAAAGCATCTTAGATATATATTTATTTATGTGTCTCTCTATTAAATAACTTATTAAGTTTTTAGGAAAAATAATTTAACATAACAAAATAATTTAATTTATTTTATATAAGATATGATATTTAATCTTGATGCATTAATAATGTAAAATTTTTAAATAATTATATAATTATATTTGTTATTTTAGATGATCATTCTTCATATAATAGATGTAAAACATAATTATTTTTATTGATGTGTTAATACGTAATTAAATTTACCTTTAAATTTTTTTCTATTAACATGGCATTAGAATTATTAAATTATAAGATATTTTCTAAAATCTTGAAAAATTGTATGACTTAGAGATCCTGTAATATTGCAAATATAATAATGGTTTACAAAATAACTCAACTAACTTACTATATTAATCTAATAAAGGTTACTTTTGTTGTTGAGATTCCAGAAGAATAATAAAGGTTTTGAAAACTCTCTCCACTACTAGGATAACGATGAGATCAGATACATTAATCACGTATTTGAGTAGTGCTCGACCATTGACATTTTTGATGGGGCTTCTATCAAGTCATTAATTAGTGTATATATCTACATATATATATATATATATATATATATATATATATATATATATATATATATATATATATATATAGCAAGTGTTATTTGGCCGTTATCTAAAGAAAATTGTTGCAGAAAACATAAAACTAAAATAGGAAAATTAGTATACTTGATAAATAATTATCTAAAAAGTTTAATATTATTTTATCGTTATTTAAAATATATGATAGAAATCCCTAGCCAATATTTGCCAAATAATAATAATTAATATAATTACATATTAATCAGCCGTTAAAACGACTTATTATTAGAATTTGCATTTGAGGAATAGAGTTGACCTAACTAAATAATAAAGAATTGCAGAAAAGGGAAAAAATTTGTGAAACTAAGTTCAAAGGAAAAGGGGTTTTTCAATGATTTTGCTCCCACATAATTGGGGCAATAGGGTTTTTCATGATTATTAAAAGAATGAACCAAGACGGGTTTATTGGAGAACTGACGCTATTTTGCAACGAAAGGCCAAGTGGGCTTGACCTTGTGTGTGGGCCCATTCTACTATTCTATTTTTGTCATGGGGCCCACATTTTTCTTTTTTACCTGAACAACTAGGTTTTTGTCTCTTTTATTAGCTGGTGACTTGTTTGGACACATTTCATAAATTCCTCATGGCATGAAAGGCTAAGGTTTATAATTATTCAGTCATATATGGTTCCATAAATCATGTTGTACTCCAAACAAACCAAAAGCTGCAAGCCTACTTTTTTCTCAATTTGTCTAGTGAAAAATTGGAAATTGTCAGAGTTTGAAGGATAAAATGTCATGTGTTAATAGTGGGAATCTTTAATTTGGCCTTTGGGGGAGTTTCAAAAGTTGAACAAGTGGCTGGCTTGTATTGGAGCCAAATGTGCCAAATAATGTTGAGTTCTGTTCATCATTGATGGAGTACTAGAAACACTTCAAGGGCAACAAGGGTATTCTGGTTAATGGATGAAAGTAGATAAGATATAGATATATAAAGAGACCTAGACATAATCCCATAATTGTCATAAAATCATTTTTTTAATAATTTAAATTGATAAAAAGAGATAAAATGAATAGTTATATTTTTAAGAGGCTCCTTCAATTAATAATTTTGTTTTTGTTTCTTTAATTTTTTACATAGGCCTTCTTTTATTTTTTTATTTGTCTTATACTTTTATTTTTTATCTTTCGCGATTCATTAATGATCGAATTTTGGATCCTTCAAACATAGAGTTCTGATACTATGTTATGAAATCACTCATCGTAAAAATTTAAGCTGATAAAAAGATGCAACATGAATAATTATATTTCTAACAATAATAATACACAAATTTTTTAATTTGATTTGATAACTAATACATAATAGGACATAAATTACAATTCTACTAAAACATCAATATTATCTTTCATCCTTTGTCACTTCAACATCAACACCACCACTCAAACTACTACTTCTGCCTTTTCTACTCTCTTTTCAAAGTTAGCACAAGCTTGCCAACCCGTTCAACAACATAAATAAGAAACAAGAACTCACATTTAAATTCTTATTAAAAAAAAGGAAAACAGAAAAAAAGATGACAATATTGAAAGCGATAATATTTCTTTCGTAAAGAACGACATGTACAACAGTAATATCTACCTTTCACTGAGAGAGAAAGTATATCTATAAGAGATGGTAAAATAGTGGGTATAGTACTAAGGTGAACGTGGTGGTGCTAATGGTGATGAACGATGGTCGAAGAGGTTGAGGCATGAGAAGGGAGCAACAGGAGAAATAAGAAGAGAAGTAGCAACTTGTTAGTAATTATGAGGATAATGTTAAAATTTTAAAAATTCAAAGGGACAAACTTATAATAAATAATAGTATCTCATGTTTAATTTTTGTATCTTAAATATTTGAAAATATACTAAATATATGTAATTTATGTTCACTTGTGTATACTACCGTGTTTACTGAAAATTTGCATCACAACAACCAAATAATAAGCATGTACCAATGTGTCAATCAGTAGGGGTGTTCACAGGTTTGGATAACTCAATTATCTGTTTGAACCGAATCGATCAAGTTGGTTCTAAAACTGATGGATAAACAGGTATAATTGGGTCTGACCCGATGATATCTAACTAAATTGGTCTAGGTATTGATTTTAGGCAAACTGAACCCAAACCAACCTGTGAACCCGATAATCTTTTTATTAAATAAAAAAATATAAATTCTGATAATATATATAACATTTACTTAAATCTAACCTTAAAATAGCAGCTACTCTCATTATTTCTTTCACTCCCCCAAATTGAAGAACCCCAGTAAAGCTCACACTCTCACTTGCTCACTCACTCACTGACTCACGACAGTGATCACTCACTCAAGGTGTGTTCTTTCCCTCCGTGTCATTTTTTGTCCCTCCGCACGATGGTCACTCACTCACAAACTCAGTCACTCGCTCAAGGTAGCAACTATATCCTCATCTCCAGAAAAAATCGTCCTCGTCTTTAACAGCAATGTCATCTTCTCTGCTCAACAAGGCAGGCAACAACCCCAACTCGGCAACTCCTAAAGTTATCTTCTCGTGCGTGATCCTTTTCTCATCTATCAAGTCGTCAAAAATGACGCGTGGTTGTTGTCTCTTCTAGTCTGTGGTGGTCATCTTCTCTAATTTTTTGTGGTTGTCTTCTCTACCGGTGCCATGTGGATCTCTTCTTTAGTAAGCTTTCAGATTTTTCGTCTTCCCCTCTTTCATTTGCCTAAGCTTTTTCATCTTTTCCTATTTTGTTTTCCTGAATTAGTGAGTTTTATTTGCTATCACTACAAGAAAAATGCTGAGTACCATCAGATTTAGAATCAGATGTTAGCAGCGAGTTTTTCATAAGATTTATCATCGAATTTGGCTATAAATTTGTAACCCTAAAATATTATCGTCAAAATTGATGTTCCAACAGTAACATCGACGGTAATATTTGGAGGAAAAAAAATTATGGTGTGCTCACTACCCGCCGGACGGTAACATTGTTTAGTGAAATGTTGCGTTTTGGACACACGAAAAATGTCACAGTAAGATTTTATCGACAGTAATCGTGTCCTAAATGAAAGCACGAACCGTCGTCTCCCCCATTTCCAATTTCTTCTTCTCTCTCTTCATCACCAGCCTCTGTCTCTCATCACCACCTCTACATCTGTTCTTTACCCCTTTCCATCGCTACCGCTAGCAATCCATCGTTCTTGGTGAGCTAGAACCTCTGCCGCCGGTCACGTTCAATGCTCCATGTGAATTTGGGAAAAAAAAAACTCCACCGCGAGCCACGCCTCTACCACCGCAATGTCTGCCGCTCTCTCCACCGAGGCACACTGATGGGAGCCGATTGTCAGTCTAGAATTTATCAATGAGAATTACGTTGCAAGTATAGTTTCAAACTGACAACTAGCTCTCAATCAAAGTTTAATTTGGTTGTCACAAGTTCAACCCAATAAAAATTAACTGAAAGTATTGTTCTAGGGTCGTCCTCAAGAGAATGAATAATAGTGTGTATCAAAGTTGGTTAGAAACCTAGGGTTGAAAGATATAAGCAAGAATTTAAACTAGAAAAACTTAACATGTAAGAAACTTAAATCGCAAGAAATTAAATCAAGTCAATTAAAGCAATGTCCATGTAAATGGAAATCTAACAAGACAATATATGAATCTAATTCTATTTTAGAACTAATTAAACAACTAAAACTAACTAAAGCAAGAATTGAGTAATTTGAATTTGGGTTTTCAAATATGAATTGCAAAAGAACTCTTGGCTAAGGCATCAGAATTGAGATCACTATCCTTATCTAATAACCATATATTGACAATTGTGAGAGACTAATCTCATCAAGTCTACTTCTATGCTTGAAATATGACAAATAGGCTTGATCAACATCAATCCATAAGTCCCAACCTAACTACTAATTAACTTAGTAGTAGACTAGTGTTAATGAGTATCAAATTGACCAACAAGGGTTTCCAAATCATCAATCCAATTAGACCCAATGACTCAAGGTCACTCAATCCCTTTTACCTAGGCTAAGAGTATAAGAAACTACTCCGTAACTAATGAAAATATTTTGTCAAACACTTGTGCAATAGTTAGAAACATAGCTAAATTACAAAATTAAATAGAAATTAAAACTACCAACTAACAATTATTAACAATATCAACTCAACTAAAACTATAACACATAAAAACCTCAATGTATTAATGAGAATTCAAAATTAACAAGGTTCACAAAATGATAAATAAGAGAAAACTAAGGAGAAGAACATAATACTAGCAAAAGAATTAAGCAAAATTAAAACTAGAGAAACTAAAATTAAGACAATAAACTAGAATTAACAAGCTCTAATCCAGAAATTAAAGCAAAAGACAATCAAAGAACACTAAAACCTAGAGAAAAGTAAGAGTTTCTCTCTCTACAGGAACTAAGAACTAAAAATTAGCTAAATTAAGTCCTAATGTGTGTATGCTTCCTTGTGCCCCTTTTCCCTTCAACTCTTGGCCTTTTTCTATTCAGAATTGAGTTAATTTGGGTCCAAGAAAGGTCCAAATATTACTAGCACGTGCAATGCTAACAAAATTACGCGCTGCTTGTCATGCATACGCATAAGCCACGCACGCACGCCGAGTGAACTCTGGGTTTGTAATTTCAATTTGTTTAGGGTTCATTAACTGATATTCTGCTAAATATTATAATATAATGTTGAATTTTATGGGATCCACAATAGATTAGTTAACACATTATTTTGAACCATCATTTTGTAGTTTTGAATATTAGTTTCACCATTCAATTAAATTTTTAACATCACCTTTTAAGCAACACCATACAATTTAATCATACATGGGTTGCATTTTTTTTTTCAAAGTTCACTAGTATTTTAATGGTTTATTCTCATTTTTCTTACATATGCTTTTAGCAGAAGTTGGCTTAGTTGTGAGTTGTGATTGATTGTCTTAATAAATTCATTTTGTTGAAAAAACATTATTAGCTAATAGACTGTTAAAAATAATTAAATGTCTATTTGTTTTACAATGTGTTTTTTTGTGTCTAATGCACAGTTACAATTTATTTTTTTTCTATAAACATGTATATAAAATTCAGACATGCTTCGAGTTATTTTCTCTATTTGATCTGTTCTGTTTTGATCTCTTTTACTTTTTCCACTTCTATTGCAATTTGAATACTTATATAGCGAGAAAATGCTCTTATTTAACTCATAAGTATTGTATGTTTCCTCATTTCAACTCATGCTTCTTTTATTCTCATTATCATATTTTGGCAAGATTCCATTTTCAAATAACGTAATACATGAAACAATGTCACCTAACTATGTACACCAATAACATTTACTCACAAGTTTAGTATCACTTTATACTACTCCATATGTCAAAGATATACCTTAATTGGTTTATAGAAATGGTTGCATTCATTTACCAGTTATTTTTTTAGTTTTTAAACAAGTACACCAAGTCTGGTCGTCAATTCTATTTTGTGTTTTTTATGTTTTCTGCACGTGAAGTGTTCGATAATATGAATTTCTATATTGGTATTATTATAATTTATTGTTCCTTTGTTGTTCTGAATTTCTATTAATTGGTATGCTATTTGTGGACATGACGACCGGTAGAGGTGTTTTGGATCAAGATGCTGGTCGTGGTCGTAGCCATGGTCGAGGTAGAGGGAGGGTTTCTTCTAGTATCCCTGGGACTTCTGGATCCTCTCTCTCTACTCCAACCACGCTAGTGACATCACATGTTGTGGGTTTAGCAGACCAGGCATTTATTATGGTCCCTAACCTCAACTATGTACCTCCTTCTACGGTGACGACGCCGCCTCCTACCGTTCAATAGCCTGCTGCCATAGCGACGCTACCTCCAACGACAGAAGCTGGGGCTCCGGAGTCCTCTCACGGAAGTGAGGCAACTAATTCCCCTCTACCACCTCCCATCGTATGGTTGACCATTTGACCTAATGACGGCACGGGGTAAGTATCACTTTGAGTCTTATATATTTCCTAATTATTGTTATTGCTAAAAGTTCCTGAAAATTGATTCCTATTTAGTGGATTTAGTTATGGTTGCCTGGTTAGTGTTTTCTGTTTACTGATTATAGTTATTGCTGAAAGTTCTTGAAAATTAATTCTAGTTTAGTGGATTTAGATTTACTTGGTTGTCTAGTTAGTGTTTCCTGTTTATTGGTTATGCTTATTGCTAAAGTTCCTGAAAATTGATTCCTATTTAGTGGATTTAGGTTTATTTGGTTGCCTGGTTATTGTTTACTATTTATTGATTATGGTTATTGCTGAAAGTTCTTGAAAATTGATTCTCATTTAGTCGATTTAGGTTTATTTGGTTTTTTTATTATGGAATTGCCATATTGTTTTATTTGTGGGTTGTTGTTAGGTTTATGCCGGACAACAATACGTGTACTCAAGAGATGATCAATGTCATCAAGCTGATGTATGACAATCCCTGGCTCTGCTACAAGAAGATCCCTACTGAGACCAGGCAGCGATGGTTTAAGAAATGGGTGTTAATTATTTTTTTAAGTTTCAAATCTTTTTAGCTATTTTATATCCCCCTGTTTGCAGTAACTAATTTTGTTGTTTCTTTGTGCAGCTACACTTTATATGGGACGCTGAGTACAATCTTACCATCAGGAAGATATTCGACCATAGAATGGGTCGGCGGCTCCAACAGATACTAGATGATGTTCCTCAGAGTCGGGACCACCTGACGAGCTGGCTTCGACCAGAAATAAATAAGGCTCTGTTAGTTTATTGGGAGACCGATGAGAGGTTCAGGCATCGGCGTCTCGTCAACAGAGCTAATAGGACATCGGCTAGGTCGTCCAAGTATACTGGCGGCCCAGCGACCTTCATGAAAACTAAGGCCAGGCTGGTACATAGTGACTTTAATGCAACATGTGTAGTCAAAGCCGTTGGATTGTGAGGCGACATTGACAGAAATGTTCAAGTACACCCACACGCTAAAGGAAAATAAAGGGAGATTTCTTGATCAACAGTCTCAAGACCATTATGTGAGTAAACATACATATGATATTTTCTGCTATAAAATTATTAGAGATTAACTGTATATCTGTCGTATTAATCACAGTAACTTGTGTTAATTACACAGGAGTCCTACATACAGAGACTAGAGGCGATGACTTAGTAGTCTAAGCAAAGTGGGGATGACGTTGCCGATGGCTCTGTAGCTTCAGTTGTCGATTTCAATGCGGTTTGGCGCGAGCCACCTCAGCACCATACAAGAACCGCACATATATCCGAGGGGAAGGCGTGGATTTGAGGCTGCAAGTGCAGGAGCTCCAACGCAGCCTTCACCAACAGGCTCAGAAGTTGAGCAATTATCAGGAGAGGTATCAGGAGATCCACACCCGCGTGACGTCTACGGATGAGCTCAGGCTGGAGTGGAGGGAGTCGCTGGAGCGGCTTCAACGTATGAAAGCTCAGATGGAGGTGTATCAGGCTCAGATACGCGCCGCTGACATTGACCCTGCTGGTAGCAGCACCGTTAATGGTGGGACACGGATATCACCGCCTTCTGCGCTGCTGACTCAGGGCCTCGGGACTGATGACGAGGACTACCTGGATCTATAGTTATTTCTATTTTGTTTTATTGTTTCATTGTATTTATTTGAAGTACTTTACTTTTAATTTATTTGAACGTTGTATTAGTTATTTTAAATAATAGGTTTTCATTATTTATGAATTGAATATTAATTGTGTGAAAAATAAATTTAAATTTAAAATTAAAATTGACCATTATTTCAAATTTAAATAAATTGACATTATCGTGGGATTTATCGTAGGAATAATCCGATGGTAATAGTGTGCGAAACAACATTTTTCGGCGTCAACAATACTCTCGAAAAAATCCACCAATAAGCAATTAGTTTTTTAAAATGGTAATCTGTCGTAGAATCCGACGATATTACTGTTGAACGAAAAAATTTCAACTGTAAATATTTTACCGGCGAGGTTTATACCATTTGATTATTTCCAACAATAATTAACTTACCGTCAATTTTTTTTTCGACAATAAATTTAATAATATTCAATGTTTTTCTTATAGTGTATTAACTTGTTATAAAGAGTTGGTCCTCCATGTTTTATTCAATTATTGAATTATGGTCTCCGGTTTTATTCAAGTGCTTGGTCTCTATATTTGGCATTGGTTAACCTCTTTAATTATATACTGATTGTTGAAGGTCATAGCTCCTTTCTTGAACATATTTGGTTGATAAAATAAAAGATTATGGACTGAAGACTTATTACTACTGCACTCTTGTTTTTAGTTTTCATTGCCTCTGCTGTTTAGTTTTTAATTGTTTAGATTTTAGTGTATGTAGACTTTGGATTATGACAATGATGATTTATGTATTTAGTTATAATTATGAATTATTATGGATATTTTTTATTGTTTGAGTATTATTAATTTGTTAATTAACTTATTCATAAATATTTACAAAATTTTTTAAATTTTTTATCATTTTTTTAAATTTTCTTTGAATTTCAATTTATTCGAGTATTCAATTATCCGAATCGAATTAATCTAGTGTTAATCGAATTGCTTTAATTCAGATACACTCACTAAAAAAATATAAAATCGAACTAATTATAATTTAATTGATTCCGTTATTATTTTTCTTAAAATCAAATCAATCCATCTCGTAAACAAACCCCCCTAACATTGAGTTTATATTTCAAGTAAAAGCATGCATGGCCCCAATCATTGGCCCACTTCATTTTAGATTTACCGATTGATCAATATTGGCGTTATTTACAAACGAATTAATAGCTACGTACTATCACATTATAAAAATTGTTTCATTATCAAAGATAACAAATACTTTATTCTTTTAATAGTGCGTGGTATTGAATTAGGTATCTAAAGTAACGAAAACATTTCAATAGATATACAAAAATTATACAATGTGTACAACGGAGGTTATGGAGTATTAGAGATATAATTATTAGTGTTACATTTTTCCATCAATTGAAACTTTTGGGATGAGTGGTATCATGACATGGCATTAAAGCGCTAGATCCGAAAGGTCAAGAGTTCGATCCTTGACGAATCCAAAAATTAAACTAATTTTTCGAGAAGATGTTTTAGATGGGAAAACGTATCATCCCCATCACATGTAGACTGTTAGTATTATCATCTTCAAGAGTGAAGTGTGCATGGAAGCGATTTTTAGTACCAAGTGGAATGTGAGGCTATATATTAGGGTTCAATGGAATTTCTAATGTGGGAAGGGGGGTGGTTTACTAATTAACATAGCATCTTCAACTGGCAGTTTGGTTTGTTCTACTATTATTACACAGTGGCAAGTGGCAACCACAACCACAGTAGGAAAATTAAAGAAAAATTTGATGTGTCTAGTGGCCATAAACGTTAAAACCTATTTGGTACGTTTTCTTTTTGGGAGAACCAATTTGTATAATATAAAAGTTTTCAAAGATGAAATTGTGATTTTACTCTCAAAAAATATATAAAACTATGAGCGTAAGATATATAATTATTTATACACTTTTATCCTCTAATTTAAGTTTTTAAAATATCTTATTTTATGATATAATATCAAAATTTTATGATTAAAAAGTTTAAATTCAATTCTTTTAAATTCAAAAATAAAGAATTTTAATTTACTGTTAATTATACGTTAATATATGCAATTATTTTAATATTATTTATAAGATTAAAAAAATTTACTTATTAATTAAAAAAAATATAAGAATATTTTCTTATGAAGAAAGTTACAACAATGTATCTTGAATATGCTTAAATTTTATTGTAGGAGATGATGACTACTACAGTACTAACAATTAACCTCCCTCCACGTCTATGAAATTAACAAAATAGGTATCCTTAGCTTTTCTATCCCAAATAATATATATATCACTCTGGGCATAGATATTTTTATTTAGACATTTTATTTGAATTATTGGATTTATGTACTTAATCTCATGTTACAGATATTGACAGAAATTAATTAAAAATATTTAACATATGTGAAAAACTGATGTGTTTTATTATTTTCTATCATTGATTTTAATTATAATATATATATAATTGAAATTAATGATTAAAATATTGAAATATCTCAATATTTTAATTCCTGATATACCTAATTAAATGCATATATACAAAATATAGAACTCGCAATCACATGCTTGAGTGACTCCATATACTCTATCAATTATGGACCTTTGTTGATTCATCAATTAAAATAAAATATACTTATTAGATTCATTGGATTTGACTCACATAGAAACTAGGGTCAAACATAAAATAATATATTATATAGTTGGTATTAATTAACAATTCTAAATGTGAGGAAACGAGGAAAGTAGCTTTTGAAATATCTTACCACTTTTTCCCTAAAAAATGTCTTTAAAATAAGCTAATTTTAAAAATTACTCAACCCTGGGCCTATCTTGAAATTAAACCTAACTTTTAGGTATATATTCGTACCACAACATCATGTTATGAAATAATTTCTTCAATTTATAATATCTATTTTTTTTTTTATTAACACAAAGAAAGTTCCAATTCATAAATATACAAATGTTTATATCAAAAACCATTTATTTAATAGCTTCTTTATTATGTTAAAATACATTTTATTATCTATTATACTATTCTTATATATATATATATATATATATATATATATAGAGAGAGAGAGAGAGAGAGAGAGAGAGAGAGAGAGAGTCTTTGAAAGTTTATATATCTAACACACTCCCTAATGCAATTTAAGAGAGCTAAAATTCTTTGAGGTTAAAAAGAATGGAATCCTGTGCTACAAAATTATATATTTTACATACTTAATTTGTTAGGAAAAGATACATAAATAATATATTATAAATCTGATAATTTTTTATATATATAATGAACATGTGAATGACACATAAATTGAAAAAAAAAAAATCTAAAATAACATAAATGTTACTTCTACCTAGAGTTGAGGAAGCTGCATAAGCTAGCTACCATGCACCTATGCTCAATTTGAGAGATTTGATTCATTGAATGTGCTGCTAAAAAATGAACAAACAACATACCATACACACTTTTGCATAATAATTTGGTATATCCTTTCAAATCAAACTACTACAACATATGACTAAAGTAGCTAGCTTTCGTCTTTTTTTCGAACTCCCAAATGTAGATTTCGTCCAAACACACCCCCCAAAACAACGTAACATTATTAGAGCAACAAAGAAATAGCACACGCTATTTTATTTTCCGTAGTTAATATCTAAACCCATAAAACACATTATTTAACGAAGTAATCCACTTCTTGAAGCTATTGTATAATTGACCCTAACACACATACGCACACATTTTTTTTTTCCGAAAAAAAAATTCTATTTTTGTTGTCTACCTTTCGTCAAAAAAAATAAAAACATAGCATGTGCTTATCACTTCAGGTCTGCCATTAATTACAAAATGGGAAAAATGGTACTAATAATAAGTTCCGACTCAGAGGCAACAAAAGAACAAAAAGTTAAAGAAAAAAACACACTCATGCATCTAATATTGTTCATGCTGGGGTAGCCATATCAAGATAAAATTGTACAGTTGGACCAACAATTCATGTTTTTAATTTGGGGGTATAATTTGTGATAAGAAAATATAGAAAATCAATTTTTATTAGTTAGTCACATTAGTTTTTTTTTTTTTGAAGAATTTAGATGTTTAAAGTTTATAATTTAGAATATAGAATTAACGATTAATGATTTAGAGTCTAAATTTAAAATAATTAAATTTATTTAAAAAAATAATTAATTTAGAGTCTAAATTTTTTTTATTAACTGAAAAAAATTAATTTCTTAGTATTACTCATTCTGGCATTCCATGAAGCCACATACACATGCATATAGAAAACAAATTAAAGGATAAATGTTTGAATGAATTGAAAGGTATTATTATTATTGCTTTTTATTGTTGGTTAGTTCCATCATTTCATCTTTCAATTCAATTCTAGTGGCTCTCCAACGACCGAAAGGGATCAAGTAAGAAAGGGGGAACACTTTATTTCCCACCCCCAATTAGGGTAAGAAAGGAAATGGCATATATTATTACTTGGTGGTTGGATTGTACTAGAGCTCACTGTACATATTAACACTAGTTTTATCTTATTAAAGATAGTGCTTATTTCGGTGTATTGAATGGAGAGGCAAAGAAAGCGAAAGTGAAACATAAGGACCTATTTGATAACCAAGACTTTTTTTTTTTTTTTTTGGATTTTGTTTTTGATGCCACTCTTAACCAAATAGTTAGGTAAGTCTCAAGTTGCCTCTTATAAATTAGGGTAAGATAGAAAAAACATAACTAGAATAATTTTTTATTTTTTTACGGTATTTTTCAATTCGACAAGTAAAAGATTAAGTTATTACGAATTAGAATTCTACTTAAGAGTATCATTCGTCAATAAATTATTCTATATAATATGAAATTTTAACTTTCAATACTTATTTACAAATGAGAGAGAATTAGCTAATCACTTTATTAATCTAAGTTAATTTGATAACTAGAATATATTACTTGGTGTCTGTACTAGAATATATTGTATATTTAAATTGAATTAACTAGTTATAGCTTAATTAGTAGATAATAAGTACGGAATTAATTTGTATCTTATGAAATAAAAAATTAAGTAAAAACTTAGGTGCAATTAATTTTATGTGAAGTTAATAATTAAAAATATGAAATAATTTAAGTAATTTGACTAAGTTTTTATCTAATAGTTCTCAATTATTAACTTTACATAAAATTGACTGAACCTGTTTTCACAAAAAATTATATACATTTTTAAAATTAGCAATTGATTTTGTTTTTTCATTTTTCTTAAAAAGAAAGCATATACCGTGGGGGTACCAATCCAATCAATATAGAGAAAGACCCCTGGAAGGCAGACACATGGAATTAGTGTCGATTTTGATTGTAGACAAAGTTCCCAACACACTGCACACCTCCTACGTCCTATCTTTCTATCCGTTCTTTGTGGGGCTAACATTATATATATGCCTTGTCACTCAACAAACGCACCCATATACCCATTTGGCTCAAATTTCCTCGTTTTTATTATTTCACATTTCAATCAAACCGTCCTTTCTCTTTTTTCCCTTCTTTAGCCTCGATAATATTGCCTTGTAATAAATATCTAACTATAGGAACAAAAATTTAAATGTTAGGACGATGTTGTCATGATATATTGTTTCCAAATCATTTTAATAAAAAAAATATATGAATGATTATATCTCTAAATTTTTTTAACGTAAAAATATTTTTTTTAGTTTATGTAGTTTCTTTTATATAATTTTTTTATTTGTCTTATGTAAATATTTTTTTTTGAATTCAACAAGGATTAATTTAATTTTAAATTTTTTGATAATAAAAATTTTAGTATTATATTATGATATTATTTCTTTTAAAAATTTAAATTGATAGGAGAAGATATATAAACAATTATATTCCTAACAATATATATATATATATATATATATATATATATATATAAAAGTTAGAGTACTTTTTGAGATTTAGAATATGAACAATGAGAGAAAATAATAAAATTATAAAGATCAAATTTTAAATATTTTAGTCATAAATTTTGATATTGTCATATTATAAATTAATTTATTTTTTAAATTCTTCAGTTGTTAAATAAATAATGCACAAATAATTTTATATTTAACAAATAGAATCTGAGTTGTTGATACCTTAAGTATATACATAGCACAAAAATTATATTGATGACTTGTTTAATTTGTTCAAGTTTGTGTTTGCTTAGCTTTAGCATCGGTGTAATGGATAAGATTCACTGTACATGGTCATGAATTAGAATTTGAAAGTGAATTCATATGAGATAATAATATGATGAACTATTGATGTGTGGAAATTATACTTGTGGAAGATAAGGGAGTAAAAAGACTTAACAAGATAAGAAGTCATGCATTTTGTAACATGCATAAGTCGTTGCAAATAATTCACTCCGCCAGTTGGCCAGCAAGTAGCATTTATGTGAGAGAAAATATAAAGAGCTAATGAAGTATCTGTATAATGTGTATAATGGGAGTTTAGGAATGTTCGATTCAATTGGATATCAGATGTTTATTATCTCTGATATCCGGATGGTTATTCTAGATAGTATAAGTGTATTGTGTTTGAGAAATTAGTTGTATTTTATTCTGAATGTTCATTTTTTAACTCATATTAAATTAAATAAATAATCCATTATACACATTGTACAAATATTCCATTAATTTTTTAGCGGGATTCTGTATGTAATAATTCCTTCCTTACTCAAATCTTCGAAGAATCACATTGTATGATGTAATTGTTAATTGTTGGCGTTTCATATTTCACGTTTGAAATCTAAAAAGAACTTTCAAGTAAGAGAATGAAAAAGATATATAATTAATTCTTATGTATTTTTGAGAAAGGACAAGTCTATCAAAATACAAGAATCGAAACTATTGTGATCCAATTATATAAATTATCTCTATCATAAACTATTGTGATTGAATAATGGTTGGATCGAATCATAACAAATGATTCAAGGTTTCCATGTTTAATTAAAAGAAATCAAATGTTGGAACACACATCTATTATAGTTTAGATTAGATGAGTAGTCAACTGTACTATTCTCATATCCATAGGGTTATAGATCAGAAAAAGATTAATATACTAAATTACCATAGAGTATCTCATTGCCAAGAGTTTTTTTAGGATTCTCCATGTTGTTGTTGGCCACATTAGGTTTTGTTTCTTTGTAGTTTCTCTTGGGCTTTGGTAGACCCTTTTGACAATGAATAAAATAATTAAAAAATTATTTAGGTGAGTAGGGTATAGTAAGTTATTTATTATAGCATAGTTTTAAAATCTCCTAAAAGTAAATATGCAATATCTCTTCTAAGTTTTTATTATCTCATTTTTCTAAGAGAGGGAGTGTGTTTTGCTAGGATTTTTAGCAAAGTGAGTGCACTTGGTCAAAATTAGAATTTCTTTGAATGTCAAATATAAATAGAGTCGTAGGAGAGTAAGTATTTTCATCAACACAATTTTTTTAGTGTGAAATTCTGTAAATTAATAAATAATTAATTAATAAACTAATTATAAGTAAAAAAATTAAAAAATTAAATTTTATAATTTGAAAAAGTAAAAATATTTAAAATACGAATTAAAATACTAATTTTAAATATTTTGGCTTAAAATTAGGTCTACAAGCTAAATCAGTTGAACTGGACTCGTATTGGGTCCAAAGCCTAACCCATATAAACCTAATCAGCCACTCTCCCCCTTCATTCACAATGAAACACACTGAGAGGGAGATTTGAAGAAGAGCCCTAGCTTTCATTTTCCAATTCAATCTTCTATCGATAATAACTTTCAATCCAGAGTTTCGATCGCCGCACCGTTTGCGACCACGCGTTCGTCTCGCCAAGCTCTTCAAATTTATCCAAACAAAGTAGTAAGAAACTCACAATTTCTCACCCAGTTCTTCATTCCATTCTTATCGTGATTTTGGTTTATGGGTATTGAGAAATTTTGTATTTTTTATGATTTAGGTGTATTCTAGCATTGGATAATTATTGGGTTTTGCCTAATCATCCATGGGTAAGATAAGGAATCACTAAACTCTTATGAATTATTGAATTAGTGGAACCCTAGTGTGATTTTGGTAAATTATGTGAAGTTTAGATTGAATTCATGTAGATAGAAGTTGAATTGGCATTTTGAGTGCTTGAATTAGAGCTTTGATGGCTGTAACTAGCTGAATTGGTGAATTGGAAACTTGGAAGCTTGTATTAAAAAAGAGGTTTTCGGTGGTGTTTAAGCTTGAAGAGAAATCAGCCAAGATATGATTTCGGTTTCTTGTAGCTAATATATAATATTGTGTGAGCCTTAGGTTAGTTGCCTTAGGATAGGTTTGAATGATGTGAATTGGTTGGTTTGATTGATTAGATATGGTATGTGCATGCAATGTGAATTATTGATGTTTAATGTTGAAATTAGTAGAAATTATAAGTGGAATTTGTTGAATAGATTGAAGAATTTAGGTGTTGATATGTTTGTGGAGTGATTGAGTAGTATGTGATAATGGTTAGAAGTAATTGGTATTGATTTGGTTGGGGTTTGATTGGTTATGAATTAAGGATTTTGGAAAATTAGAAAATTTGTAAGTTTTCGTAAAAATCAATTTTTGACCAACTTCGGTGGGCTTCCGGACCCCCAAATCTTGTGAATCTTGTCTTAAATAAAATTGGGTCCGTGGAGTTTGTAACGTTCAACGAATGGACTAAACATATTTTTTTACGAAAAAGTTATGCGTATTTGAAGGTTGGTGTTAAAAACTAATTTTTTGAACTTATCATCTTTTTAAAGTTTCTAATATGCATGCGTAAGCGGAAGGCTCCACGTAATGCGAGTATTGGGCTCTGCCTAGTACTCTCACATACGCGGACCGTGCATGCGCACGCAGAACCGTCATTTTTTAAATCTCGCGTATGCGGCAGTATCACGTGACGCGGGGATTGCTCCTTGTCTCATGAGCTCGTGTACACGGACAAAGGCTCGTGTATGCGGCACTGTAAATTTCTGAATTTTCACGTACGCGGGTGGCATGCATACACATGACCCTGTTTTGCCGAAGTTATGTTTTTGAATTTTTCAACCATTCCTCTAACTTTTCAAGCATCTGTAACCCCTGTTTAGGGTCTGATAGCTAGTGTTAGGCTTACGAAAGAGAGCAAACCTATTGAGGGAGTTAGGTTGACATTGAGGGAGATTTGTGAAGTGAATAATTAAATTAATGAGGCATGGGTAAAGTTGTATGAGATAAGAATAAGGATGATGATGATAATGATGAATCGTGATTGTATGAGATATGAATAAGGGTGATGATATTGATGAATTATGATTGAAAGATCCATATGGCATATGAATTTAAATTATCCGAGACACGAGTTTCTTTGGGTAGATGTAGTGGTTTGCCCCATTTGTTTTAGGTTGAGACTCAATACTCTGTTGACCTTCCGTCACAAGATGTGACCGGGTATGTTAACTCATCGGATTCTCCTAATGAGATGATAAATTAATGACTATATATATGTAACACCCTTACTTTTAATACCTCATGATCGTACTAAAAGCTCAGGTGTCACTTACCTCTAATCCATTAATTTAATATTATAATTATTTAATATTGAGCCTTTGCGAATATAAACCGAATCCTTATTACAAAATCAAAAAGTCTTTACTTTAATTTACTTAACCACACAATTATATCCACATAATAATAGATAGATAAACGTATTCAAAACTTTTCAGATGCAAGTCCTGCCCCTCTAAAATCTCAAAAAGACAATTGACGAGGGGTAAAATCTCAACTAAACTAACAAATAAGAATATACAACAATTATATAAATATATACATATATAAATCTTTGTAGACCGGTCACGGCTTCGCACCCAAGACTTCCTAAACCTATCACTGAAAAAGAAAATCTGTAGGGAGGTGAGAACATCGTCCTTGAAAGAGTTCTCAGTAGGGACGGGAATACCATCAAAACAAAGAAATACTTGCAAATAGAATTAATTTCATTATAAAATAGTTTATCCTTGAAATAACCGTTTGGAAAAAGCTTTATGAAGGAAACTTAATTTAATAGATCGTAAAGAAGTTTCATTTAGTTTACAATTCAGTAAGGTGATCAGTTTAAAGAAATGTAAATGACCAAGGATGTGCCTAGGGGCTTCCTATTCAACTTACCTCGCTCACTCCTATCCAAACAATACATACATTAGAATACTCAGGCAACACCTAGTCCACTTGCCTTAACCTTCATTACCACGTACCAGAAATCAACCTCATCACGCCTCCACCAAAAAGGTCTCTCAGATAAACATACACATACAAGACAAATAAAAAATCACAGATAGGATTCAGGTATAGCAAGTAAAACAAGTAGTAGATAAACATGGCTAAGCAATTGAGCAAACAAAAACAAATGCACATTCAATCAAAACATACAAATGCATATGATGCATGCCTATCCTATAGCTGATGAGTCTCATTTGTCGGTTATATAGCCAACCTGACATTAGGTAAAATGTTCATATATAGTCAAAATGAATATATCGTTAGGTAAAATGTCCATATATAGTCTCAACGGTACTATTTTCATATCCATATATAGTCAAAATGAATATGTCGTTAGGTAATTAAAATGTCTAGTAGTAACGCTACTGTATCCAGTAGTATAGGGCTATAGATCAGAAAAAGATTAATATACTAAATTACCAGGGAGTATCTCATTGCCAAGATTTTTTCTAGGATTCTCCATGTTGTTCTTGGCCACATTAGGTTTTGTTTGTTTGTAGTTTCTCTTGGGCCTTGGTACGACTCCTTTGATAATGAATGAAAATAATTAAAAAATTATTTAGGTGAGTAGGGACACTTGTGAATCGTTACTTCAACTAACGCCATGTATGATATGCATCCATGGGAGCACCAAATAAGGCATTAGTAACGCCAAAAGAACAATGCATTACTTCAAGCAACGCCAACTACAAGGGACATCGTGCATACGCATACTATGAAGGAATTCGTGTGTACGTATGAGGTAGGCATGCATACACACGACACCCAATTCGCATTAAAAAATATATGAAGCATTAGTAATGCCACTTGCAAAGAATTAGCCTCAATAACGCCAAAGCAAGGAATGGTTACTTCCAAATAACATAGCTTCATAAATCAATCTTGGGGCCTTCAACTGGTCCAATTATCATACCTCTAAAGTCCACTCCAATTTCATGCAAGGAAGCCCACAATTAACAATCAATCAATGCCACAAAAATCATCTAAATGTACTTAGGAAATTTTTATTTGATTGTAATTTAAATTTTATTTGAATTTGTAATTTAGGATAGCTTATAAATAGGGATTGAGAGAACAGAGCTAAACACCATTGGGGAGGGAGTCTTCAGACTCTCTTTCTCTCTTTTCATCTTCCAGTTTCTTTTATACTCATTTTATAATTCTTTAGTTATGAATTTCTAATTCTCTTCATTGGGGGAAAAGAGCTTTATCAAATTTAATGGATCAAGTGTGATTTACTCTTTATCTTCAATTCATCTTTTAATTGCTTCTTTAGAAAGAATCTTCGTTCTTCACATCAAGAATTCAAATGTCTTGGGAAAGAATTTGAGTCCAACTTGAATTCTATGAGAACTTGGAAAAGGGATCATAGAATTAAGCTTGAAGATGTTTCTCCCAATTCTTGTGAATTTGAGTTTGGAATTGATATGTGACATATAATCAACCCATAGCTTGATTCATGAAATTGTGTGGCTCTAAATCAGAAACCAATCTTCATCTCTTCCATGAGCAATTAGATCAATGAATTGGTAATTGATCACATTAAGAGAGACTGAATTACCAAAAAATTGGAGTTCAATCACTTATGATTTTCCAAGATATCAATGATTGCATGATTGAAATGGAGATGAGGGCTATTGATATTGAGAATGCAATATCTCTTGATCCCAATGTTCTTTCCATTCTTAATTCTTGTCATTTACTTTTCAGCAATCTACATTCCAGTAATTTAAATTCCAAGTTACTTACATTTCTGTCATTTACTTTCTTGTCATTTATTGCTTTCATTTACCTCTTATTCAAGTCATTTATATTCTCAATTGCTCATCATTTAGAATTGAACCATCTAACTAGAATAATCAATCAACTATTGTTTGCTTAATCCATTAATCCTCATGGGTTCAACACTCACTCATTGTGGTATTACTTGATGCGATCCAGTGCACCTGTCGGTAGTTATGCAGAAATTCCGTATCAAAATCTCGTGTGTACGCATGAGGAGTGTACGTACACACATCATGGAAGTTTTACAAGTCGTGCGTACGCATGATAGTGTGTGTACGCACAAGCTGAGAATTGCTTCGGGTGCGAGCATACACACAAAGGTGATGCGTATGTACAAGCCCTGTTTTTACACTTAAAAATCAATTTTTTAACTGTTTGAGTTTTTCGGCAAGCTTGTAAACTTTCGTAACCTCTAATTAAGGTCTGATAACTAGTTTATAGGCCCCAGAATGAGTATGAACATATAGATTGGATGAAATTGATATTTTGGATGAGATTGTGGATCCGAGTTAATGAGTATCGATGAAGGCTTAGGGCGAATGTACTTAATGAGTAAATATTTTACTATGAACTGAATGAGGTCTGAATCACTATTCTGGCAAGGTTCGGGTGATATCTTGCTTGCGTGCTGATTTGATATTGCTTTGGAGCCTGCACCAGGAAAGGACAGAGGTCTCATCCTACTTGTTCTGTGGTTGCGATATTATTGTAGGAACAGAGGTTTTATCCTGCCCGCAGTGAGGATGGAGGTTTCATCCCGCTCACGACTTTGGCAAGTTGAGGATGAAGAATTTCCACTCTTGTTGTGGTATGGATGTGGGAAAGGTGGAAAGGCACTGTCCTCTGTAGAGTTTTCTCCCACATCTTTCTTTGGTTTCAAGGTGGAAAGGCACATTTCTTCGATGTGGAAAGGCACTCTCTTTTGTAATTCCTCCAGGAGAAGGTGGAAAGGCACGCTCCTTCGATGTGGAAAGGCACTCTTTTTTGTTTGTGTTCCTTTTGAAAATGCGCAACCCAGAGATGATATCTGGGTTAGCTATCGGATGTGTCGGGTTCTAGCAGTTTAACCGACACGTGAGCTTATAGCCAGTAGGACAGGCATCCATCATTTGGATTTGTGTATGTTGCTTTGGTATGCATCTTGTATTTGGTTTGCCTTCTTAATTATATGTACCTATATTCTACTTGATCTAAATGCTTTATCTGTTCTCTTTATCTATGTATTCCTTTTGTCTTGTTTGTGCTTATATAACTGATAGATCCCTTATGCTGGCAGTGGTGATGTTGAGGGTTGTTATTGATGGAAATGTGTTTGCTTATATGTTGGTGATGTGTGAGCATCTTATACCATTTTCCTAGCATTTTCTAGTTATTTTTAGTTAGATTTTATTAAGTTTTATTATATTTTAGTGAAAAAATCCTCTTTGGATGTTATTTTGAGTTGTTTTGGTGTTTTTATGATTTCAGGTGAATTTCGGGCGAATTTGGCAGAGTTTTATGCAACAACAAAGAAAGAATAGTAGATGCTGTCAACCCTGACCTCCTTGCATTCCAACAAATATAACTTCAGCTATAGAGGTCCAATTGATGCGGTCTCAATAAGTTAGAAAGCCAACTTCCAGAGCTTTCTAACGATATATAATAGTCCATACTTCTTTTCTAGAGTCACTGCCAAATCTGGCGCTAAACACCGAGCCTGGCATTTAGCGCCCAAGAGGGTCAGAACCAGTGCCAGAAACTTCCCCCTGCCGGTGCCGAACGCGCACCCGACGTTGACTGCCAGCAGGGGACCTTAGCATACATGAATTTTGACCCCTTTTGGAGCATTTAACGCCCATTATTGGGGTTAAATGCCAGCAGCAGCCCAAATCACTCCTCTTTGGGCCTCTCAAGTGGATTTAGCACTTTTTAGCCTATTTTATTTTATTTTATAATTTTTAATTAGAAACAATATCTTTTAGGTTTAGAATTTATTATTTTATTTCTGTTTGTAATATTTATTTACAAACAATATCTTTTTTACGTATAGCATTTATTATTAGGTTAGTATTTAATGAATAAGATGCACCGTTTCTAAGGGGGCTCGCATCAAGCCTCATTTGGCGGCAATTACGTTTTCTCTGTAAGTATGAGCAACTAAACCTCCTAGTTAAGGTTAGGAGCTCTGTTTATTTCTATGAATTAGAACTATTATTCTTCTATTTTAACTAATGTTTGATTCAATTCTAAGGTGTTATTTTCGTTCTTAATCTTATGAATTGGGTGGAACGAGAGTATGCCCCTTTTCTACATAAGCTCTTGTGATTCTCGAGAGAGTTATCTCTCTTGAGCTATAGCTTGAAAACACTCCTCCTAAATTGCTAATTACATGAACTAGTTGGGATATGTGACATATAATCCTGTTAGCTTTGGGTAATTAGGGTTTTTGTGGCGTTAAACTAGTTTTCTGAACTTAACCCTCTAATCGGAATTGAGTGTCCACGAGAGTGGCGTTTGATGAAGGTTAGGGGACATTAAATCACTAAGAGATTAAGGTTTAATCACTTATGGTTTGCCAAAGAATGAATTATTCATTGTTAAAATAGTTGGTAAGACGTTTTAATCCAAAAAAATAAATGCATATGTTTGGTGATAAAAAAAGAATGCATGAGTATGTGAAAAAGTGAAGAATGGGTAACTAGGTTAGCACTTAAATTGTATAGGTTGTCATGGGTTAGGTGAGATGCTTAAGTCAATCAAAGATTCAAATTCTAGTCCACTTAACCATATAGAATCTTACCTTACCCCTTGCCCCATTACAACCTTATAGAAAGACCTCATGATATTTGTATGCATGCATGAAATAATTATTGATTGTTAGATGAAAAATAAATCTTGGAAAGTATGATTAGGGGAGAATTGAGTGAATCAACCCCATACACTTGAGTGATAAGAGCGGATACACATCCGGTGAGGGTTCGATTGCTCAATTACATGTTTTCACCTAGAATCATCACCTTTCTTGCAAGTTTGTAAAAATAAAAAAATAAAAAATCTTTAATAACTCAATTCAATTGTGGATTTGATTTGATTGCTATTACTTTAGCCCTTATGCTTATATATGTTTTCTTGGAAACTGAATTATTTTGACCAAGTGATTGCATGCATTTAGGTAGTTGCATTTAGATAGATTGCATTTAATTATTTTACATTGAATAAATATTGATACCCTTTGTTTCTTTCTTGATTCTAGCATGAGGACATGCTTGGTTTAAGTGTGGAGAGTTTGATAAACCTCAATTTTGTGGTTTATCTTGTGCTTATTTCGGGGAATTTTATCATCTTTTCTCACATTTATTTAATGAAATAGCATGGTTTTATAATTCTCCCTTAATTTGTGCTTAAGTGTAAAAACATGCTTTTTAGGCCCATAAATTGATGATTTTTATTCACCTTTGATTCCACTAGATGCCTTGATGTGTTTGTTAGTGAATTCATGTTGAAAAGGTTAGGAATGGATCAAAGGGGTGAAGAGAAAAGTATGCAAAGTAGAGAATTCATGCAAAAACAAGGATTTGGAGTGCACACACCGACGCACACGCGCAAAAAACGCGCACGCGTGAAAGACGAGGTTGCATGGCGACGCGTACGCATGACATACGCGTACACGTGGATGAAAAATGTCAGGCGATGCGTACGCGTGACCCATGCGTATGCGTCGATGCTCGCACGTGACCTCGTTAAAGTGAAAATGCTGGGGACGATTTTTGAGCTTCCCAGGCCCAAATCCAACTCATTTCTGAGCCTACTACATGCAGAATTCAAGGGGAGTAAAGGAGGAGATGATTCATACACTTAGTTTTAGGGAGAGATGTAGAATTCTAAAGAGAGAGGCTCTCTCCTCTCTCTAGATTAGGGTTCTTAGTTTTATTTTCCTTTTTAGATCTAGCTTTTAATTCCTTTTTTGATTTAGTTTTCTTTATCATTTTTTGTTTCTACATCCTTGCTTTCTTAGTTTCATTTGTTATTTCCTCTATTTTGTTGTTCTTATGAGCACTCTTGCTTCCCTCCCTTTCATTTAATGCAATCTATGTTTTATGTTTCTTATTGTTTAATTGCCTTGTTCTTTTTAATTTCTTGCTTTTGATAGTTGTTAGAATTTATATTTCTTGTCATTTTATCATGTTTTCCTTTTATGCCTTCCAAGTGTTTGATAAAATGTTTGGTTGGGTTTTAGAGTAGATTTTCCTTCTCTTGGCTTGAATTGAGTAATTTGTAATGCTTGAGTTATCAAACTCTTTTGTTGATTAACAATTGAAAGTTGTTCATTGACTTGAATGCCACTAAAGCTAGTCTTTCACTATGATTTGACTAGGACTTATGGACTCAAGTTGATTATATCCACCTGACTTTCCTTCATAGTTAGAGGTTAACTAAGTGGAGCAATGGACGATTCTTGTCACAATTGGTGATGATAATGATGATAGGACTTCTAGTTCTCATTCCTTGCCAAGAGCTTTCTTAGTTATTAATTTATTTCTTTTGCAATTTATTTTTCTTGTCTCTTATTCAAAACCCCAAAAATACTTGTCCCATAACCAATAACAAGAACACTTCCCTACAATTCTTTGAGAGACGATCCGATGTTTAAATACTTCGGTTTATTTTTATTGGGGTTTGTACTTGTGACAAACAAATTTTGATTGAGGGATTGTTTGTTGGTTTAGAACTATACTTGCAATGAGATTTCATTTGTGAAATTCTATACCGATAGACAATTTTCCGTTCATCAAAATGGCGCCGTTTTCGGGGAATTGCAATTGTGTGCCTTGTTATTGGTTATTGTACATATGTTAATATTGTGAATAGCTTGATTTTTGGATTTCTTGTTAGTTTTTGCTAGTTTTAGGACTTTGTTTTATTATTTCTTGTTAGCTTTTGTTTTTATTTTCTCTTTTCATTATGAGTTCTCACTTTGGCTATGAGTTTGGTTCTACCTACGTTGTAGGAAATGAGAGCTACAATGAAGACATGCATTAAGGATGGAACAATCAAGGGTGGGAGGAGCCATATGCATATGATCAATCCTCTTGGCAACAACCTCCACCAAATGCACTATGAACAAGAGCCATTCTATGATGCATACCAATCAAATAGCTATGGTGATCCTCCTTGTGACTATCAAGAACCACCTCCTCCATACTATGACCAAGATGAACCACCTCCAATGTTTGTGAACTTTCACTCACAAGATGAATTCTACTTTCTACCACAACCCTCCATAGAAGAATATCCATCTCCATCAATCCAAGAGCAATATGATCCTACTTATGTTAGCAAAGTAGAACAAGAATCAAAGGATCATCTCAAGGAAGCAATGGACCGACTTCAAGCAACCGTTCGTCAAAAGTTGGACTCATGGGATTCATGCTGCATGTCCAAGGATGATTGTGGAGGAGCAACCAAAGAGAGGGGTATGAAGGGGTTTGTAGAATCTCAACTTGAGGACAAGGGATTGGAGTGTATTGTGCAACAAGTGGAACAAATGGAGAATATTAAACCACCACACCCTTATTATGATGAACCACCTTCCTATTATGAATCCTTCCTCCAATATAATGAACCCTTCCATCCATCCCAACCTCCAATAGATGACATCCTTGGTGTTCTTCTTCACGGCCGCTTTGGATGATGTGGTAAACCGGTTAGCTTCCCAACGTTTGGACACTCAAGGAACTCTCATGGCTACATGTAGAGAATCAAATGAAGAGCATAGCATGAAGGAGAGATCGAAAACTCCGGTGAATAATGAAGAATGTTACTTTATGTTGGAATAATTAGAGAAAGCTATGATTGTTGAAGAAAAAGAAGAAATGGTTGAAGACTTAGGAGATACAGAACCTCCATGGGAACCTAGAGTTGAGGAAAATCCCTCCAAGAAGATTGTATTTGATGTTAAGGAGGAATGTGCACAACCTCCAAGGCATATCCCATATGAAGAATTGGACGAGATAGAGCAAGAATTAAGTTCCCTTGGCAATGAAGATCAATCATCAAATCTTAGTGGTGAATAATCCTTTGAACTTGAAAAACCTTCTCCCGGTGAATTTGCAAAGTGTTGTGGAGGTAGACTTCTCTCATCCTCCTAATTATAGTTTTAGTAAGGAAAAATAGTTGGTTAAAATTGATGAGCAAAGGATTGAATTTGAGAAATCTTGTAAAGAGGTGAATGTCCTTAGAAAAAGAAGGACGGGAGTTGAATACGCTTTATCAAGATCCTTGGAAGCTTCTTTACCTAGGTTGCCGTCTACTCCTTCACTTGAGTGGGTAAAAGTCATCTCTATTAGCTTTATTGTCTCACTTGAGTATGGCTTGCTTGAAACGGATGGTCAACTTAGGGCACTTTGCGGGATGAAGCGTAAGAGAAAGATGTTTCATGGTTGGCGTTGCAAATCAAGGTTCATTTTGGTTGACACATCAAATGTAGGATACAAAGGTTGGGCTAGTGCTAAATTGGACGGGTCTAGAAGGAGAGTTAGGCACTTCATTGAGAATTTATCTTGCTTACCACCCAGATAGAATAATGATGATCAACTTGAAGACGGGTACAGAAATAAGATTTGGGATCCGGGAATACATGAAGATTAATTTTGGGAGCCCTTAGCTTGTGGAGAACTCCATCAAAGCTTGGAGTTATTGATTTTGAAGAATAGAGCTTATTGAAAGTCCAAGCATTGGTGGATGTTCAAGGATGGAGTTAAGCACAAGCCACCTTGACGAGGAGCTCCCCATAAGTCCAACTTAAGGACAATAAATATAAGTGCTATGTGGGAGACATCCCACCATGGTAACATCTTTTCGTTTCTCTCTTTTGTAAATATTGATAGAAATTAGTTTGATTTTATGTTTTGCTCAGTTTTTTCAGTTTGTTGAGTTTAATTGGTAATTTGGTAGGTTAAATAAGGTTTTATGGTATTTTGGTAGCTGTTTGGAGGTTTGGAATGCTTGGTTTGATGCAAAAAACATGGAAAAATTTTAAAAAACAGAGCACCAACCCACGCGTATGCGTGGCCGCAAGTTTTTCGACCATCCACGTGCACGTGTGCCCCATGAGTACGTGTGCCCCATGAGTACGTGTGGATCCAAAATTTTCACCACACCATACAAAAACTCGAGAGTTGTGCGAGTTGTGGGCTGGAAGTGTGCCTCTAGCACAAACCTACCCACATGTACGCGTCGCCCCACGCGTAGGCGTTGCCCCACGCGTACGCGTCACCTCTATAAATAACTAACCATCGCGTACGCGTCACTGCCGTTTTATCTATCCACGCTTACGCGTCACTTCACGCATGCACGTGGATTGCCCTGTTTCACCCACCTTTTTTCTTCTCTTCTTTCCATTTCTTCCCTTTTTTTCCCTTCTCTTCCTTTCCTTCCCTTCTTCAATCATCATCCAACACTACCAAACACCATCTAAAATAATGTCTTTTAGTTAGATGGTTAGTTAGTTGTTTAGTTAGTTAAATTTTCATTTAATTTTCAATATTTTCACTATAAGTGTTGGATTATTAATCTTGTTTTCTGTCTATTACTGCTTTGAGGTTATATTTGCCACTTGGTTTTGAGTTCTTCATGCTTAATTTTATGCATACCAAGTATATGACATTGTCTTCCAAGAATTTTAAATCTTTTGAATTGCATGTTGTAGCTAGCCACCATGTGATTTGAACTCTTTACTTTGATTAGGCAATTCTTTGATGGATGTTGAGCATTTATCTTAATGCATTGTGTTCTTGATCATATGCACCCATGTGTTATATATTTGCTTTCATGCTTTCATGCTTCTTTATCGCTTGTTCGGTTATCTTAACCTACGAGTTTAAAGCATCTCAAGCATACTAGAATGAGTGAAGTGCACACTTCTTTTATGTAAATTGTGACAAAGCATTTCATGCTAGTATGCGTGTGTTCTAAACCGTGTGCAATTTAGAACTCACGCACTCTTTTATTCATATCACACTAATTCACTCACCTCATTCTAGTGATTATTACCTTATTCCAACAATATATGCTTCCTCGCTTTTACATTTACTTTTCTCACTATCCTGCCTTCTATTTTCAGGATAAACCATCATAAGCAAAAAATGGATGTGGGAAGAAAGAACATGCAGCAACCGGTTGACCTACCAGCTGAAGGTAGCAACTCGGAGAGTCGCCGTACCCCCTTGTTCATCCTTGAATGCATTGAGGACGGTGCAAACTTTTAAGTGTGGGGAGGTCGTCCGACCAGTCGGCGTTTTTAGATGACAATTTTCTAATCCCAACACTTTTGCATTTCATTTTTTTAGGTCTTTTAGGATTTTTAGTTGCATATATATAATAAGCTTAGTTAAAATGATGAAATTCTCCAAGAAAAACATTCTTAATAGAGCATTGACATCCCAATTGATTTGAGTGAAAACTTTTCATTGAACTTGCTTGAATTATACATTGTGGAACATGATTTTGAGCTAAGAACACAAGCTTGTGAGTCTTGAGTATAATTGTGTGGTTACATCTTATAACTACTTATTTTCCTTCTTGTGTGCATTATTCTCTTTCTATGATTGTAATCTTTGATTTGTTTGATTCTTTATGTCAATTATTTTGTGTATACATGTATTTATGTGATTGAGGCCATCATTTCATGTAGCTCACTTACCCAAATAGCGTACCTTTGATCTTCCATTGTTAGCCAATTTTGAGCCTACGATTAACCCCGTTGTTCTTAATTTTAGCACATTACAAGCCTTAAAGCGAAAAATAATAAATGTCCTTAATTTAGATCTTTGATTGGCTTAGACTAGTGAGTGTGTGTATCATTGAAGTGTGGGAAGACTTGGGATATTGGTTGAGGTAAAAGGGTGTTTTTGAATTTTGTTGAAAATATTGGGAATTGGGTACATACTCGTGTGTTAATTAAATATTTAAACCATATGCATTGATACCTTTGTACATAATTACATAAAAAAAGAAGAGAAAAACAAAAGAAAAAAAAAGAAAAAAATATATATATATATATATATATATATATATATATATATAAAGAAAAGAAAAAAAAGCAATAAAAAGGGGATAAAATGCCCCAAAGTAAAGTTCAATAAAAAAAAAATCAATGCATATGTGTGGTGATCAAAAAGAGAATGCATGAGTATGTGAAAAAGTGAAGAATGGGTAGTTAGGTTAGTACTTAAATTGTATAGGTTGTCATAGGTTAGGTAAGATGCTTAAGTCAATCAAAGATTCAAATTCTAGTCCACTTAACCATATACAATCTTACCTTAACCCTAGCCCCATTACAACCTTATGGAAAGACCTCATGATATTTGTATGTATGCATGAAATAATTGTTGATTGTTAGATGAAAAACAAATCTTGGAAAGCATGATTAGGGGAGAATTGAGTGAATCAACCCCATACACTTGAGTGACTAGAGCAGATACACATCCGGTGAGGGTTCGATTGCTCAATTACATGTTTTCACCTAAAATCATCACCTTTCTTGCAAGTTTGTAAAAAAAAAATCTTTAATAACCCAATTCAATTGTGGATTTGATTTGATTGCTATTACTTTAGCCTTTATGCTTATTTAGGTTTTCTTGAAAACTGAATTATTTTGACCAAGTGATTGCATGCATTTAGGTAGTTGCATTTAGATAGATTGTATTTAATTAGTTTATATTGAATAAATGTTGATACCCTTTATTTCTTTCTTGATTCTAGCATGAGGACATGCTTGGTTTAAGTGTGGGGAGTTTGATAAACCCCAATTTTGTGGTTTATCTTGTGCTTATTTTGGGAGATTTTATCACCTTTTCTCACATTTATTCAATGAAATAGCATGGTTTTGTAATTCTCCCTTAATTTGTGCTTAAGTGTAAAAACATACTTTTTAGGCCCCTGAATTGATAATTTTTATTCACCTTTGATTCCACTAGATGCTTTGATGTGTTTGTTAGTGAATTTAGGTTGAAAAGGTTAGGAATGTATCAAAGGGGTGAAGAGAAAAGCATGCAAAGTGGAGAATTCATGCAAAAACAAGGATTTGGAGTGCACACGCCGACGCGCACACGCAACAAACGCGCACGCGTGAAAGACGAGGTCGCATGGCGACGCGTACGCATGACATACGCATACGCGTGGATGAAAAATGTCAGGTGACGCGTACGCGTGACCCATTCATACGCGTCGATGCTCGCACGTGACCTCATTAAAGTGAAAACGCTGGGGTGATTTCTGAGCTTCTCAGGTCCAAATCCAACTCATTTCTGAGCCTATTACATGCAGAATTCAAGGGGAGTGAAGGGGGAGATGATTCAACACTTAGTTTTAGGGAGAGATGTAGAATTCTAGAGAGAGAGAGAGGCTCTCTCCCCTCTCTAGATTTGGATTCTTAGTTTTATTTTTCTTTTTAGATCTAGCTTTTAATTCTTGCTTTGATTTAGTTTTCTTTATCATTTCTTGTTTCTACATCCTTGCTTTCTTAGTTTCATTTGTTATTTCCTCTATTTTGTTATTCTTATGAGCACTTTTGCTTCCCTCCCTTTCATTTAATGCAATCTATGTTTTATGTTTCTTATTGTTTAATTGCTTTGTTATTGTTAATTTCTTGCTTTTGTTAGTTGTTATAATTTACATTTCTTGTCATTTTATCATGTTTTCCTTTTATGCCTTCCAAGTGTTTGATAAAATTCTTGGTTGGATTTTAGAGTAGATTTTTCTTCTCTTGGCTTGAATTGAGTAATGGTAACGCTTGAGTTACCAAACTCTTTTGTTGATTAACAATTGAAAGTTGCTCATTGACTTGAATGCCACTAAAGCTAGTCTTTCACTATGATTTGACTAGGACTTGTGGACTCAAGTTGATTATATCCACTTGACTTTCCTTCATAGTTAGAGGTTAACTAAGTGGAGCAACGGACAATTCTTGTCACAATTGATGATGATAATGAGGATAGGACTTTTAGTTCTCATTCCTTGCCAAGAGCTCTCTTAGTTATTAGTTTATTTCTTTTGCAATTTATTTTTCTTGTCTTTTATTCAAAACCCCAAAAATACTTGTCCCATAACCAATAACAAGAATACTTTCCTGTAATTCCTTGAGAGACGACCCGAGATTTAAATATTTCGGTTTATTTTTATTGGGGTTTGTACTTGTGACAAGCAAATTTT
The DNA here is from genome assembly GCF_014773155.1 of Arachis stenosperma. Classification (NCBI taxonomy): domain Eukaryota; kingdom Viridiplantae; phylum Streptophyta; class Magnoliopsida; order Fabales; family Fabaceae; genus Arachis; species Arachis stenosperma. Next base: position 84,166,374 of record NC_080383.1, read on the forward strand.
TGATTGAGGGATTATTTGTTGGTTTAGAACTATACTTGCAACGAGATTTCATTTGTGAAATTCTATACTGATAGACAATTTTCCGTTCATCAATTATCCTATTAGGTTTAGAAAGGACCCTAGGCTTGAACTTAGGGTTGATTGGAGTATAGGATTGCCTAGTTGGTTCGTATCATTTTACATCGTGTCTATTTTACAGATGCAGGACGTGAAGCACCTCGTTGAGCGTGCTAGTTTCCTCTCGGAAGCGAAAGTGTCTTTTGGGTTTTCATTTTACTTTAGATGTTATTTTGTTCTCCACTTTTGTATTTTAATATGTATATCCCTTTTAGAGGTTGACAATAGAAAAACATGCTTTATTTTGTATCTTTTTGGGCTATATTATATTATTTAGCCGGTCTTTTCTTCACAGGTCGAGACTAGTGTTGTTAGGTATACCCTTTTGAATCTTATACATATATTTCTATCATTTTTGTTTGTCGTTGACATTTTCGAGTGTGATGTGAGTTTTACTTTATTATCTCTTTTTCACAGGCTCCTAGTATATCATATTTCTTCAAATACTATATATATATATATATATATATATATATATATATATATATATATATATATATATTCTTTTAGGTGTCGTAATACTTCACACCTTTTATTTACGACTTTAGTGTAAAATTCTGTGTGATAAAGTGTTACAGGAAACCCTTAAATAAATCAGGCAGTTCCGCCAGTTTACCGATTAATTGCCGAATCGGTCAATTTTTTTACTGATTTTTTGCCAGACGATTTATGATGTCGATCGAACCGACCAGATGATCGATTCCTGATTAACCCAGTTCAACCAGCCAGTCCGGTTCGATTTTCAGAACTATACTCTGTATACATTCACGCGTACGCACATACACACATATTCAAATTATTATTTTTAATAATCCAATAAAAAATAATAATTTAGATTAAATTATGAAAGATTTATTTTTTAATATAATAATATCATAATAATAACTATCTAAATTTAATCAATGATTCTTAAATAATACATAATGATAATAACGGATTATTTGACGGATAATAAATTACGTTATTCCCAACATTACCATCAAAATAGGGTGGAAAAAACTAGCTTAAGAAAATGATAAACTAACTTATAGTCAAAGTAAAAAATGAAGGTAGATAATAAACAAATAAGAAGACATGTTTTCAACGTACCAAGTTCCTTTGCAATTGGAACCTGGGTTGGCCTTCTATGACCAAAACTCAAAAATGAAGAACAGAGTTTGTTTGGTACACATTTGTTTAATTTGCGTGCACATCACATTAATGTTAAATAATCATAATCACGTCACCTTTCTTCATACTGTAATTCGCTAACAAGGTCCATATATTTCAACCTACCAA